>NW_024412404.1:35039236-35119462 GCF_014898765.1 Herpailurus yagouaroundi | reverse complement strand
TTTCTTTCTTTCTTTCTTTCTTTCTTTCTTTCTTTCTTTCTTTCTTTCTTTTATTTCTTAGAGCACAAGCAGAAGAGAGAAACAGAGAGAGGGAGAGAAAGAGAGAGAACCTTAAGCAGGCTCCACACTCAGCATGGAGCCCGATGCAAAGCCCAATCCTATGACCCTGGAACCATGACCTTAGCTGAAACCAAGAGTCAGATGCTCAACTGACCCAGCAAACCCAGGAAAGATTTCTCCAAGAACACACCTACCATTCAAAGTGGCCTCTTTTAAGAAAACTGATATTCAACTTATGCTGGCCGTGCCTGCTATAAATCCTTTCCCATAAAATCTAGACATTTATCCAAAGTTCTTTTTGTTGATAAAATCCATAGCTTTCTGCTTTTGCTATTATTGCTCACAGTGTCTTCACTTCTCAGTCATCCTCTGCTAGTGTGTGAATTTGCCTCACTTATCTCCCTTTTTAATATTTGGACAAATCAGAGCTGGTGGCACAGGAATTTCAGTAAGGAAGCTTCTCTAAGAGAAACAAGATAGAAACCCATACGAGTGTCTTCTCAACATCATTTCTGAAATTCACCCTTCCTACCAGGCTGGCGGTACCTGTGACTTCCGGGTGCTTCAGCAGGAGCAGGAGAGCATATCTTAGGGTGGTGCTTGTGGTCTCTGTCCCAGCTGCAAACAAATCACTTGCAGTGGCTATCAAGTTTTCAATAGTGAACTCCAACTGCTGACTGTGGTTTTCCTAGGAATTATTCAATGCCATTATTTGATGGTTTGCCAGCACATGTCATTACAATAAATCCCAAATAGCACATTGTTATCAAGGGAAGCAAACTTAGAAACTGGAGAGGGCAGTGTTAAAATAATAACTGTATGGTATGGAAAACTGTATGCATTAGCTGACCCAATCTTCATTTCCTATTCCTTATCCCTTGCTTGCCTACAAATTCCACTTCCCAGCCTCCTTTGCAGCTACATTGGCCAAGCAATCTATTTCTTACCAATGGCCTATGGATGCCACTTTCTCTTTCCTTCTTCTTACTCAAAACACAGATATGTAGGTGGTGGTGGTGGTGTAGACATCATCTTGAAACACGAGTATTTGAGCATGAACATAAAGCCTACACACTAAGTGTGCTAAAGAAAAATAGAAGGCACCTGAGTCCATGATACTTCAGAGCTACTGTACATGTCCTGGACTGCTCTACATGAAATTCGCTGTACATGAGATAAATAAACCCACTACACTTCCTTAAAATATTGTTAATTGGGTTTTCTCTTGTTGGTAGGCAAACACAATCTGAATAGAGAGAAATGAGTAAATTAGAGCAATATCTCAAAAAATGGTATAAACCAAGATCGAGAATTTGCAATTCTCTTCTTCTGTTATAGAATTTATGTGGATTCTATATTGCCTAAAATCTCATTATGAGGTTGAAAATGTGCAAAAGCTAACATTACAGCACATCCTAGAACAGATTATTCTAGATGTGAGGCAGGAGGCAACTTGGAGTAGGAAACAAGTACAGGAATTAATGGGGATATAGAGATAGAAGAAATACTACAGACATGAAGACAGAAAATTTAAGCATTAACTGCTCATAAGGGATGAAGGAGAGTGTAGGGGAAATGCAGATGTTGAGGATAAGAGACTGACTGAATAGAGGTCTCATAAACTGTACATTGGGAGAGCAAAAGCACCTCACAAGGACAGCCGAAGTTGGTTTAAGGTAAGGATGACACAAAGTCGATAATAATCATAGGGCCATTTGAAATACTTACTATTGAGGTCACTAAAATACAAATAATAATAATAATAATTTCTTCCTATCCCTTCCTATAGACCAGCATTAATTTAATAAGGTTTTTATAATCCCCAAGTGACCAGTAGCATGCCTAACATGTAATCAACTCCATTAAGATAGGCTTAACCCACTCAATAGCTGTACTTACTAGACCCACCAGTAACATCAACTTCACACAGTTTTCTAACATTGCCAACCCAAAATCACTCTAAAGCGAGGAAAAAGAATAGGGCACTAATAAACCATTTTTAGCATTTCCTACTGTTGAAGCAAATTTAAAGAATCAGTGCTTACATACAAATGGATTATCAATTTTAGCCAATTTTATGCCTAAGTTTTCTTGTAATTACGAGTTTTACATTTTTAGCTCTTACATTCAGGTCTTTGACCCACCACACTTCCTCCCAGGGTTAAATACAAAGTTATCATATGGCCCGGCAATTCTATCACCAGGTATATACCCAAGAGAAATTAAAGCATTTGTATATACCAAAACCTGTACACAAATGTCCACAGAAGTTTATTCATAATAACCAGAAAACCAGAAACAACCAAAATGTCCATCAACCAATGAGTGGATATATAAAATATGGCATAGCCACTCCAGAACAATATTCAACCAAAGGAATGAAGTACTGATATAAGTTACATCAATGAACCTTGAAAACATTATGTTAAGTGAAAGAAGCTAGAACAAAAGACCACATACTGTAGAAGTCCATTAATATGAAACATCCAGAATAGCAAATCTATAAAGACAGAAAGTAGAGGAGTGATGCCTGAAGGGAGGATTCAGGGGCAATGGAGATTTCTGATGGCACGTATGGGGCTTCTTTTCAGGGTGATGAAAATATTTGGTAATTGATTGCTGTGGTGTTGCAGAACTCTGAAAATACACAACTCCTGAATTGTACTTGAAATGTGTGAAGGGTTTGGTATGTAAATTATACTCTATGAAGATGTTAACAACAACAAAAAGGAATAAGATAGAATTTAAATACTATGATGAAGACCAGAGGAACAATGCAATTTTAAAATATAGTATAAAGAAATACTGTTAATTGAAAGAGAGATGTCAGAGCCTTAATTAGCCCAGGATCAGTGGAGAGGCTTCCCAGCATTAAGAAAATTCCTCAAAATATGTGGAAAAAAAAAATTAATGTAGGTGCATTCTTCTGGGAAGATGTCCATACTTAAAAAAAAAAAATTTTTTTTTAACATTTATTTATTTTTTGAGAGACAGAGAGAGACAGAGCATGAGCAGGGGAGGGGCAGAGAGATAGAGGAAGTCACAGAATCTGAAGCAGGCTCCAGGCTCTGAGCTGTCAGCACAGAGCCTGATTCAGGGCTTGAAATCACGAGCCGTGATATCATGACCTGAGCTGACGTCGGATGCTTAACCGACTGAGCTACCCAGGCACCCCAAATGTCCATACTTTTTAATCAGATTATCACCAGAGAGATAAAAATAATTGCCCTATTAGTAGAGAAAGAAGAGGGTGGAAGTAATTTGCTTCGTCCCTCTTCCAGTTTCTTCAAACCATTCTGTATTCTTCACTTCATTCCACCCAGAATACATGATTTGAGCAGTCCAATTGACATGCATGGACAATTCTTTGACAGTCACCCTCATGGGCATCTTTGACTCCTTGCCATTTTAGCTTACTAACTGGTTTCTCATTTCTGCCCAGAGTTACAAAGTGATTAGATAAAATAACGATGGCCTCAGATGAAGGAATTTCCTTCTCTAGAATTAGCTCCTTAGGATACATTTTGGATTTGGTCTCTCCCCAGTTCAAAGAGGACTTTGTACCTCCACAAGTGTCATCATGTCATCTACATTACTGTTGTCACATGATTTCCAACTTGATCCTATCACTCATTCAGATTTATTATCTAAATCTTTCACTCCTTGGTTAAACTTCTCAAATGCTGTATCTGTTCTTATTACTAAAATTTCCCCTACAGTTCCTACTTATCCTCTCCTCCAACTAAAACCAGTCTCTATAGATCCCTGAGATGTGACAAGATGAACAATTTGATTTGATTTCAGGATCCTCTGTATTTCCATGGTCCAGACTCTTATCAAGCCAAAGTCCGAAGAAATGAAAAATCTCACGGTTGGTCCTGGAGTCCATTCTTATCATACAGATCATTCTCCAGGGCTCCCAGGATAATTTCCTCCAATAATTACTTGCATTCCACTCTTGTGGCTCATACACCTACCTGATAAAATCAAAACTTGTCATGCCAACACTCAGGTTTACAGTTACTTGACAGACACCAATGTTCAACTCTGTATCTGTCCAAATTCATGTTTGGCTACACTCAGCGAAGACTTCTCTCTTCTATCCATCCAATCTCTTTGACAATACACACCCCTGAACCTCTCATCATACCACTCTACCAATCTGAAATTCCCTCCCCTATTCCTTATTGCAAATATTTGAGGATCTACATCAACCCTCAAAACAAGCAGGAGCCTAGCAAGGTTAAATCTTTCCTTCTACCTCTCCCACATGCTGTGTGTGACATGATCACATCCACCTTAATTTTACGCCTCAATATTTTGTCATTTCTAATCTGTTTGAATTTTCATTTCCCCTAAAGTGTACATTCTCTTTCTTCTCAGGTAGAAACTTGACAAACAGGTTCCATGTATTCCAGGTATTTAGCAATTCAATCTTAGATCTTCTATGATGCTCAATCCAGATCCATGCATACATAAGAACCTAAAGTGTTTGGCCCAGCATTTCTTGCCTATTGAAACATCCCTGATAAGTACAGAACTAATCAGTGAACCCCAAAAATGCAGGCAAACAAATAAATGATCTGTCACCAACATTTTACCTGTTTTATTTTGATCAAGAAGTAATCAATGAAATCCCGAGGATTGTTAATGTCCAAGGATTCTTGGTGTTCTTTGATTTTCTCTAAAATATAATTGTGTGTACAAGTAAAATTTTTAAATATTTTGCGATGACTTCCTGGGAGGTAATCAATGAGAGCAGGGAAACTATTGTAGATCTTAAGGATAAAAAAAAAATTAATTATTAAATTAAAAACATTAAAGAAATGAGATAAAGAAAAAAATGGTCTCTATCTTCTGGGGAAGCATTTAATGTGCATATAAAAGTAACTGTCTAATGCTCATAGGGATACTTAAGGGAACAAACTCTGACCAGATGATGGAAGATAATAATAATTTCCTATACACATATATCAACCTCATAGTATTAAGGCATCTTTATGTCAATTCTCTCTTTTTTTAACTTAAATTTTTTAATTTTTTAAATTGTCGTAGACTCTGGGTCTAGTGTTCTTTCTTGCTAGATAAGTGGTGCCTCACGTCTGCTGTAAACAACCTTCTGCCTGGCTGCCTGGCACCAGGGTTTTGTTTTGTATTGACCCAAACCCCTAACTCCACATATCTTCAAACCCCTCTTTCCCTCATGTCCATGAGTTAATGTTCACAGTTTCATTGTCCCTTTGTGCACGTCCATTACCATGTTTGTAAGCCTTCTGATCCTAATAAAAATGGAGCAAGGACCCTTAATCGGGGCTCTTGTCTTCTCCAGGACATTAGTCATCTCTCGCACTTTAATCCTGTGTCCTGCTTTCTTGCTGGGCAAAAAAGAACTCTAGACCCAGAGTCTACGACATTAAATGAGTTTATTTTTTCAAGTTTATTTATTTATTTTGGGAGAGTGAAAGAGTGGGGAGGGGCAGAGAGAGGGAGAGAGAGAATACCAAGGAGGCTCTGTGCCATCAGCACAGAGCCCGATGTGGGGCTCAATCTCATGAACCATGAGATCACATCTGCACTGAAATTAAGAGTTTGGATGCTCCACTGACTGAGCCACCCAGGCATGCCTATTTTTTAATTTTTAGAAAGAATGAGAGAGAATACAAGCAGGGTAGAGGGGCAAAGGGAGAGAGAGAGAGAGAAACTTTTTTTTTAAGTTTATTTATTTTGAGAGAAGGTACATGTGCAAGTGGGGGGAGGGGCAGAGAGAGAGAGAGAGGAGGGAGAGAAGTCCAAGCAGGCCCTGTGTGCTGTCAGCACAGAGCCCAATGTGGGGCTCGATCCCATGTCCCTGGGATCATGACCTGAGCCAAAATCAAGAGTTGGATGCTCAACTGACTGAAGTGACTGAGCCACCCAGGTGCCCAATTCTCTCATTTTTTAAATATTAATTCCTCCCTACAACCTTGAAATATAGAATGACATGAATTACTATGATTCACATTTTATAGATGAAGACCAAGGTTAAGGGAGTTTGGGCAACTTGATATTTAGCACAAAGCTACTCCCTAGTCAGTGTTCCCTGGTAGCATCTGTGATCCCAAACGTTTTCTCTTCTTAAAGGAGACATTCTTTTCCTTCCTAAATTAGCATACTTCTGTTAAGTAATGTGATGAAGAGGTCACTAAGTGAGTGGAGGACAAACCTTGTGGGCAATGGGAACCTTCCAGCAGGGGCCTGCATGCCCATGGAGTGATGTGGTCATGTTTCCAGGCAGTCACCAAAGTAGCTTATGGAAACTGAGGTTTGAGGTTTAGTGGAAAAATCACAGACCAGGGAACAAATGGGCTTGAATTCCACCAGCTCCATATTTGGACATTTGTCTTCTTGTCTGTGAAATAAAGGCTTCAACTATCTTTCTCAGATGCACACTCCAGGACGCTTGCCCTGGGCAGGAGTTCGGTATTCAAAAATTCACTTCACTGAGTATAACTGGTGAAAATGTCACAGTAGACAGCTCCAAAGGTAGGTCCCTCTCAAAAAAGGCTGAGAATTTTAGCAAAAACCATGAGAATCAACTTGTCTGAATTCTAGAAAACAAAAATATCAAGAGAATGCTGAATTAAGAAAAAGGTAACTTGAAAATGGCGGGAAAGCTTTGTGAAGTTTTTAATTTGTCCTTGTCCCACCTCTTTCCTCAGTTTGGCAGGGGTCTTAACAAGGGCAGCTTCTTACATGGGACTCTGGTTTCTAGTTCAAGAAAGAGTAGAGCTGACCATCCTCACAAAAAATTGTTTTCTCTGTTGCCACTTCTCTGGGGCAATCTGAAGGGCTCTGGTCTTTGTCTCATCTAACTTAGAACTCAGAGTGGAAAAGTAGTAGGTATGTCTCCAAAACTCTGTAAGGCAAATGAATAACCCACAGCCTCCTCGGGCAAAGATTAGTTAAGGCATAGGATACAACATCAAAATCCTAGGAAGAAAAGCTGAGGAGAGAGTAACTTCTGGAAATTAGGGCATTCAAAAGCACCCATGTATACTGAGGAATTTAGAAATTTAAAGTTTAGGGGGCGCCTGGGTGGCTCAGTCGGTTAAGCATCCGACTTTGGCTCAGGTCATGATCTCACGGTTCGTGGCTTCGAGCCCCGCGTTGGGCTCTGTGCTGACAGCTCAGAGCCTGGAGCCTGCTTCGGATTCTGTGTCTCCCTCTCCCTCTGCTCCTCCCCCACTCTCTCTCTCTCTCTCTCTCAAGAATAAATAAACATTAAACAAAAATTAAAAAAAAAAAAAAGTTTAGAAAGCAGGACATAGGCTAAGAAAAGACCTCAGAAGACCCTAAGCTTTCACCTCTGGGTGATCTTGGCTCAGCACAAGCTGAGAAAGAATTGAAAACAGTCTGATGAAAGCACTGAAGGAGTGTCCCAGCAGAGAGCCAATCTGGAAGAATTCATTAGTTCCTTCCTCCCTCCCTCCCTCTCCCTCCCTCCCTTCCTTCCTGCCTTCCCCCTTCCCTCCCTCCCTCTCTTTCCCTCCCTTCTTCTGTCCCTCCCTTCTTCCTTCCAGTTCTCTCTCTTTCTCCCCCTTCTCCCCCTCCCTTTCTCTCCCCACCCCCTCTTTCTCCCTTCATTTCGGCTCCTCACATTCAAGGAAACTTCCATCAAAACATTAGCTTAATACAAGCTACAGGAACAGAGATTTCAGAGACCGCACATGACAAAGAAGAGACTTAGCAAAAACAGTTCAGAAAAGTCACTAAATAAACATCTAGAGCCTATAGAAAGCAAAAAACCCAGCACACACGGGGGTGCCTGGGTGGCTCAGTCCATTAAGCGTCTGACTTTGGTTCAGGTCATGATTTCATGGTTCACGAGTTCGAGCCTCATGATCTCATGGTTCGTGAGTTCAAGCCCCACATTGGCTCAGTGCTAACAGCTTGGAGTCTGGAGCCTGCTTTAGCTTCTGTGTCTCCCTCTCTCTCTGCCCCTCCCCCATTTGTACTCTGTCTCTGTCTCTGTCTCTCTCTCTCTCTCTCTCTCAAAAATAAAATAAAACAGGGGCGCCTGGGTGGCGCAGTCGGTTAAGTGTCCGACTTCAGCCAGGTCACGATCTCACGGTCCGTGAGTTCGAGCCCCGCGTCAGGCTCTGGGCTGATGACTCAGAGCCTGGAGCCTGTTTCTGATTCTGTGTCTCCCTCTCTCTCTGCCCCTCCCCCGTTCCTGCTCTGTCTCTCTCTGGCCCAAAAATAAATAAACGTTGAAAAAAAAAATTAAATTAAAAAAAAATAAAATAAAACATTAAAAAAAGTAAAAAAAACAACACCAAAAAAACACAACAGCACAAACCTATAGCAAGCAAAACAAAACAAATCTCAAGAAGGGAGAAGAATCTGATTTCCACAGTTACCACATTATAACATCCAAAATGTCTAGTTTTCATTCACTTCACAGCATGGTTCATACAGAATTTTGGACTTGGACAAAACAGTGTAAGTAGCTTCTCAGGAAGAGAGGATCTTGACCTCACCTGGACCCATGAGGAGCTCAAAATCTTGGTGTTTTCATTAAATTTTTCCAGGAAGCCAAGTAAAGTCTGATCTGTATAATCAAAACGATTTTGGAAAATAATGGAGCAGATCATATTACAGGTAGCACAGCCCAGGACAAAAGTGGGGTCACAGGGTAAGGCTAAAGAATAGGAGAGATTAAAAAAAAAGAATAGGAAAGATTTATTAAATAGCATTAAAATATACATATAAAAGTCTTTGTTGTTGATAACAGATAAAGGTAATTTTAGAACCTCTAAAGCAATATCTACCTAGCAATCCCTTTATCGGTGAAAATTTTAGTATGCTTAAAATCAACTTGTCACTTTTCCCTTAAAAGTGAAGTCCATTCCTGCCTGGGTGGCTCAGTCAGTTGAGCATCGGACTTCAGCTCAGGTCATGATCTCACAGTTTGGTTCGTGGGTTCACGCCCGAGTCCGGCTCTGTGCTGACAGCTTGCTCGGAGCCTGGAGCCTGCTTCAGATTCTGTATCTCCTTCTCTCTCTGCCCCTCCCCTGCTTGCACTCTGTCTCTGTCTCCCAAAAATAAATACATGTAAAAAAAAATTTTTTTTAAATATGAAGCCCATTCCATCCTCGTTTGTTTAATAATAGTTTTCCAAATACTCCATTTATATCACTACATTTGGTGCTCGCTTCAGTAGCACATATACTAAAATTGGAACCATACAGAGAAGATTAGCATGGCGCCTGCACAAGGATGACACGCAAATTTGTTTACCTGATTTTTACCCAAGGGGACTATTACTTTGAAGAACAAAAGAAACAAATTTAAAGAAATCCCTCCCTCCCTTCCTCCCTCCCTCCCTCCCTTCCTTCCTCCCTCCCTCCCTCTCTTCCCTTCTTCCCTTCTTTTACTTTTTAGCCAACGCAGGGCTTGAACTCATGACCCTGAGATCAAGAAAGACCGACTTTACTGACTGAGCCCACCAGATGCCCCAAGAAGCCACTTTTAAAAATACCTAATAGGGGTGTGTGGCAGTACATGGAGCATGCAATTGTTGGTCTTGGAGTCGTGTGTTTAAGCTCCACATTGGGTGTGGAGATTACTTAAAAATAATAATAATAAAAATAAATTTTTAAAAACTACGTAATGATTCAGGTTATGAATGAAGAATCACACCTGTTTGGTAAGCTTGCAATTAGCACTCATATAAGGAAGGGAAAAAATGACTAAGGACCTGGAAACCTTTTATGTACAATGAATAGTTGAAGTGACCCATGTGTAAAATCAGCAGAGGAAAAGATTAGAGAAAGGAAGATTATGGAAAAATGCAGATACTGGATGGAATGAATGTAAAAAAGCAAAAGCTATCCATATTATATGAGAAGAAAAACTAACACAAATGAATACAAATTATAATACAATTTGCCTAAAATAAAAGTAAAATAAGAAATCTTTATTTCAAACTTAAGTCACAGATAAGCAGACAAAAAAGATGAACTTGATAAAGAGTCCTGGGACGCCTGGCTGGCTCATGAGATCAAGCCCCATGTTCAGCATGGAACCTACTTAAAAATTTTTTTTAAAAACAGAAAAGGCAATAAATAGAGTCCTTTTATTTCTTTATTGCAATATAGAAAAAAAAATTTTTCTTCTCTAGGAAATAGTGTCCATCAGGCCCCACATTTATTTGGACAGCCTGCCCTCTTGTGGCATTCTGGAATATTACTATATATAGCCATTAGCAGAAGCCCGTATCGTTGCTATAAATTTTTTACTTGGACTATCATTTAAGTCAATTCTGTCATTTTACAGATAAATGAAAGCAGAGGAAAAGTTTTATATTTTTAGTGGGAAATATTTAAATGAAATTGCTATAATCAAATGATCAATAAAGTTTATATGCAAAAGGCCCCAAATTCACATCATCAATGTAATTAAGGTGACCAGAATCAAAAATGAGGAAGAAATGAGACAGAATTAAAAAATAGGAAACATGTTTAGTTAACTGCTCCTATTCCAGACTCCTTTTCAGTTGAAACACTCAAGGACAGTAAGCTTTTGGAAAAACTTATTCTAGAAGGTAGGGGATAAATTTAAGAAGGCCTTGAGATTTCTGTGTGTGTGTGTGTGTGTATGTGTGTGTGTGTGTGTGTGTGTGTGTGTGAGAGAGAGAGAGAGAGAGAGAGAGAGAGAGAGATTCACAGCTAAAATTTGGTTTTTAATCTTTCGCTTCATTTTAGAGAGAGAATTAAAAAGCAGGGTAATTTGAAATCCACACTGAAAATCAGATTCATTGTGACAAGCACTTCATAAGTCACTGGAGCTGACAGAGGGGGGTAAAATAATTACCATACAAGTTCTAACCCAAATCCAATGATTTTAAAATGCACCTGGAATTTTTATTTAGATCGTGAGGCCAGTAGATCAGGAGAAGATAGCAATTGAAAAGACAGTTTGTTACTCAGAGTTACCAAGAGGGAAGCACCAAGATAGATGAGGAGGCAGAAGGAACAGAGGGAAAGCATGGGCCAGAGCCTTCATTGGGGCTTTCACGGGAAGGAGTGAGCAAGGCAGGGTAGGTATGCTGAGTACATTTAGGATCAGATAGTTTGAACAGTTGCAGAGGGCTCTGGGTTACAGGGGTGTTCCCCAGTTCTTCAGTAATTGGCCCTGCGTTGATTTAGAGCAGGGAGAGTATTGGCTTGGTGTGTGAGAACTTGGTAAAGGAGGCAGCTGGGGGTATGGGCTGTGGATAGGCTGATTTACAAATCAAAGACATGCTCTAAGACAAGAAGTTTGCTATATCTAGTAATTCATTACCCCTGGGAGGGGAGGTTGTTCCCTGGTTCTGCAAGGCCTCTAAGATGTCAAAACATTACAAAATAGAGAAAATTAGAAACATGATTAATAGACTATAAAGGAGAGTAATATAAGGAAAGTCAACTAATAAGGGAGGCAGGGTAAAGAGTTATTAATAGCTGAAACTTAAATCATTTTATAATTTGGTATTTGTGTAATTTTCAGGATTATGCTATAGCATATATTTCTTAACATATATTAAATAATACTACAGATTAGAGAGCAACATTAAATAACTCAAACTGGTAATTTAAAAATAATCGTTTACAGTCACCCTGGAAAACAGGATGGAGGTTCCTCAAAAAATAGAACTACTCTATGATCCAGCAATTGCACTATTAGATATTTACCCAAAGGATACAAAACTACTAATTCAAAGGGATACATGTACCCCGATGTTTATAGCAGCATTATGTGCAATAGCCAAATTATGGAAATAGCTTAAGTGCTCATGACTGATGAATGGATAAAGAAGTGGTATATACATAACCAATGGAATATTACTTAGCCATCAAAAAGAATGACATCTTGCCATTTGCAATGACATGGATAGAGCTGGAGTGTATTATGCTAAGCAAAATAAGTCAGAGAAAGACACATACCATATGATTTCACTCATATGTGGAATTTCAGAAACAAATGAGCAAGGGGGAAAAAAAGAAAGAGAAAGGCAAACCAAGAAACAGACTCTTAACTATACAGAACAAACTGATGGTTACCAGATGGAGGTGGGGGGGGGGGGTGGGGGATGGGTTAAACAGATGATGGGGATTAAGGAGGGCATTTGTGATGAGCACTGGGTAATGTATGAAAGTGTTCAATCACTAACTTGTACATTTGAAACTAATTTAAATTTTAAATTAAAAAAATTTTTAAATAGCTGTTTATAGGGAAATCACAACTGATAAGGGCTGCACTAAGATGCCTGGGGAATTACAACCATAAAAAAGGTATCATTACTGCCAGAAACGTAGACATGGGCCTGGGAAGAAACCTTCGGACAGATCAATGAAGCTGACCAAACACATATAGACCAATGAAGTAAAAGCACATGTCACTTGTTACATGTGCTCCATCAGGGGGTGATGAGGTCACTTCCACTGTGTCCACTTGACAAGTATTCCCTGGTGACATGTTCTGAAACAGGTAATGCACATATACATTATGGGAAAGACATTGTTCTCTAACTCTTTGAAAAAATGACTCCCCAAATGTTCTACCTTCATGACGTAATGATTTGGAAATTAACAAATTTGGGACAGAATAGGATTAAATGACCTTTTGTATACACAGCCTATGCACGGTCATGGAAGGACATACATAACAAGCATAGATACACAAAACCTCCCTTGGTTCTCTGCTGCACACCCTTTCTCCTCCACAAAAGGGCTGAAATGTTTCCAAGGATATCAGTAGACAAGAGAACAAACAGCCTGTCAAGGTCAGAGTTATAGAATAACCCACCATTGGTTTTTCTCAACTCTTCCATGAGGTAGTGGGCTTCCTCTTGAACTCGGCTCTCAAGGTCACTCTTCCCCATCCCCAAATTCCGCAGGGTCATGAGGCAGAAGCGCCGCATCTCCTTCCATCTCTTTCCATTGGTGAAAAGGATTCCTACCAGAGGGAAGACAGAAACTGGGACAGAAGTCCTGGGCAAGGAGGAGGAAGCCTTGTAGATGGGCCAAGTGCTGCTGAGTTACCCTTCAAATTCCTGTTTTCCATCCTTCCTACTCCCATAACCAGTGCTGAACCTGCATACCAGCATACCTACCATGTCCTTTACTAATTCTTTCAGCTAATGGGAAACTTCCTCTTGCAGAAAACTCTTCTCCTAGATCAATCAGGGCTTCCTTCACTGCCTTATATCCATGCAGCACAACAGCAGGCTTCATGCCAAAATACAGAGTGAAAACCGGGCCATAGGTTTTTGAGAGCTGAGAAGCGCAAAGAAAATGTATATATTATTACCCAAAGAAGTCACAATTTGGCTATATTTTGTGCATTTGTGTGTGTGTGCATGATTAAACCTGATATCATCATCATATTGTTGATGTTTTTATTCTGCCGAACGTAGCTTCACCTATTTCTGGATGTTATGTATAAATAAGATTGTTACAGCCGACACATAGAGAGGGCCACTGATGTGACAGGCAATGGCCCAGACTATTATTACTCAGATTATTACAACTAGCCATCACAGAAACACCTTGAGCGAGGTTTATTTACCCTGTTGTATAGAGAGACTGAAGTTCAAAGAATTTCCTATATATTTCCAGTGTCTAATAACAGAACACCCCAGTTTCAACCCTGCTTGGCACACCTCTGATGCCTGAGCAATTTACCAGTCCCCAGTGCCTACCTGGGGACCAATACCCAGCTGATGGTTTCAGGATCATCTGTAAAGCTCATCCCCTGGAGATTCTATCTCTGTAGCCTTACGATGTACACTAGAATTATGTATTTTTTTTTAAAAAATCACCACAGATGATGCTAAGGCCCACTCCACTTTGAGATCTGCTGCTATTACTAACATAAAAAGAGAGCAAGCATCACAGAGCCCAGCATCTCATAGAAGGAGAATTGCTTCTTTCTTGCAGCATTCTTGGGGTACAGACAGCAGTTCTGTACAGAATCCAAAGGGATTCTGTTACCATCCAGCTGGCCCCAAGGATTTTTTTCTTTCATTCACTCATGCAAATGAACTACTATTCAAAACTACTTCCTTGACATCAGGCACAATTTGCTTCTTCAGAGTTCAATTTTCATGACTATTCCGAATAAAACACACAGTTTATATAGTAGATGACTTCTCGAATGAAATCTCCAATCACAAACTACCTCCCTTACCGTTTACCTCCAGCCAGAAGTCATACCAAATGTCTCTGAAACAAAGAAGGGCAGCAACATTCCTCACTTTTGCCATTTGATTATTTTGATGATACCAAAGAATGACCTAAATATTTCTCTATTCATAGAAAACATTATTTTATTACACTATTTTTTTTTAATTTTTTTTTCAACGTTTATTTATTTTTGGGACAGAGAGAGACAGAGCATGAACGAGGGAGGGGCAGAGAGAGAGGGAGACACAGAATCAGAAACAGGCTCCAGGCTCTGAGCCATCAGCCCAGAGCCCGACGCGGGGCTCGAACTCACGGAGTGTGAGATCGTGACCTGGCTGAAGTCGGACGCTTAACCGACTGCGCCACCCAGGCGCCCCTACACTATTTTTTAAAAGTGATCTCTACACCCATTGTGGGGCTCAAACTCATGACCCTGAGATCAGGAGTCACATGCTCTACTGACTGACCCAGCCAGGCACCCCTTATTCCACTATTCTTGACAATACTCCGCAAGGAGTATTTGCTTTATAGATATATCTTGATGTTTTTATTTTAATATACTATAATTTAATATATTTTCATAAAGATATTTTATTTAAAAGCAGAGGTTAATGTACATACCCTTTGCAAACTGCTGGAGGAGCATAAAGCATACTTACATTGCATAAGGATTTGCCGATGTTCTTCACATCTACCTGTAGGATATTTCCAATAAAAGGGAGAGGATGAGGGCCAGACGGGAGCTTCCCCTTCCCAGTGTTCTGTTTCAAGAGAGAAAGGAGAAGCCAACAGGAGAGACAGAGCACCAGAATCACAAGTGGATCCATGGAAGTGTTCTCTTCTTAGACAACTGTGAGCTTAAAGTCTAAAGCTTCTGTACACTCACTGCTAATTCTACCTGTGATGTTTATAAGGTAACCAATCAGCTAGATTTACTTTCATCTCTCTCTTAAAGGGACTTTGGCCCACTGATAAAGATAAAAGTATGGGGTACTTTACTCTTCTTTTGCTTCTAATGCCATGCCCTGGAGATTCTGTTCTAAAAGGTCTGGGTTGGAGCCCAGGGAATGTTTTTCTTTTTCTTTTTTTCTTTTAAACACTCTAGATGGTTCTGATTGAGAGCCAGCGAAGTAAATTATTTGATCACAAAAACTGAAAAATATTCTGGATTTTGAGCAATGACCAGTTTGTGAATTTATGATTTGGGGGGGAAATCCTTGCATATAAAAAAGTTTATCCTTTAATGCTTTATCAAACACTATAGTATATTTTGTCCTAGAAAATGAAAGCCTTTTGAAATATTTTAGTGTACTGTACTAACATTACAACTATTTAAACATAAACTAGGTAATGTAACTCTTAAATGTCCAAACATGTAACAAGTAATTAAGTAAATTTATACAGTAAAACCTTGGTTTGGGAGCATTTTTCGTTCTGGAAGTAATCCAAAGCACTTGTATATCAAACTAAATTTCCCCATAAGAAATAATGGAAACTCAGATAATTTGTTCCACAATCCAAAAATATTCACACAAAAATGATTACAGTACTGTAATATAATACAAAATAATAAAGAAAATACAAAATATAAAGAAAATAAACAAATTAACTTGTACTTACCTTTGAAAACCTTTGTGGCTGGTAGGAGGGAGACAAGAGAGAGGAGGTTATTGTGTAGGACAACTTTCACCATCACTAACAGAATCAGTGATATCTATTGGCTCAATGGAATCTTTCTCTTTTCATGCAACTTTTTTTTTTTAATTTTTTTTTTTCAACATTTATTTATTTTTGGGACAGAGAGAGACAGAGCATGAACGGGGGAGGGGCAGAGAGAGAGGGAGACACAGAACTGGAAACAGGCTCCAGGCTCTGAGCCATCAGCCCAGAGCCCGACGCGGGGCTCGAACTCACGGACCGCGAGATCGTGACCTGGCCGAAGTCGGACGCTCAACCAACTGCGCCACCCAGGCGCCCCTCTTTTCATGCAACTTTAACAAGAAACCTATCCAATGACACTTGCTTTTGCCTCCTTTTGAGGATTTCACAGAAATGTGACATTGCATTGGTGATCATCCACAACCCCACAGTGAGAGAGAGAGAGAGAGAGAGAGAGAGAGAACCATTTTCTCAGTTGTGATCATGTGACATTCAGTGTCACTTACTACTTGTATTGCAAGACATCACTCATTTATCAAGTTAAAATTTATTAAAAATGTTTGTGCATCTTGTAGAACACTCACAGAACAAGTTACTTGCAATCCAAAGGGTTTTTTTTTTTTACATTTACCATATTACCATAAATACCATATTTACCATCAAACTCTTGCTCCCCCAGATACTGGAAAAAGGAATTTTAATTTTACAAATGGAGAAAGAGAAATTTGAAGACAACAGGAGACCCATTCAGTGTTGCACAGCTCATAAGTGACAAAAAGGGGATTTGAACTGAGATCTTTTGATGCCCACTGTGCCTATATGTGATACATACGATCCACCGGTTGCCTCAACAATGATAGGAAAACAAAATCAAGCCCCAAAGCATTAGTTCCTCTGTATGTACACCTCGTTGACTGTTCACAAAATAATAGACTTCACTAAATAGAAGCCTTTATTTATTTGATTCCAAGGACAACAGGGCTGTACGTTCTCAAGAGAAAAAAATAAAAGATAGGGATTCTCCCTTCCTCATAACTGCAGAGGTAAAACTTGCTCAGGTAACTGAAAAAAGAGCCAATCTCAGAACTTAGGGAGCAAGACTTGGGAAGCTATGGTTTCCCCCACCTCACAGTCACCTCCAGACATAGCTGCTCCTGTTGCTTTTTGTGGCCTGGCATTGTCAGAAATAATGGAATGAAGTATGCATGGCAAGAAATGGAAGACTTTAAAACAAAAGGCATGGATTCAGTGAATGGGAATGGGAACCAGGGGATTCACTATACAGACGCACAGAATTGGGGCACCTGGCTTGCTCAATTGGTAAAGCATGTGACTCTGATCTTAGGGTTGGAAGTTTCAGCCCCACATTGGGTGTAGAGATTACTTAAAAATCAAATCTTAAAAACAAACAAAACAAACAAACAAACAAAACCCCACAGAACCAACACAACATGCAGACCTGAACAGATGACATTCAGTGGTCATGAGGATCTAGATATCACTGGAATAAGAGATGTACGTTATCAGATCACTAACAGTAATGCTTGTACAAAGGGATGTTCTGCAAATATCATATCTGTTCTAAACTGACTAGTGCAGATATTTCCAAGCTCTTTTACTAAAGTTTTACCAAGACCCCACTCACACAATGTTTTATCCCTCATATTTACAGGAATATTGAAAATTTATGGAATTTTGACATCTGTCATCTTTTTAATTTTTTTAATGTTTGAGAGAGAGAGAGAGAGAGAGAGAGAGAGAGAGACAGAGAGAGACAGAGTGCAACGGGCAGAGGGGCAGAGAGAGGAGACACAGAATCTGGAGCAGGCTCCAGGCTCTGAGCAGTCAGCACAGAAGCCAATGCAGGGCTCGAACCCACAAACTGTGAGATCATGACCTGGGCCTGAAGTCAGACGCTTAACCGACTGAGCCACCGAGAAGCCCCTATCATCTCTCTTTTGATACATTCAGTTACCTTTGCCTAAGATAAAATTATTTCCATTTTAGGGCTGAGGGAGCTGGGCCTCAGGGTTTTAGCTCCTTTGCCAAGGACACACAGACTGCAGGTGGCAGAGCTCAGGCCCCACATGCCCTGAGAGGTGCGTGCTTCCATATAAGAAAAACACTCAGTTCAAGCAAGTTTCCCATGTTTGTTGAATGTATATATACTGAGTATGATTCACTATGCCAGCACTTACCCCACCCAGTGACTTTTAAATAAACATTTGAGTCAATTATGGGAGCACAGTTTGGTTAAAACAGGAGTCAGAAAAGATTTGTAACCTTTACCATTTGAGTCCAGGTCTTGGTGAACCTTCATAATTTATCAAGGGCAGAGGCAAATTTCCTGACTCACATACCTCTAGATTTAAAAGAGCACACTACCTAGTGCCTAGGTGGCACTTGAACCCATGACCCTGAGATCAAGAGTCACACACTCTACCAAATGAGCCAGCCAGGCACCACCTCCCCCTAGTTCTCTTTAAAGCAATCATTTTATTACTTGGGAGATGTGACTTCTTTATTACTTGGGAGATTACTTCTTTGCTCCTCCTCCCTCTTGCTGAGGCTCCTGCCTCGCCCTTTCTCTTTTTACAAAATGAGTAACAGATGATTCAAGATAGAAGGGATCAGAAATCCCTAGTGTAATACCTACGTTTTTGGAGTAAGGGATTGGTGACTTGGTGAGGTGAAGTATCACCAGCCCATCAAGTACAAGACCTCTACTTAGAATCCACCTTAGGGTGCGTGGGTCGCTCAGTTGGTTAAGCGTCCCACTCTTGATTTCAGCTCAGGTCAGGATCTCATGGTCATGAATTCAAGCCCCATGTCGGGCTCTATACTGACAATGCAGAACCTCCTTGGGATTCTCTTTCCCTCTCTCTCTGCCTCTCCCCTGCTCACTCTCTCTCAAAATAAACCTAAAAAAAAAAAAAAAAAAAAGTCCCAGTTCAGGGACACCACACACTGAAGTGATTTCCCATCACTGCCCAAATAGATGGTCAGGGAGGCATCAGCATAAAGCCCTCCACAGTCAGAGTACTATAGACCTCAGGACAGAAGTGTTAATTAAAATAGTTTCTTCTTGGGATGCCTGGGTGGCTCAGTTGGTTGAACGTCCAACTTTAGTTCAGGTCATGGTCTCACAATTGGTGGGTTTGAGCCCCATGTTGTGCACTGTGCTGACAGCGCAGAGCCTGGAGCCTGCTTCAAGTTCTGTGTCTCTCTCTCCGCCCCTCCCCTGCTCACACTCTGTCTCTGTCTCTCTCTCAAAAATAAAACAAAACATTAAAAACAAAACTTTAAAAAAAAGTTTTTCTTTTTAAGGGCTCCTGGGTGGCTCAGTCAGTTAAGCCTCTGACTTTGGCTCAGGTCATAATCTTACAGTCCCTGAGTTCGAGCCCCACATCACAGTGCAGAACCGGCTTTGGATCCTCTATTTTCCCTCTCTCTCTCTGCCCGTCCCCTACTCACGCTCATGCACTCTCTCTAAAATAAACATTAAATTAAAAAAAGGAAAAAATTATTTCTTTTTAAATAAACCTTTCATTGAAGCAGAATATAAAGTTCTAAAAGTTCAGCTCAGTGAATTATCATCTGAACATACACAGTGAAACCAACACACAGGCCAAGAAAATTAATTTTGCCAGGACCCCAGAAGCCCCTTTATGCCTCCTCCTATTCAGTACCTTCCCCTTCTCTAAATGTGTCCAATATCACATCAAAGGTTAGTTTTTGCCTTTATATAAGGCAAAATGTTAGTTTGTGAGCTTCATATGAATGAAATCATACATTATTTTTTAGTATTGAGCTTCTTCACTTGATTTGTAGATAGCACTTGGTAGGCTTTATTACAGTGTCTTATTTTATAACTATTCCAGTTTTTTTTCCATTGCATTGCAATGGACACATGGGTTGATTCTAGTCTGAGGCTATTATGAATAGTGCTGTTTCTAACACTCCTATAGGTGGCTTTTTTGTATCCCAATGTATTGGATTTCTGTTCAGTATAATCTACAAGTATAATTGCTGGTAATGCAGGTGTTCTTTTTTAGTAAATGCTGCCAAAGAATTATTCAAATGGTTGAAAAATGTTACAATAAGATTGCCAGTAGCTCTACTTTCTTGGCAATACTAAATATATTCAGCTTATTTTCATTTTAGCCATTCTGACATGTATGTTAATAACTCATTGTAGTTTTAATTCACATTTCCATGAAGCTTCATGTTGCTGAGCACTTTCTCAGATGTCCATTGGCAATGCCAATTCTTCTTTTGTGAAGGGTTTGTTTAGCTTAGATATGAGCCCATTGCTGGTTTCATATGTATATTTTTATATACTTACTCTTAATAACCCTAAGGGTATAGAAAAGTTTGAACTATGTACAAAGAATTTTATTTATTTTGAACATTTGAGTAAAATTGCTGACCTAAAGTTCCAAAACTGAAATATTTTGGTATGTGTTTCCTAAAAGCAATGCAATTCTCCCATAACCATAATACAAATTTCAAAATCAGGAAACTAAATGATGCATTAGAACCACTCAATCCCTATTTCTACTAATGTTTCATCAAAAAGTCCCCATAATGTTATGTTCCGTTCAGAAACCATAATCACATGTTGCAAATAGTTGTCAAGTCTCCTTAATCTATTTCAGTCTGGAATAGTTCCTCAGCCTTTTCTTGACTTCCATGACCCTGCCACTCTTGAAGAATATATTTGTAAAATGTCCCTCAGTGTCAGCTTGTCTGGGATTTCCTCATGATTAGATTCAGGTTATGCATCTTTTTTAAAAAATATTTTAAGTAATCTCTACACCCAACATGGGGCTCGAACTTACTACCTCAAGATCGAGAGTTGCACACCCCACCGACAGAGCCAGCCAGGTGTCTGCAGATTATGCATCTTTGATATGAATACCACAGAATGTTTTTTCTTCTTATTGCATCCTATTAGGTGACAAACAATTTCCATCTGCCCATTACGGGTGTTCACTTTGATTACTTAGGAGTGTTTTGGCAGTCTCTTCCATTAAAATTATTTTAATAGCATTTGTAACTAAGAAATATTTTGAGGATAGACCCTTTGAAACTATAGAACTAGTCATCAAATTTTCAATGGTATTTATATATCATTATGGAATCATGCATCCGACTGAGCCACCCAGGCACCCCAAGGAGTGATGTAATTTTAGTGTTAATAGCAGATGACTGTGTAACACTAAAAATTCACCACTTTGGACAACAAAAGATCCTCAACCTTTAAAAGAATTAAATAGTGTAATATAGATTATTTCCTATAATCCCATTTCAGAATAACTAAAAACAAAGTATGAAGTAAACAGAGCAATTGCTTGCAAATTTTGCAATTCCCCCCCCCCCTTTTTTTTAATTTATTGGAGTGTCTGGGTTAAGCATCTAACTTCGGCTCAGATCATGGTCTCATGGTTCATGGGTTCAAGCCCCGTGTCAGGCTCTGTGCTGACAGCTCAGAGCCTGGAGCCTGCTTTGGATTCTGTGTCTCCCTCTCTCTCTCTCGCTGCCAAGCCCCTGCTCATGCTCTGTCTCTCTCAAAAATAAACATTAAAAAAAAAAAAGTTTATTTCACCAAAACCCATAAAATACCTAGGAATAAACCTAACCAAAAGGGTGAAAAATCTATACTGAAAAGTATAGAAAGCTTATGAAAGAAATTGAAGATCATGGATTGAAAGAATAATGTTAAAATGTCGATACTACCCAAAGCAATCTACATATTCAATGCAACCCCTATCAAAACAAAACCAGCATTCTTCACAGAACTAGAACAAACAATTCTAAAATTTGTACAGAACCAGAAAAGACCCTCAAAAGCCAAAGCAATCCTGAAAAAGAAAACCAAAGCTGGAGGCATCACAATCTGAACTTCAAGCTGTATTACAAAGCTGTAATCATTAAGACAGTAAGGTACTGGCACAAAAACAGACACTCAAACCAATGAAATAGAATAGAGAACCCAGAAATGGACCCACAAACGTATGACCAACTAATCTTTGACAAAACAGGGAAGAATACCCAATGGAATAAAGACAGTCTCTTCAGCAAATGGTGCTGGGAAAACTGGACTGTGACATGCAGAAAAATGAACCTGGACCACTTTCTTCCCCATACACAAAAATAAACTCAAAATGGATGAAAGACCTAAACATAAGACAGGAAGCCATCAAAAACCTAGAGGAGAAAGCATGCAAAAACCTCTTTGACCTCGGCCACAGCAACTTCTTACTCAACAAGTCTCCGGAGGCAAGGGAAACAAAAGCAAAAATGAACTATTGGGATCTCATCAAGATAAAAAGACTTCTGCACTGCAAAAGAAACAACCAGCAAAACTTAAAAGACAACATACGGAATAGGAGAAGATATTTCATTTGACATATGAAATAAAGGGTTAGTGTCCAGGGGCACCTGGGTGGCTCAGTCAGTTAAGCATCCAACTTCGGCCCCAGTTATGATTTCACCTTTCCTGAGTTTGAGTCCTGTGTCAGGCTCTGTGCTGACAGCTCAGAGTCTGGAGCCTGTTTCAGATTCTGTGCCTCCCTCTCTCGCTGCTCCTACCCCCACTTGCACTCTCTCTCTCAAAGCTAAACATTAAAAACACAGTGGGTTAGTATCCAAAATCTATAAAGAACTCATCAAACTCAACACCCAAAAAAACCCCAAATAATCCAGTGAAGAAATGGGCAAAAGACACGAATAGACATTTCTCCACAGAAGACATCCAGATGGCTAAGACACATGAAAAAATGTTCAACATCACTCATCATCAGGGAAATACAAATTAAAACCACAATGAGATACCACCTCACACCAGTCAGAATGGCTAACATTAACAATTTAGGCAACAACAATGTTGGCGAGGATGTGGAGAAAGGATTAGGAATGCAAACTGGTGCAGCCACTCTGGAAAACAGTATGGAGTTTCCTCAAAAAATTTAATATAGAACTACCCTACAACCCAGCAATAGCACTACTAGGTATTTATCCAAAGGACAAATACCTGCTGTTTCCAAGGGGCACATGCACCCCAATGTTTACAGCAGCACTATCAACAATAGTTAAAGTATGGAAAGAGCCCAAATGTCCATTGACTGATGAATGAATAAAGATGTGGTGTACACACACAATGGAGTATTACTCAGCAATCAAAAGGAATAAAATTTTGCCATTTGCGACTATGTAGATGGAACTTGAGGGTACTATGCTAAGCAAAATTAGTCAGAGAAAGACAAATATGCAAAAATAATATAAAAACAAGGAGGGGGACAAAACATAAGAGACTCTTAAATACAGAGAACAAACTGAGGGTTGCTGGAGGGGTTGTTGGGGTGATGGACTAAATGGGTAAGGGGCATTGAGGACACTTGTTGGGTTGTTATACATAGGGGATGAATCACTGGATTCTATTCCTGAAATCGTTATTTCACTATATGCTAATTTGGATGTAAATTAAAAAATAAATTAAAAAGATTATTTTGAGAGAGCAAGAGCAGGGGTGGGGCAGAGAAAGAGGGAGAATCTCAAGTAGGCTCCACACCATCAACAACAGAGCCCAATGTGGAGCTCAAACCCACAAACTGCAATATGGTGACCTGATCCAAAATCAACAGTCTGAGGCTTAGCTGATTGAGCTACCTAGGCACCCAACAAATTTTGTAATTCCTAAATAAATATTTGGATCAAAGGCACCAAAAGCAATATTGCACAATAATTTTAAAACACTAACAATGGATGTATTCACTGTGCTAGAACAGAGATAACATTCAATGAAGACACTTTGTGCCACTTAATACTTGAGAGCATTTATGACATGTAAAAAGGAACAATAATGCAGCTTGAAACAAACTAAAAAGGCAAAAAAGTTAAAAGAAATTTTGACAAAATATTTAAGGCTCTAAAAATCAGAATTTTTCATACAAAAATGTATGCACTTTTCCTTTTCTGGATGCCCAGTGAATTATGTGGACTCTGCAGAAAGTTCCCCCAAGTAGTTTAAAATCCTGGTGGAAGGGTGCCTGGGCTCAGTCATTAAGCAGCTGACTTCATTTCAGCTTAGGTTCTCAGTGGGTTCAACCCTCATATCAGGCTTTGGGCTGACAGTGCTTGGGATTCTCTCTCTCTCCTGCTTGTGCACGCCCACTCTCTCTCAAAATAAGTTAACTTAAAACACCCTGGTGGAAAAGCACATACTACTGGGAGGTTTGCCCGTGTAGCGGGAGCCAAACTCATGGTCTGGAACAGCTCTCCAGTTTTGGGAAACTGGGAGCTCTGTGTACAGATGTAGAAACAAGCGCAGAGGAGTGACCCCATGTTCCCTGAACCTCTGAACTTACCTTCCTGTGGTGCCCAGATGCGTCAGGCCTCCTGATAACAGTAGCCTGGGAGGAAGGTGCTGGCATTTCAACCCTTAGCTGGCAGAGATCACATGAATGTTTGCCTGTCCTCTCCTAAGTGGGTGTAACTTGTGACATTCTCCCCAGCAGAGTATGAGAGTTCTAGTTTTTTTTTTTTAGGTTATTTAGAGAAAAAAGCTCGAGTGGGGGAGGGGCAGGAGGGAGAGAAACCATGAAGCAGATCATAACTTGAGCTGAAGTCAGATGCTTAACTGATTGAGCCACCTAGACGCCCCCAGAGTCCTAATTTCTCTACACCTTCACGGATTGTTTTCAGTCTTTAATGTTTTTTTGTGGTGACTAGTATCTCATGGTGCTTTTCATTAGTGTTTCTTTGGTATATGATTAAATGATTACTTTTTCACACACTCCATGTGCTTTACATTGTTAACTGTCCTTTCAAGCCTTATGTCCATTTTAATTTCTTTGCATTTTTATTACAGAGATTTATTTTGTTTATTCATGAAATAGGAAAATTTTGAGTGAGATTATTAATGCAGAAGATACGGCTACCTTGCAACGGGACCAAGATTCAAAGAGAATAAAGAGGGCATCCTTATGGAGGGTTAGCCAAACATGGCAGATTAAGAACATCCTTACCCCAGGGAGGGTTTGGTGGCCCGTCCCTGACTTGCACGGTCTCTCAAAATAAACCCAAATTACATCACTCCTCTCTTCTTTCAGTTTTAACTGCCTATTATGATTGGCTGGCAAAGGATGGATTTAAAACTTTAGGTTGGAATTTCAACACATTGAAAATTTTATGGTCTTATTTTTGTTAAAACATGTGCCTGTCTACTGATCTTTGTTCCTCTGTGAATGACCTATCTAGTTTTAAATGATTCTCTTTGAGGTTATTTTATCTACAATGCATCCAGGTGTAGTTTTCCTTATCCTTTCTGTCTAGCACCTGGTAAACTAAACTAATTCAACAGGAGGTCCTTCATATTTCTTTAATTCCAGGAAACAGTCAATAATAGTTTTTAATCTGGTGTGTCCATCTGGTTCTTCTTTGTAACTTTATTCCTGCTTCATGTTTCCAACATGCTCTTTTATGCAGTGAACAAGACAAAGTACCCAATGATGAGACGAGAGGCTGACAGATGGGAAAGAGCAAGATTCTTTGGCAGGAGGAAGGGATAGATGAGGGACATTCATTCTAAAGTGAACTGTGAGCTGAGACTTGAATGCCAAGGAGCCAACCGTGCAAATATCTGAGTGAGGAACATGACCAAACATCAAATCCAAATAATAATGCATCGATGAATTATGAATTGATGAATTGTAAATTTCTGGTGATCTCTGGCATTGCTGGTGCCTCTGTTAGAGTCCACTCAGATCTTAAACTTCCCATTCTCTTTCATGGAAGGATTAAATTTGTCTTGTGCCAAGTTATCTAATATTCTAATATCACTTCTCTCTTGCACCCTACTACTACTGGTACAAAAAGGGTTCAACGGAAGATGGAGGAACAAATAGGAACAACCTTGAAACTGAGAGAAATAGGGTGAAGGAAAGCCGCATGCACCCAGTGCTCCCACGTGAGTCTGTGCCTGGTTCTGCAGCACAAAGTAGTCAGGTCACAGAGCTCATTTTGATAAAACAGTAAGATAGGATTCATCTTGTATCTTTCAAGTAACCAGAGAAATAAACTTAAGTGGGGCACCTGGGTGGCTCAGGTGGTTAAGTATCCAACTCTTGATTTTGGCTCAGGCCATGATCTCATGGTTCAAGAGATTGACCCCACATCAGGATCTGTGCTGACAGCGCATAGCCTGCTTGGGATTCTGTCCCTCTCTTGCTCTTAAAATAAATAAGTGTTTGGGGTGGCAAAACACACAATCCTTATTCAAAATCCAGTTAATAAATGGTACACAGAAGAGGAAGACAGGCAATATAAATGTAACAGATCTGTTCTCACCAGAGGTTCCCTTATTTTTTTTTTTTCATCTGTCCTGCAGGAAATGCTTTTTACTAACTTAATGTTACCAAACTTCACTAATGCATGTACCTGGCATAGATAGAACTAGTTCATGATGACAAATATTACAAGAGTGGTTACCATGGGGTAGGGTTTAATTAGGAGGAAGAGAGAGCCCTCTGAGATGCTAGGAACACTAGATGGTAATACGGATTGGCAGTCACACAGTGGAAACCTGTGTATACAACTAAACACTTAAGATTTCCGTACTCTCCTGAAAAAAGTAACACCTTCATAAGAAGTAAAAGATATCTGTCATATTTCTCTAATGATTATGCTACTTTCATATTTCATTAAATAGCTTTTTAAAGCTCAGAGGAATGAAACCTTCATTTGACCACCTTAATTGGGTGGATGTTGTTAGAGTACTAAGCATGAAGACAGGCATACTTTATTTTATAGATATTATTTTTTTTTACATTAATTTTTATTTTTAAGAGACAGAGAAAGAGCATGAATGGGGGAGGGGCAGAAAGAGAGGGAGACAGAATCTAGGCTCTGAGCTGTCAGCACAAAGCCCAACATGGGGCTCAAACTCACGGACAGCAAGATCATGATGCGAGCCAAAGGGAGATGCTTAACCGACTGAACCACTCATGCACCCCTGTGTATTCATTTCAATCAAATCTAAAAATTTACACAAGCTCATTCTAGATCACACGAATGACCAAACAACTTTACCATCAAGTATAGCCGCCTATATCCTGGAGTTAAATGCTCAAGTAACACCTTGAGACACCATTTATTGTCTGGTTGCCATTTGCTTGGCATTGTTGTCAAACTCCTGCCCTATTCATGCACAATTGGACTACATTATGTGGTAGTTTAAGCTTAGTTTGCCAAAAGTATGTAAGATTTTGAAAAAATATAAAAATATTTTTATAAATTATTTTAATTTCTAATCAAAACCTATTTAGAATTAGCATTATTAGCTACATTAGGGATGTAAATGTGTATAATGGAAACACAAGCTTCACTAGATTTTGATAAGAAATGACATCTTCTCCGAATGTAACAGTAATGGTAGTTAAATCAAGTCAGGACCATAAATGACTCCAAAGAACTGAACAGCAAAAGAGATTTGTTAAAAATTTTACTCCTGGAGTGTCTGGATGGCTCAGTTGGTTAAACATCTGACTTTAGCTCAGGTCATGATCTCATGGTTCGTGGGTTTGAGCCCTGCATCAGGCTCTGTGCTGACAGCTCAGAGCTTGGAGCCTACTTTAGATTCTGTGTCTCCCTACCCCTCTCCGTCCCTCCCCGCTCGCACCTTGTCTCTCTCTCAAAAATAAACAAACATTAAAAAAGTCTTTTTAAATTTTTCTCCTAAGTATGATTCCTGTAATAAAGTAACATGTAAAGTAATAAAAAACATGTTATTTGCAGAGATGTATTGGCTAATACAGCAAACAAGATCATAAAAACTTAACTAGCATTAATTTAAAAAGAAGCTCAAAACCAAAATAATTTGAGTATAGACCTTAAAACTAATAGAAGTACCTAATGTTTTGATTATAAACGTTATTACTTTCCATAAATGTTATTACTTTTCAGTCTTCCCATAAAGTATTACTTCAAACCGCTAAGATTTAAAAGAATAATATAATTACTAAGATATTAGTGAAAGACACTATCAAACATGTTTGCTTAGATTAGAAATGTTCAAGTATCACTTTCACTACACCTCTGAACACATAAGGAACTGCCTGCCTAAGGATATGGAAGACTGAACAATAAAAAAGCTAGTATTTTTCATGACAATGATCAACCAAAGGAAGACAAGCCCTGTTTGAGAATATTCTTTGAGACAGAGTATGTGAGACAAAGCAGAGAGTATGTTTCAGCATCACAGAGTGAGAACATCTGTTCCCTTCTGCCCCTTCCTTACTAAAATCTAGAAATAAGATAACATAATAGGATGAAAGAGGTATTAAACTCCCAGAAGAGAAGAGATGGCAACACAAGATTATGGAAGCTGGAAAATAAATGCATGGTTTCTAACAGTCTCAACAGGTGGAGTACAAGCTCAGAAGCTCAGATTTGGGATAGTCTGAGTTATCAGGCAACCAATTAAACATGTCAAGTAGTCAGCTGGATATGAGTTCAGGGGAAAGAATTCTGGCTAGAGATATAAAGAAATCTGAGCCATCTACTTAAAGCAGTAACTTAAAGCAGTATCTTAAAGCAGCTAAGATCATGAGCCCTAAGCTCTGCTTGGATGTTCTAATGTCTAGGGGTCAAAGACATAAAAAAGAAATAGCAAAGGGGACAAGGAAGAATCAGAGAAGTAGGAAGGAAAACCAGGCCAATGTGTTCGCTAGAAATTAGCAAACTAAGGACATTGTTTAGGAGGTTACATTGTAGCTTAAAGACCAAGCAAACTGAGGTGACAGATCTCAGTAAGAACTGTTCCAATGGACAGAAGGGGATGAAAATCTGACTGGAACAGATCTAGGAAAAAAAAAATGGAAGAGGAGAAACAAAAATAATTGTCTGTGTTGTATAAATTTTGTTTAGATTTGATTAAAATGAATATGCACATAAAAGCTGAAATTCTTGAGCTATGTCCACAGATTTCATTATGAGAAACACAGCCCTATATCATCAATTGTAAATACAGACAATTTTTCAAGGAGCTTTTTATAAAAGAGAAATGAGGCATTTCTGTTGGCTCCAGACAGGAGGATATATCCATAGTAACAGGAAAGGAGGACTCATGAGCACAGATGATGGTAGATTCACAGGTGCAGTGGTAGCAACTTTTGCAAGTTCTTTTCTGATTATTTCTATTTTCTAAGGGCCAACAGGGAACAAGATAAGAGGGAGGGGTTACATCTTACAGATGTAAGAACAGAAGTAAACCCATGAAACAGTCACTGGAAAATATAATCCTGTAACCTGTGCCTATATCCAAGTTAAATGCTCAAGTAACACCTTGAGACACCATTTATTGTCTGGTTGCCATTTGCGCGGCACTGTTGTCAAATTCCTGTCTTATTCTTGCACAATTTAGAACAGACTAGGGAAACTTAGTAGGACTACTAAACAACCAAGTTACAGGTATGATTAGCCAGCATGACCGACTGGTAAACATTCCCACTTAAAAAACACACCTGCTCTGTAGTCTGTTCATTTGAATAGTCTCTCAGAACAATTTTCCTTCTAAGTCCTAGTTTGATTACCCTAAGGCAGAGATAATCTAATCTATATTGAATACAATAACATTTTCGCGAGAGACAAACAACCTACACAGAAATGTATGGTTCAGGGAGCATTCAGGACCTCTCTTCCTTACAATCTGACATACAAGCCCTAAATTGTTCCCATTTTGGCCTTTATGTTCCTCTACTATATACTATGAATTTCATAGGAATTTCATTCCTACATCTTGTTTTCTTCTCTCTGGTACGATTTACTCCTCCTACTAATATATACATTTTCAAGGTCTTTGCTCTCGTTATATTCTTGTTTTGCACAATATATTACCACTTTCAACTTCTGGCTTTTTTGGTCAAGACCCTACAGTTTCTCTGAGAGCCTTCTCTGCATTAACCAATGTCCAGTTGTAATCTTCATATGACGTATGTGTATAGTACTACTAATGAATAAAAATCAAGTCAACATAATAATACTGAGTCACAATGCCAGTCCAGACTTCTGCTATTACTTCACCTGAACCATTATTTTCCTGGGGGGGGGGTGGGGGGGGGGAATCTGAGATCATCATATAACAAACATTTATTTGGCGATTTATTTTATAGAAATAGACTCTAAAACCAAACAATTTCTTATTTAAACACCAGAAAGCATAATCCCAATCATTCCCCCATCAAAAGCCTACTCCATAAATGAAGTACCCCAAACCCATGAACTGTACTCCTAAAAGGGGGGAAAGACTTTAAACTTCCACAGGAAGACTGTATAAATCTGGCAATGGTTAAGTACACATCAGCCTGTACCCAAGAATATTACCGAGCCCAAAAAATTAACGGAAAAATCTAAACTTACTATGAGTACTTCTTTGTTCTTAATAAGGCTCAGAAAATTACCATCTATTAATTATGCAATGGTACAAGTTTCATTATGTAAACTGATACAACCAAAAAAGTAAAGCGGATAATCTGGATTTTAAAACCAATACAGGTAAATCACTAGATGTAAACAAGAACTTTAAAGGCAGTCTTTAGTTCCAATTTAAAACAAACATTCAGGACTGGAATCCTCAGAATTTTCTAGTATCTTGAAAATCCCCATCTTCTCTTTAATCGGTCCTGAGGCATTCATTTGATCTAAGAGAAAAATACATAAATGTTTTTTATTTTTTTAAACAAGTATTTATTTTTTAAAAAGTATAAGAATCTAAAAAAGAATATTAAAAGAAATGTCCAATATGTTGTTATGAAAAGAGTCATCTGTCCAAAACCTAAAAAACCACAAAAATGTGAGCCACTTTATTCCTCAATCATTAATAGTCAATGTAACAAAAGCCAGAAAGTAAAATGTACTCTTAATATAATGAGAACTGGCCTCCAAGGAACAAATATCAGTTTGCTAATCAAAATCACTTCTGTTGAATTTAAGATATATTAAGTATAGGGAAACAGTGTGAATTACATTTTCAGAAGATGTCTAAAAAATACCAAAAGCCTAATATTTGTTAAAGGCTGGAAAGCATGATACCATGAAAATTTATCTTAATACACACCCCAGCTGATAACATGTGGTCTTTTACATTTTTGTCAATGATAGCTATGGAATGAAATCTCTACTGGTGTTGAGTGGCATTACTCTGATTTCTTAGGAAGCTAAAGCATCTTTAATATGTTCCCTGGCCACTTTCCTGCCTACTCACGTTGTCCTTTTCTCTTGTTGACTTTTAGTTATCTATATGTGATAAACACTTCCTTATCTGTTAGGTGTTGCAAATATATTTCTGTGGTTTGTCTCTAATCTGTTTACAGTATCATCTGCTTTAAAAAATTTTTTTAATGTTTATTTTTGAGAGAGACAGAAAGAGAGAGATGGAGACCCAGAATCCAAAGTAGGATCCAGGCTCGGGGTTGTCAGAACAGAGCCCGATGCAGGGCCCAAATCCACTAGCCATGAGATTGTGACCTGAGCTGAAATCCGAAGCTTAATTGATTGAACCACCCAGGCACCCCAGTATCATCTGTTTTTATACAAGTCTTTAATGTAATTAAATCTATCAATCTATAAATAAACAAACATAAAAAAAATATTTTCCTGTCCTAAAGTCATACATGTATTTTCCTGTATTTTTAAAGTTTTGCTTTTAACATTTAGGTTCTGACCTGTTAATTTATTTACAATTTGTTCTTGAGTGTGGTATGGTGTCCTAGCTGTTGATTACAAATGTCCCGGGGCATGCTTAACAGACTGAGCCACCCAGATGCCCCAAAACTATAAAACTCTCAAAAGAAAACACCATGACCTTGGCTAGGCAAAGATTACTTACACATGACACCAAAACAGTAAGTGGTAACAAAAAAAGATAAACTGGACTTTATGAAAATTAAAAAGTTTTGCCCTTCAAAACACACTAATTAAGAAAGTGCATGGGGCGCCTGGGTGGAGCACTCGGTTAGGCATCCGGCTTCAGCCAGGTCACGATCTCGCGGTCCGTGAGTTCGAGCCCCGCGTCAGGCTCTGGGCTGATGGCTCGGAGCCTGGAGCCTGTTTCCGATTCTGTGTCTCCCTCTCTCTCTGCCCCTCCCCCGTTCATGCTCTGTCTCTCTCTGTCCCAAAAATAAATAAAACACGTTGAAAAAAAAATTTTTTTTAAAAAATAAAGAAAGAAAGAAAGAAAGAAAGAAAGAAAGAAAGAAAGAAAGAAAGAAAGAAAGAAAGAGCAAGATAAGGGATGCCTGGCCAGCTCAGTTGGTAGAACATGCAACTAACTCTTGATTTCAGGTCATGAGTTCGAGCCCTATTTTGGGTGTAGAGTTTAGTTGGGGGGGGAAAAAAAAGAGCATCCAAGATAAGCTATAAACCGGGAGAAAATATTTGCAAAACAAATATCTGATAAAGGACTTGTATCTAGAATATATAAAGAATTCTTCCAACTCAATAACACAATTTTAAGAAGAGCTATTTGAAATGAAGCTGAAGATATCACGAGACTATATGCAGTGATGTGCTTGTAAATGTTCAACAATTGGCTTCCCGGATACCCTGCCCCATCAAAAGGCCCTGGATTTGTAGTTTTTCCCTATTTCCACGGTATTAACATATTCCTGCCTTCACCAATACCACACTACCAACATTAACAGTGCTGAAGGTAGGGGTGGGAAAAGATGTGCAGTAGTATAGCTTTACACAGTATTTCCCCTACGCAGTTACGATACACATAATTAGGCATAGATTACCAGTAGGTTATGAAATAATTAGGGAATGATGAGTTTTAAATATATTTGTTTTCAAAATAATTTATGGTCACCAATGTAGGCATCAACTCATTATTCTAAAAACTGAAAAACAGAAGAAGCAATTTATCCTGCTTCACCTGTATAAACTATATCTCAGAATAACCAGAGTTGGTAGGGAAAAGTTCTTAATAGACTCATTCTGGCTAATAAAGGAAAAACAAAACAAGAAAATCACCATTTTGCAATCCTTAAGGTAATAATTGTTCAAAACAATCATCAGTGGATACTAAAATCATCAGGCTTAATAAAAGACAGAAAACTTGGTAAGATCAGCCTGAATGACCTGACTAATCTTAGCTCACTAAAAATAAGAAACCCAGAAAAGTACTTCCTGGTAGGATTTAAAATATGACAATAGCTATTTGGTCTCAGCTGGTGACATACCATCTAGACTAAGGAAGACCTGGAAACTTCAGGACCATGTGAACTGCGTCAGCAAACACCAGAAGTACCCAGGAGGCCAGGGTGATGCTGGTGGCATGACCACAGGATCCACTTCAACAAATATCACTGAAGTTACTTTGGGAAAGTTGGAATGAGGCATTACCACTTACAGAGGAACCAGAGCCTCTGCCCACCTATCAACCCTGATAAATGCTCCCCAAAACAAGACTGGAGCTGATTCTACCATTGATGAAATGAAATTGGGCTGCAAACATCCGGGAAAGAGAAAGTTCCCAAAACAATCTGTCATCATGAAGGCTAAACTCTTCAGCGGAAGAGTGGAGAAGGTTACGGGTGTCTATGTGGGGGAGCCTGGTAGCTTAAAACCAGGTGGAGGGAGCTCATTAAATGCTAACAGGTGCTTTTCTCAAAGAGAGAAAGAACAAAGTATTACAAAGTATTCATAAGAAACAGAACCTAGGGGCGCCTGGGTGGCTCAGTCGGTTGAGCAGCCGACTTTGGCTCAGGTCACGATCTCGCGGTCCATGAGTTCAAGTCCCGCGTCGGGCTCTGTGCTGACAGCTCGGAGCCTGGAGCCTGTTTCCGATTCTGTGTCTCCCTCTCTCTGACCCTCCCCCATTCATGCTCTCTCTCTGTCTCAAAAATAAATAAACGTTAAAAAAAAAAAAAAAAAAAACAGAACCTAGATCTAATTAAGCCTATAGAGCTATTTACATAGCTATTTATCACTTTTCTGAAAATGAGATTGAGGAACAAATCAACGAACACAAAACGGGTTAAAAAAATCAGCCAATTTCAAAATATAGGTCATTTTATAGGACAACCCACTTTTCCTCTATGACATGCAACAATGAAAGTGAGAAGGATGTTACAGAAGAGTCATAACAAACAATGAAATTTGGATCCTGATTCAAACTGTAAAAAAGGATTTGAGACAACTGGGGAAATCTGACTATGGCCTGGGTAGTAGATGATATCAAGGTTTTAGTGCCAATTCTCTTAAATGTAATGACATAGTGGCTACATTTAAAGACCTGCTCTTCCCAGTAAAAGATGCCTGAGTAAAATGCCATGATTTTAAGATTCTGTCAAAAGAGAATCAAAATGAAAAAAGGCTAGTTAAATGTTGTGGACTATTGTGGCTGAATCAATTACATATAGGGGTATGTTAAGTATTACTATTCTCTCTTCTTACATGTCTGTTTCAGTTTCCAGTAAAAGAAAAATAAAAGGTTACTTGCCAATGAGATCACTTCGATCTAGCAACAACTCCAAATCTTTATCACTAATGACCTTCTCTCTTGATCCTTTTACTTCTCTATAAGAAAACAAAATATTCAAGTCCATATGATAAATCAAAACTATGAATTACATTTTTTAAATTAAAATATCTTACCTTTCATAATCTCTAGATTTTAATAATTCCATTAATTCCTTAGGGTCTAAGAAGTTCTTAGATTGATTTAATCCAGACTGACCACCTTTGAAATGATCTAGAAAAAAATTTTCAAGAAAATCAAAACATTGAAAATTGCCTTTAAAACCAAAATATACTACATTATAAACCAATCAGAATGGTGTATGTTAAAAAGTATAGGCAAAGTCAAGTGGTGATAAGGAGAAAAGTAATCACAGCTCTCATACTTTGCTAGTAGAAATGTAAAATGGTATGTCTGCTTGGAGAAAAAATTCAGCAGGTTCCTATAAGTAAACATGCACCCATCCAAAGACCAAGAACAAACAAGTGCATGTGTCCATAAACACTTGTACAAGAACAGCTTATTCAGAAAAAACCAAGATCTGAAAAACAACTTAAATGTCAACCAACAAAAGAATGGACAAACTATTAACTTCTAATATAACATAAATGAATCTCAAAATGTTCTGCTGAAAAAAGTAGTAGCTACATACATACAAATGAATCCACATATGAAGTTAAAGGAAAAACTAATTTGTGTCACAAAAATCAGAACAATGGCTGCCTTCTGGTGAGGAACAAGAGAGCATGGAAAATGACTGGTGTAGGGGAAAATGGTTTTGGATGATGGAACTGTTTACCTTGACCTAGAGGATAGTTACACTGTGTATTCATTTACCAAAATTCATCAACCTGTACATTTAAGATCTGGTTATTTTACTGTATCCATATTATACCTCAATAAAACACTGACAGTATTTTAAAAATTCTTTTCAAATTGTTCTTTGAAATTAATTTCTCAAAATACTGAAAACAGACTTGGGAAAATAAAACTAGACAAATTTTACTGAATTTAAACTATATTCAATAAAGAAAATATATTTCATCAAATTCCTAAAGCAGCACAGGTGAAAAATTTTTAATTTGCACAAAATCTTCTTAGAAAAGTTCTTTTTTCCTCCAATGTAAATTCCAACTACAATCTGAATGTTCCATGAAGTCAAATTAAAGATTCTAAAACCTAACCTCAATGTCAGATACACTGGAGGAAGTATTTGCAAGTAGAGAGCAAGAAGAAAAGTAGCATAAAATAAACTAATAGTGATTTTTGACATCATGTTCCCATTACTCTAGGCTTCACAACTTAACAGATGTTTTCAACTTTTGTGATGTAGCCATGAAGCCAATTTCTCCAAATAGATTTTCATACTGAATGAATAAAAGCAGAAACTTCTCCAAGGAATCTTAGGGAACAGAATATACAATGCCAATGCCTCACCTACTTCACTTCCCCTACTTCTCACAATCTAAAACACTGTATTTTAAAGAAGATTATATTTGAAACAATGAAAAGGACATTCTAGAGCCACATATTTTTTGAAATAGCAACTTAAATCAAGTAAATAGTTTTTATAGCACTACTTCAATGTATCCTTAATATTCTAAAATAAATTTTTTTCAATGTTTTATTTTTGAGAGAGAGAGAGAATCAGAGACAGAGCATGAGCAGGGGAGGGGTAGAGAATCTGAAGCAGGCTCCAGGCTCTGAGCTGTCAGCACAGAGTTGAACACAGGGCTCAAACTCATGAACCATGAGATCATGACCTGAGCTGAAGTCATCATGACCTGAGCTGAAGTCAGATGCTCAACTAACTGAGCCACCCAGGCACCCCGATATTCTAATACTTAATATACTGAACTTCCAAGAAGAGGCTTGAAACTTTCTTAAAGCCTTCCGACAGGCAAATCTCTTATCAAGAATAAGCATTAACATCATGTCAGAGATTAGGATATGGCATTTTAAAAGTGTCCTGGATAGGGGTTTCCTTGCCCCTCTGCTCCTCATCTAGACACTAATGTTTTTCCTTTGTGTTTATGGTTACACCAATCTAGTTTAGGTCTTTACAGCTGCAAATTCCCCACTGCTTACTAAAATCCTAATCAAGCTGTACTTATTCATATATTTTTTTATTTTACAGAAAGAGCATGCGCACAGGTGGGTGGGGGAGAGGGGCAGTAGGAGAGACAGCCTAAACAGGCTCCACTCTCAGCGCAGAGCCTCACATGGGGCTTACTCCCATGGCCCTGGGATTATGACCTGAGCCGAAATCAAGAGTTGGAGGCTCCAATGACTGAGCCACGTAATCGCCCCCGTACTAATTTCTTTTATAAGGAAATCAGTGGGGCACCTGGCTGGCTCAGTCAATGGAGCATGCAACTCTTGATCTTGGGGTTGTGAGTTCAAGTCCCACACTGGGTGTGAGATTACTTAAAAATAACATCTTTCAGGGGCGCCTGAGATGCTAAGTCAGTTAAGCGTCCAACTCCTGGTTTTGGCTCATGTCATGATCTCAGTTTATGGGACTGAGCCTCGCATTGGGCTTTACGCTGACAGTGCTACTTGGGATTCTCTCTCTGCCCTTCACCTGCTCATGCTCTTTCTCGCTCTCAAAATAAATAAATACACTTAAAAAAAAATCTTCAAAAATGTAATAAGGAAAATATCAGTAACAAAATCCCACAACATACAACAGGCAACTGAAACAAAAAAGTACTACAAAGTATTATTTACTTTTGTGGATGATCAACTTTTCCAGTTTTCTTTTAGCAGCTGCTCTTTCCACAATTTTCTGATCAATAGTATTTGCTGTGACAAGACGATATACAACAACAGGCTTTGTCTGACCAATTCTATGACATCTATCCTGGGCCTGAAGATCAGATTGGGGATTCTTAGAGTAAAAAGAAAAATAACATTTAACAGTTGAATATTAAAGTTACTTAAACTCATAATATGTGGGTAAAGTCACATGCATGCATGATCCAATCAGAATCTTTTAAATAGTGTCTTAAACTCATTTTAGATCTCTAGAATGACTTCAATGATAAAACATGTTCAAGTCTTTACACATAGGGTACTTGATAATGATTTTTGTTTTAAAATGGGATACCTTTTCAAAATAAAATTGCAAAGCATACAATGAAAGATAAAAAAAAAATTCAGAATGGAAATATAATCAGCATATTGCTATACTTTTGACTTACCCAATCACTATCATAAATGATAACTGTATCTGCTGCAGTCAAATTAATGCCCAGGCCACCAGCTCGTGTACTGACTAAGAAGATAAACACCTCTGGATCTGTGTTGAAGCTGTGCATCTAAAAGCAAAAAAGGGTACAGACCCAAGGAATTAAGAAATTATTATTGCCTGGAATATGGATATGGTGTTGCATGTGGAGCAACCATCTTATAACCATATGTTTATAGCAAAGGCAGGGGGGGGAAGGCAATGCCAAGGGATATAATAAGCCAGCATTCTCTAAACTAGGTATGAATTCTTCATTACCTACAGGATTTTTGATGTGGAGTAAAAAAATAATGACAACCCCAGAAGTCATTACAGTTGAAAAAGACAGGGCACCTGGGTGGCTCAGTTCGTTAAGTGTCTGACTTTGGCTTGGGTCATGATCTCATGACTTGTGGGTTCGAGCCCCATGTCAGGCTGTGCACTGACAGCTCAGAGCCTGGATGGAGTCTGCTACGGATTCTGTGTCTCCCTCTCTCTCTGCCCCTCCCCTGCTCATGCTCTGTCACTCTTGCAAAAATAAACATTAAAAAATATTTTTTTTAAAAAGCTGAAAAAGACTAATTTGCTGGAAAGAGGTAAAATTATCAAAGACTTCCTTCCCACAAAATAAATAATTGTAAGCATATCCACTGCCCAAATTAAGACAATAAACCAGGGACTTTAAGAAGCACTCTATCAATTTGATCTTCAGAGGGGCTTGACACTGAGTAGTTCAGTCAGGCCAGTCACACAGGTAGGTCATACCTATGTAACTAACCTTCAGTGGAAACCATGGACACCAAGGCTCAAATGAGCTTCCCTGGCTTACTTCACATGTGAGGTTACAAATTGTTCCTGAGAGAGCACCTGGGTGTCTCCAGTCGGTTAAGCGTCTGACTTCGGCTCAGGTCATAATCTTGTGGTTCATGAGTTTGAGCCCTGCGTCAGGCTCTGTGCTGACAATTCTGAGCCTGGAGGCTGCTGCAGATTCTGTCTCCCTTTCTCTCTGCCCCACCCTCACTCATGTTCTCTCTCAAAAATAAACATTAAAAAATTAAAAAACAAAAATTAAAACACCCAGGTGCCCCTGTTACCTCAATATTCTTACAGTGGTGGTGAAGTAGGATATTATGAAGTAAAGGTGGACCAAAAGACACATATAATTTAAGAATCATTAAGACTTAGCGGTGCCTGGGTGGCTAAGTCAGTTAAGCATCCGACTTCGGCTCAGGTCGTAATCTCATGGTTCGTGGGTCGAGCCCGACATCGGACTCTGTTGGCAGCCCAGAGCCTGGAGTCTGCTTCAGATTCTGTGTCTCCCTCTCTCTGTGTCCCTCCCACGCTTGTGCTCTGTCCCACGCTTGTGCTCTGTCTCTCTCAAACGCAAACATTAAAAAAAAAAAAAAAATCACTAAGACTTCTTATAACTAAAAAATGCTTAGGTTTTTGATCCTGTTACAAGGTTTTCAGTCTATCAACTTGTGGGTCTACTCTGAACATTACTTTAGAAATCAAGATATGAATTACAAAAAGGAATTTGATACGTATGACATAAATAGTCTTACATTTTTTTCTCTCTCTGAATAAGACATGGATCCATCAAGCCTGCTGAAGTTGAAATTTCTAAAGTGGCAGTAATCCATCAAAATATCTAACATTCTTGTCATTTGTGAAAATAGCAGCACCTGAAATTTAAATATATCTTAGTATCTATTCTGATTAATAGGAAGTAATTAAATAACCAAAAATCCAATCAAAAGTACCACCTTGTGACCTCTGGATTTTAGTTCTGGCAGCATTCGATCCAAAATTAAGAATTTCCCAGAATTTGTTACCAACTCTTCATCAATCTTAAAAGCAGACAAAGAGGGACAACAGAAAAAATAGTCACAATAATTATCAATAACTTTTGTCAAATAAAATCCAGATGAACAGTTCATTTTAATGACGAATAAGTCCCTATAAAACTAAAATTTTTAAAAATTGACCTTGTTATTTGATCTTTTTAAATAAGAAGATAGTTCTTTCTCAGGGAAAGACACACTCTAGAATTTAAAACCAATGATTTCACAAAAACAAAAATCAGTCTAAGTCCAACCTTGATCTATCCTCCCCACCCCTCTCCCAAAGGCTTTGTTTGTAATAAGAGAACTGTTAAGTTTAAACCTACTACACATGTTGAAGTTTTTCCTTTATAAATGTAGTTTCAATAAAATATGAATATTACTGCTAGAATTCTCAGTATAAACATAAGAGCTTATAAGCAACCTAAATATTGAAGAAAATTTTCACCTGGTGACTATTAATTTCCTCATCAGAGATTATCTTCTTCCTTACTTGAATGAAAAACTGTAAAGAAGTGGTTTGAAAATGGGGGCAATTTTGCCCTCCATCCCAGGGTATATTTGGCAATATCTAGAGACATTTTAGGTTATCACAACTGGGGAAAACATATTTGGTATCCAGTGACCAGAGACTAGGGATAATGTTAAATGGCATATAGTTCACAGGCCAGCACCTTGTAAAAAAGATCTGGCCCCAAATGTCAATATTGTCAGGGATAAGAAACTCTACTGTGTAAGCTAGTGTGAAATAGGGTTATTGAGGATTACTAAAAACAGATTTATTTTAATACTATGCCATTTTTCCATCAAGTGCCCAAGAAAGTAATTTCATTCACCTAATCTGAATGCCTGTAACTTAGTAAACTTTTTGGTTCTGTGACTATCTGTTGAGATGTAGGTAATGAGCAGCCAGAATGATTTTGACAAGCTAAATACTAACTAATACTGAAAAGGTGACAACTATCTCTAATAGATAGCAAGTAAAACACAAAGTGGAAATAAATGGTATTAATAGCAAAACAAAACAAAACAAAAATACATCAATAAAACAAAAACTATTTTCACTATCACTCTAAATTTAGGGTGATTCTTAGTGTTCAGATAAAATATGTAAACAGAAATATTTCGCTTACATGTAGAAAGTGACTATCATTCTAACACTCAAAAAGTTCTTTCAATTTTGGGGGAGATGATCTTCACTTACTGGAAGGATTACAATCTTTATATTTTAAGGATTATAATACTTAAGTAATAATCAAAAAAACAAAATGACACTTTCCTTCAATACAAAAAAGTTACAGAAATCAAAACAGTACATTAAATGGTACTGACCTTAAACTCTTGTGTGACCGGGTCTATTGGGTATTCAATCAAATACGGATGATTACAGCATTTACGAAGGAGCATCATTATATTCTGCAGCTTCAGATTAACTTCAGACTCTAGAGGGATATTCGTTTCCACAACAGCTCTACCAAAAACACATAATCCACGAATGTGAGAAATACAAAAAGTATCACAGTTTAAAGGATACTTAAATTTATTTTAAACTCACACCTTTCTCGGTCTACTTCTGGCTGTATTTGACTGATCAATTTTTCCAATTCATTAGGGAAATCATCTATTTTGCTGTAATTTATTGATTTTCTGGAACGCCGTCTTGGTCGTCCAGTGGGACTTAGCTCAACTGTTTCTTTCTAAAAGTGAACAATTAAAAAGGAATATGTTTAAAAAGCTATACCCTTGAATTCTAAATATATACAAAGTGTGATAGAATACTTTTACGTACAAATGTTTTAAGACATATAGAAATAATAATTTTGTCTTTCATCATCAACTTTAGTGATTTCCAAAGGCATAAAATCAAGGATCCATCAACTTTTGCCAAGTGCAAATGTGGTCATATGAAGCCTAATTATTTTAACGTTTATGACAATATCTGAGAATTAGAGTAAATGCCTTCATATCTCCATGGAAAAAATTAAGGATAGGTAGAGCTGTTTTGAACTCATATGAAGGAATTTAATAACTTAGGGGCTCCACATATCTGCAATAGAGAGTATTTCTTTGGATTAGTATTAACACTGCAATGAAATTCTTCACAATAAGGAACAATATTAAATTCTGAATAGCTAAAAAGCCAGATCTTCCCTTTAATTATATAATAAAAATTGGGGAACAGTCTAATGGTCGTACAAAACAGAAATGTATAGACCCATAAATATTTTGAAAAGAAATACATAGGTCCATAGCGTATAGTAAAAAAATCTGGACATTTAAACAAAATCTAAGGGTCTTTAACCTCCTATAAAGGGACTATGTGCTGTGTCTGGTTGGGAAATTCTTTTAGTATATTGTGTGCTTGATCAAATGTATTTCCAAGTCCATCACTCCACAGCATGACTAGGGTTAATCTGGGACAGGAATAAAAAATTTTAACAAGCATTCCAGGTAACGATAAAGCAACTGATATGTGAATCATCACCTGAACTTCAGTAGGATCACAGAATTACTAGGAGACAACTTTTGCTACTGACCTTATGCCTTACACTCCAGTTAGAAATTCACCCTCTACATGTCCTAGAAACAGGTGATAAGCTCCAAGGCTGAAATTAACCACAAAAATTTCAATGCCAACTGTCATTGACAGTTTAGTTCAAATCCACACTCTACCTCACTGCATCCAAACATGTTTGCAATTGTACGGTTCACAATGGCTGTGTAAAAGATCTCTTGTTTCTTTGAAAGCGGTGCATAAACAACTACTTCTCGCTTGGGAGGAACTTCAAGAGCAACATCAGATTTTAGTCTTCTCAGTAAAAAAGGTGTTAGAATCTAAAATTTAAACATGAATAAACATGTGAATATTAAGCATTTCCAAGTTTTCAAGGAATACTCTCTCCACAAACCTCTTTACCCTTCTTTCTCTTTTCTTCCTATATATATACTATCAAATCTGGAAAGGGGAGATAAAATATCTCCTTGAAATTTCCCCAAACCAGAACACATCCCAAACTCATGGTATTTATCCACAACATTCCAAAATTTAACTTTTTCAAAAACTCTTAATATTATCTTAAATATTTTAAAAAGTAGAAAGATGACATTTCTGCCTTTTAGAATTAAAGTGATTGATAACCCACAACATTTACAGTGAGATTTTGGACTAGCATAAAACCAACACACCAACCAACCCAGAGATGTAAACATAAGAGTTTCCTTCTATAAGTTCTAAAATTTCAGGCTTGAAATTATTCTCATTCATCTTCCTACTGTGTGATGTCATGTGATTTTCACATTTATAAAACAACACAGAAGTAACAGGTAATTATATCATTATTAAATTGTTGAGAAGTCTTCAGAAGAATACATAAACTTGTTTAAATAATTTTGTATCCTTTATAGCCTTATCTTGAAATACACATTGATAACTCATTTACATAAAGAAAGTTCATTTTAGGGCTCTATAGTTGAATATTCCATAGGTACAGAGTCAAATACAAGAAAGGCTTTAAAAGAGAGAATATTACTACCAGTTTAAGAAAAAAGTATCTGTAAATAAGCTGCTCAGAAACACATATACCAATTGCCAAGAAAAAAAAATACAAATGATCTGGTAGGGAAAGTATGATTTGGGATTTTATTGTTACTTTCAATTTTTGTACTGTTTCACATTTTTATCATGAATATGTATAAACTTTAAAACAAAAAAATTACCATGGATTTTGAATAAAATTGTCAATGCACAATTGAAAAGTTTTGGGCTCTCATATGGAAATGACCAGGAGGCCTTTGACAGATTAATGTGTCTAAAGGAAACATAGGTAGGATTGGTGGAAACCACAGAAAACAGCAAAAAAACATTCATAAAAAACATTCATAAAAATCACCCACTTTCATTTTTTGGCTGACAAATATATCAGCAACCATAGGGGAAAAAAGGAATATACATGAGTAGGGCAAACTTTTCACTTGAGTTCTGCTGTAAAGCCATGTGACATCTGGGAGTGAGGGAAGAGACAGGGAGTTGTTAAATTTGAGGGGTCTTCATTTAGTCCATAGTAAGCATAATAAGACAAAGTCACACCTGGTGCAGCATATGCAATACATTCTGTTCTCGTTCTTTAGCAATAATATCTTCAGCAGTTTCTGAAAGACTGGTGATATCAAACCAAGATTCAAAGCTGTAAGAGAAAAAAGTGATTACAAGTTAACCTATTACATAAATCAATTGTATTAACATAATTATCACAAAGAACTTGCCAAAAAGCTATCATTTTATTCCAACTACTTAGAAGAAAGGAATTTTAACTAAGAGCACATATTTGAAAAGACTAGAAAAATAAAGAAAGTAGTTCAATAACTGGCTTACCTACCTTTTCAAGTCATCGAATACATCTGGCAACAAAAAGTTCAGTAATGACCAAAGTTCTGATAAATTGTTTTGCAAGGGAGTACCAGTCAAAAGAAGTTTGTTATCTGCATTAAATCGTTTTAACTCCCTGATCAGACGGCATTTCATGTTTTTAATCCTGTGTCCTTCATCTACTATTAAGTATTTCCAATAGCAGTGCTAGAAAAGGAATTTAGGGAAAAACTTTATAATTATGATCTCACAATTTTTCCTACAAACAATTCTAAAAATAAAATCTCCTTATTAGGGATGGATGTTCAATCTTAACCAATAGCATTTCTGTATCTACTGAGGTGACCATGTTTTCCTTCGAGCTACTGAAAGGGTAGGGTAAGTAAATTTCCTAAAACGGGTATATACTTGTGTTCCTAAAATAGACCTCACTTGGCTATGAACTAATAATTAAAGTCCACCTGCTATTATGTATTTAAAATTTCTCTGTTCACATTCTTTAGGCAAAGCAATCTGTGGTTTCCCTGTGTAATACTTTGTCAGGTTTTGATTAGTATTAAACTAGATTCCTAAAAAAGAACTAAAAGCTTTTATTAGTTCCATATGCTCTGAAACATTAAATATCATTATAATTTTCATTCTTGAGGCATACATCTGAAACTGACACTTATTTAATGTTATGGTGTTCTCGATTTTTTACATAATTATTGGTTTATTTAGGTTTCTCTTTCTTCTGGAGTCAGTTTTAGTAATTTCTATCTTCACAGAAAGCCATCCATCTACTTTCATTAAGTTGTCATAAAAATTGTTTTAATTTCTCATTTTAAAAAACCTTGTAGGGGCATCTGGGTGGCTCAGTCAGGTTAAGCATTGGACTCTTTGATTTCAGCTCAGGTCATGATCTCAGGGTAGTGAGACTGGGCCCCTCATCAAGACTCTGCACTGGGCATGGAGCCTGCTTCTTAATTCTCTCTCTCTCTCTCTCTCTCTCTTTCTCTCTCTCTCTCTCTCTCTCTCTCCCCCCTCTGCCCCTCTCCTTGGCTCCCTCTGTCAAATAACAAAATTTGACCATTAAAAAAAAAAAAAAAAGCCAAAACCACCCCCAAATTTTTTATTTCAAGCATTATGATCTCAAAGGAGAAAAAAAACCCTTGTAAAAAAAGCAAAACCAACAAAACCAAAAAATCTTACTCTCATTTTTATTATCTTTCTCTTTTATGTTGATTGGCAAACTTAAAGCTCATCTATTTTATTGCTTAAAAATACAGAAACCTGGAATATTTCTGGGAAATATAAATACCAACTTGTCAAGTTTAAGTATCCTTGGATAACAGGATTGGCAGATTGGGGGAAGAGGATGAAATGGGGCATTTTTGCATTTCACTTCAATACATTCAAAGCAGAATAAAAATTTTTTTCAAATAATATTACGACTTTAAGAAAGACAAATTGGGACTTCTTTTGCTGGTAACATGACAAACCAGATAACCTGAATAATCTGTCAGACATCTGTCTTAAAAAACCCAAACATAAATAAATGAATATGCACAACAATCAGAAAACCCAATGCAACAGAAATGAGGGTTCTGAAAAATGAATTAAGTGAACAGATACTTCTGTTGCCACTCAGCAATAGGAGCCCTGCACCCCCAAAGCTAAGATCCTTAAAATAATTTTAAGTTCAGTGAAAGAAAATTACAAAATTCTAGCCACTAGTGAATGGACTTGACAAGAAAGCTTATCTGTTTCAATATGGGTAGGATAGGGAGATCAAAATAATTAGAAAGGTCTTCACATTATATTATTTAGTAGGAAACTAAAGTTTCAAGAAACAATGTATAGTACAACCCTATATATAAATTATATTTATATGCTAAGAAAAATATTTATATAGCAGTAGCATTCTCAGAATTAAAATTGTTTTTGGGGTGCCCACATGGCTCAATTGGCTAAGCATCCAATTATTGATTTTGGTTCAGGTAATGATCTCACAATTCATGGGTTCAAGCCCTACGTCACGCTCTGTGCAGACAGTGCAAAGTCTGCTTAGGATTCTCTCTCTCTGTTCCTCCCTGCTTGTGCTCTCAAAATAAATAAATAAGCTTAAAAAAATAATTAAAATTGCTTTTAAGTCTGCATGCTTTTTTCTACAAGCAGTATTATTTTACTGTGAAGAAGTAACATAACTGCAATTCATATTCCAAATTCCCACCAGCACACAAGTCAATTTTTTTTTTAATGTTTATTTTTGAGAGAGAGAGAGAGAGAGAGAGAGAGCGCGAGCGAGCATGAGTGGGAGAGGGGCAGAGAGAGAGAGGGAGACACAGAATCCGAAGCAGGCTCCAGGCTGTAAGCTGTCAGCCCAGAGCCCAAAGCGGGGCTTGAACCCACAAATCATGAGATCATGACCTAAGCCGAAGTCAAAAGCTCAACCGGTTGAGCCACCCAGGCGTCCCAAGTAAAATCTGATCCATCAAACAGAGAAAGGAAAAACAAAGTAGTAAAGAACTATGTGAAATAGGTGAAACAGTGATAAAGTATTTCAAATACCAAACAAGGAACTGATGATAGAGGCAATGAGCAAAAGTTAATATTCCAATTGTATTAAAACTTGGGCACTAATTGGTAATGTTATGCCATATATCCAGAAGACAGTCTAAAATTAACTTGTCTTCATATATTATATTCTTATTTAATTAAAATTAAATGGATAAGTACCATATACTTAAACCACATGTCAGACATGTCTGTAATACATTCACAGATTAGGTATGTCTACTTGATTCTAACACACTAAGATGATATTATGGCTAAAGGCAAGGTACTATAGGCCTTAATTTTCTTGTTAGAAGACTACAACCTTCAGCTCAATCTTTCTGTTAATATAAACCTCTAGTTTCTAAAACTAGAAACTGTAAAACACAATCTGACTTCCATTAGGAAAAAAAAATTAAATGCTACTGGATGATAAGAAAGTGCTATGAACTAAGAAAACTATGGTTTATAAGTTACAAAGAATTCAATGTAAACAAATCATACCTGTAATGCATTTCGGTCTCTCATGGCTATTTCAAATGAAGTAATTACCACAGGATGAATCTGCAGTGTCCCTTTACGCTTGTGAATATTCTTTACTAATTTTCGACGTTCCTGCTGGGTTCCATGATATAACATAGTAGGAATCTAGATTTTACATTGGAACAAAATATAAGTATCAACAATTTGGAAAACATAATATTAATCATTTAGGAGAGAAAAAAAGACAATTTAATTTAATCTTAGCTCTATTTCTCTATACCAAATGAGTCAATCACCTCTACTAAATTATTTTATTACTACTATAAGGGAATAAGGAAAAGTCATAAAAACAAATTAAGTTTAAAGCAAGGATACAGCTAAGATGACACACATATATGGAAGGTAATCACAGTAAGAGAAATAAATTCTACCTAGGTCAGACTTAGGTGAATCAAATTTCCCAGTACACTCAAAATCATCCAAGCCAACCCCCTGTTGGGTTCCATGTTGGTAGCACAGAGCCTGCTTGGGATTCTCTCCCTCCTTCTCTCTCTGCCCTTCCCCTGCTCGCGCTCTCTTGCTTGTTCTCTCTCTAAATAAACATTTAGAATTATTTTTGGCAAATATCCAAAATTATTAATACCTACTCTTTTCCATATACACTAAAAGTAGATTTTGCAGACATTTGAAAAATAACTTAAATAAGAGTGTGTGGCTGGCTCAGCCTGAGGAGTGTGTGACTCTTGATCTCAGGGTCATGAGTTTGAGCCCCAAGTTGGGTGTATAGATTAAATAAACTTAAAAACGAAACAAACAAAAAAATCCACACAAAACCTCAAATAAGATGTAGTGTTTCTGTAGTGCAGAAATCAACATAATTATAGTAACAGTTCTACAATTTAATTCAGGCAACAAAACAATAAAAATATTTGCAATGAAATGTATTCAACAAAAGGAAACATATCTTACATCTGGTGTAAATCTTTGGAATTCAGCCATCCAGTTAGGAAGTGTAGACAAAGGTCCACAGACAAGAAAAGGTCCAGGTACTCCTCTCTGAATCATCAATGCAATTGTAGCAATACACTGAACTGTCTTTCCCAATCCCATTTCATCTGCTAAAATGCCATTTATTCCATTTTCCCAAAGCATCTGGACAAAATAACACACACTGTATTTAAGTTGATATAAACACCTATTGAATTAGTAATAGTTTATTCTTTTTACCCAAAAATAATTCTGATGAGACTGACACGTTGACGGTTAAGAACACTTGTGAGAAGTCAGTTATCAAAGCCATAAAAGTGTTGGCGGTCTTGAATAAGACACCAAAAATTTAGTCTTGATGGATGGATGGATAAATAAATTAGAAAATAAGTATTTACACACAAATATTCATTTCATATTTAATAATGAAACTTGGAAGGAACAACTCAAGTTGTGTTACAGCACATTAACAGGTTATTATATAGACATGAACCAGTATCTTGTATTAAAACAGAGAATTCATTACCCTAAGCCATTCCATGCCTTCCACTTGGTACCACCGCATCACTCCTCCCGTGAAGTGTTTTGGTTGTTGAAAGGGTACAGGTTGTCCATTACATTTCCGAACTGGGTCAAAAAAGAATTTAGTATTCTGCCTAACCGTTTCAGACAATCTATTTTTAATCATACTATTTGAATCTTTGTTTTTCTGAAGGTCTTCTACACAGAGATTAGAAGAGGAGGTTTCATTCTGTAAAGAAAAAACTTTAATTAGGAGTTTGGTATATAATGCTACTACCCTCTATCAGAAAACTGAATAAATTTGGAGGGCCTAGGTGGCTCAGTCAGTTGAGTATCTGCCTCTTGATTTTGGCTCAGATCATGATCTTACGGTTTGTATTGAATTTGAGACCCCTGTTGAGTTCCATGTTGGTACCACAGAGCCTGCTCGGGATTCTCTCCCTCCCTTTCTCTCTGCCCTTCCCCTGCTCCTGCTCTCTCGCTTGTTCTCTCTAAATAAACATTAAAAAAACTAATCAAAATTTACCCAGTCCCATAATCATTAAGTATGGAGAATTAAAACCATTTGTTAATAAAACCCTAGAGATGCTACTTCCATTCTCCCATAAATGCAAAGCCACTGGAGAAAAAATAACTTCTGAAAATAACTCTTACAGATTATAGGCACACACTACTGAAATGACCTTTACAAATTACACCTCCCAAATCTCTAAAATGAACTACTCAAAAATTTATTAAACTATTTGCTTCATAATTTCTTTCACTTTCTAAAGCAAAGATAATGGATAATGTCTGTAAAAAATAGGAAAGAAAAAAAAATTTATCAAGGAAACATTTACTTCCATCCAAATACTTTCACTGCAGAAAAAGGGGCAAAGTTTAAGAACTCACTACATCATGCCTAAGAGTATCAATTCATCTGTAATGACACTCATAACCAACTTATGACTAATGACAGACTTTACTGGTTACCGATGTCCACAACTCTATTTTAAGAATAGGGAAACGAGGGGCACCTCAGTGGCTCAGCTGGTTAAGTGGCTGGCTCTTGATTTCAGCTCAGGTCATGATCACAGTGTTTACGTGGGATTGAGCCCCACGTAGGGCCCTGTGCTGACAATGCAGAGCCTGCTTGGGATTCTCTCTCTCCTCTGTTCCTCCCCCTTCTCTCTCTCAATAAAAATATTTAATAAAAAAGAATGTGAAAAGGATCACTGAGTCAATTCAAATGAAAAAAGTCTTATAAATGAGAACTCATAAATAATGCCACAACTGGATATTCAGCTAGAAAATTACAAACTGAGTTTCACTATTCCATATGTAAAACTGATTTGCGATAAACATCACAATCAAATATCAAAACATCAAAACCAGAACCATCAAGCTTTTAGAAGTAAACAGAATTATCTTGTGACAGGCAAAAATTTCTTATATAAGACAAATAAATCACTAACCACCAAAAGGGAAAAAGTGAGAAAAAAGTGAAAAAGTTGAAAAGTGAAAAAGTTGAAAAAGTGAAAAGTGAAAAAGTTTTGGAGCTACTCCAAAACTTAAAAGTTCTGTTTACTAAAAGATATCATTAAGAAAACGAGTAAACAAGCCATAGACTGAAAGACACAGTGTATAAATCTGACAAAGAATTTATACCTTATTATATAAACAACTCATGTATCAAGAAAAAAAGCAAATAACCCAACAAATGGGCAAAAGCTATGGGCAGAAACTTTATAAAACATACAGCCATTAAGAACAAATGGAAATACCTATCAAGTAATTAAGAAAATGCAAAATAAAACCAGAATATTCATTTCACATTCAAGAAAATAGCTAAAATTAAAAGACTAATATGAATTGCTGGCAATAGCATGAACAGATACTTTTATACATTGCTGGTGAGAGTAAAATGATGCTCATTCCAGGAAAGGATCTGTATTTTCTTATAAAGTTCAACACACATTTATGATATGACCCAGCAATTCCATTCCAGGTATTTACCCTAGAATATGAAAACATGTCCAAACAAAGACTTGTACATAAATTATCATGGCAGCCTTACTCATAAGTCACAAAAATGGAAATAGTTCAAATGCCCACCAAGAGAACGGATAAAGAAATTTTAATATTCATTCAATGGAATGCTACTCAGCAATAAAAAAAAAAACTTCAACTAGTAATAAACTCAACAATACAAGTGAATATCAACTAGCTGAGTAAAAGCAGGAAATAAAAGGCTATGTATTTAGATTTTATTTGTATGGAAACTAACCCATGATAAAGGTTAAAAAAAAAAAAATCAGGCAGATTTAAAAAAAATGTTCATTTATTTATTTTGAGAAAGAGAGAACACCAGTGAGGGAGGGGCAGAGAGGAGAGACAGAATCCCAACCAGGCTCTGAGTTATTAGCATGGAGGCCGATGTGGGGCTCAATCCCACGACATGGAGATCATGACCTGAGCCGAAATGTAGAGTTGGAAGCTTACCAACTGAGCCACACAGGCACTCCAAAATTCAGGCAGATTTTTGACAGAAGTCAAAAAGCAGTTGCCTCTAAGTCTGGGGGTGGAGAAATGACTGGCAAGGGATACAAGGATCCTTCTTTCACGTGGAAAGATTCTAGAGCTTGATTTGAATGGTGGTTACCCAGATGTTAAGTATTTGTCAAAATTCATCAGATTGAACATGACAGCAGTATCCTTATTTATCATATATCATAAAATGAGGCGAAAACTCCATAGTACATCAGACAAGATTTGATTGAACCCTTATCTTTAAAAATGCAACTAAGGGGTGTGTGGGTGGCTCAGTTAAGTGTCCGACTTTGGCTGAGTTGATGATCTCATGGTTCAAAGTTTGGGTCCTGCATAGGGCTGTCTGCTCTCAGCACAGAGCCTGCTTGGCATTCTCAGCAACCCTTGCTCCCCGCCCTGCCACACCCCTCCTCCACTCACATTTTCTCTCTTTTTCCCCAAAAAATAATACATTCCTGAAACCATTATTACACTAGGTTAACTAACTTGGATTTAAGTAAAATTAAAACATAAAAAAGTACAACTAGTATAAAAAATATGCTAAATCTTATTTACATTTAACATTAAGCTGTAATTGTATCATAAACTAATCCTTATGCTGAAAAAAGCATAAAAAAATGCACTTAAAAGATGTAAATTTGGTCAAAATTATGGTGGCCAAACAGAATAGCTCTCACTTATAATCATGTCATCAATTTTCCCAAGAACCTATTAATCTTTGATAGGTAAGTTAATTTTTATATCCCTCGGTGAACATTTTTTCATGTTAGAATTGTTTTTGCTTCCCTAAGAAATCTTGTAATGGAAGGTACCTGGATAGTGAATACTCAGGTAACAAGGAACCTATCTACATAAAACAGGGGGTGGGGTAAGAATCAAACCTTCCCCAAAAGAACCAAAGACAATCTTTAAGGTCAGAAACAAGATTAAGACATCTCTCACAGCTTCTACAAGCTGTGAAATATATACATATGGAATGTACATATCCATATGGTTACAGGCACTTGCATCATTATTGAACTCCCAAGGACCCATAAACTATTACTTACATGGCTCCTAAATTTAGTATATCTCATAAATCTCTTACCTCATTCTCCTTTTTATTTTTTTTAGCCACAGACAAAATTTCCTAGAACATTAGAAAACAAAAATAAAATAACAATGCATGTGGTTCATTCATTTATTTATTGAACATTTATTCTGTTCTGACTTCATGCCAGGAAATGGGGATAAGGCTCTCAAGCTAATTAAAGTGCAGAGGACTCAAACTGGTGGACCTCAGGCAAAATTAAGCCTATAGTGTCTCAAAAAACTCTTCGCCTTAGTTAGCAACTCTTAAAAATTGGGGTATTTCCTCTTAAATTTTCAAGGTTTTTTGGTTTGTGTTTTAAATACAAGTTTATCTGAAGAGACTTTGGTCCAAATGCATACATGTCAATAATCCTCTAGTAGAGGGGTTGGCAAACTACAGCCTGTGGACAAACTCCAGCTGGCAACCTGATTTTGTAAATAAAGTCTAATTAGAACAAAGTCAAGCTCATTTGTTTAATTTGTGTAGGACTGCCCTCCAGGCTATAATGGCAAAGTTCGGCATTGAGTAGTTACCCACTAAATTATTCAAAGCCAAAAACATTATCTATACCCTTAGAGAAAAGGTTTTCTAAACTCTGCTCTAGAGTCTGTGTTGAGGTATTCTTGGTATTTAAAGATTCTCTTCCAAATGTTTTATAGTTCCACCTCTTGCCCGCTTTAGGCCTCTGTGGATAGACACCTGAGTCTGCAATCCTGAGCAAGAGGTAAGGCAAATAAGTTAAAATTACAGAATAGGGGCACCTGAATGGTTCTATTGGTCAAACATCTAACTCTTCATTTTGGCTGAGGTCACCATCTCATGGTTGTGGGATCAAGCCCTGAGTTGGGCTCTGTGCGGCATGGAGCCTGCTTGAGTTATTTTCACTCTTTTCCCTCTCCCTTTCCCCCTTGCTGCCCCTCCCCGACTCTCCTTTTAAAAAAATCTCTAAAATAAAATAAAATATAAAAAAACAGAATTAAAGTGTTCTGATTTTTAAGTATTTACTAGATGCTAAGGATATGAGGACAAGCAATACCTGAGTGCCACTTGGTGACTTAGGTGAGTATTACATCAAATTATCTGAAAAAGTTGTCATCAGGGCATAATCACTGAAGATAAAAGTTAGGGTTTCATTTCAAGAAGAGAATACCATGTGCAGAGGACAAAGGGGATGAAATAGTAGATACATTCACGAAACTCTGAACATATCTTAAATTTAAGATGCATAAGAGAATGATAGGACATATCAGTAAGTGGCTGACACATACATACATACATATATACATGTCGATTTATGTGTCATGTGTATGTAAAGTATTATGCAAGTATAGGAATTCATACCCTAAGGCTGAAGGGATACAGTAAACAGGCAGGAGAGTGGTCTTTTAAAATGACTAGCTAAGCTGAATCTTTTTGAACAATCTGTGAATGAATCAAAACATAAACATAATACCAGCTATGAACTATTGTTAAAAACTAAACCCCATAACTAACCTCCTGACTCTGCTTACCTCTAGCTTCATCTTTTACCACCTTTTCCTTTACATACAAACTGGAAACAAATATGTATTTTCAAGTTCTTAAAATTTGCCAGGATCTCTCCTGCCTCTGGATGTTGGTCAAAGGTTATTCTCTCTTCCTAGAACACTTCTCTACTATCTTCCCTGTATCTTACTTTTCCCTATTAACTACCCTCAACCTCCGGATGATTTAACTTTTATCCTTCAAGTCTCAACTCAGATGTCACCTTCTAGAAGATTTTAAGAACCTAACGCCTGAGTTTAGAGAGTCCTTCTATAGGCTCAACAGCACTCAATTATAATTGATTACTTTCTATATATTTCTTACTGGACATAGGCTAAGGCAAAGACAGTCTACTTTCCTTTACTAATTGACCTTATCCATGTAGGACAACATCTGCCAACAGGCAATATGCCACCAACATTTGCTACATTAAAGTAACAGTTGTGACTGGCTAAACTATGATACATCTAAATAATGGTGTTTTTCAAACTGCAGGCCATGTTCCATAATCAATAAAATGGGTCCTGACCATTATTTTTAAATGAAAGGAAAAAAATAAAAGGAAAATACCAGAGTGCATCCCTAAAGTAAAGACAAATACTATGTGAAATTTTATATTTTAGGAAGATCCCAAGAGTTTGAATTTTAGGTTAAAGAAAAATGTAGTAGATAATACTGTTAGAATTTTTTTTAATGTTAAGAATGTAACACATTAAAATATGCCTAAGGAATATTAAGGTTTGTCATAAATGAACATGTTTTTTAATTCCTATTTTATGAGGTCACAAGTAGGAAGGTAAAAAAGGATCTAGTTTTAAAAATGAGTATATGATGGGGAAGCTGGCTGGTTCAGTCAATGGAACATGCGACTCTTGATTTCAGGGTTGTGAATTCAAGCCCTACACTGGGTGTAGAGATAATTTAAAAATAAAATCTTAAAAAAAAAAAAAAAAGTCAGTATATTTTAGTTCCCCTAAATTCCTTAACAAGGAACAAGAACAAAGTTCTGAAGATAAGGTCTTTAAGTTATAAGAAATTATAGTAACTTTTGATTAGGCCAAGCTCATGCTCCTTTAACAAACAAGATGGTACCATCTTCTTGCCTGAAACAGTCCCTCAACAGTCTGAAAAACTTCCCGTAAGAGTCTGAAAAGCCAAATAAGTAACAGCAATCCATATAGCTTTAATGTGGTTCAAAATCCACAATAGGTTTTACTGAACACTGAATCTTATGTGCCCTCCCCACTTTTTTACCTCTTTTGACATGACCTCTGAAATATTGTATGATTCATCTTCTCTTCCTCTCTTCTTTCTCATAACTATTAAAAAAAATCATTTTATTTTTGATAACAATGAAAGCAAAAATAAAAACACATGCTTCAAAAGCAGAAAAAGGAAGTTCACCTGGATTCTCTTCACTTGCATCAGTGGAATTTTTACCCTATAAAACAAGAATTTAAAATATTATTTTTCTAGGGACTTCTATGGTATTAAATATTAAAAGGCACTGATTAAGTAAATGTTTCTTGCAGTTGAACCACATTCACAACTCTTTACTATTATACTTACCAGCATGTAACCTTTTTTCTACATTTCCCTATTAAAAGTTGTTTGTAACCATATTCTTTTTCCTGCCAACTCTACTTTCCTTAATTTTTTTTCCATTTGAGAAATTTCTACATTAAACATAGAAGACATTTTTATTTTTATATTACTACACACATCTTCTGTAACTGTAGGTCTATGCTAAAGATATTCAGTAGGTATGGTATGGAAGAACTACTCATTTTCAGTAAGAATTTTAAGCTAAATACAACTGAAAGCAGAAATAGAAGAGAATACTAGTTGAAAAAATATTAATGAGGGGAAAACAGGAAAGAAAGAGATATTCAAAAATAAAGTTTCAAAATGAAAGTTGGAAAAGACAACCAAATGTAGGGAGAAAATATGTATAAGAAATCAAAATTAACAAGGTAAATTTTATTTATTTAATGTTAACTCCACACCACACATGGGGCTCAAACTCACAGCCCAAGATCAAGCTCTATCAACTAAGCCAGTCAGGCGCCCCAAGAAGGTAAATTTTATTTATTTATATTTATTTATTTAATAAATGTTTATTTACTTTTGAGACAGAGAGAGAGACAGAGCATGAATGGGGGAGGGTCAGAGAGAGAGAGAGGGAGACACAGAATCTGAAACAGGCTCCAGGCTCCGAGCTGTCAGCACAGAGCCCGACGCGGGGCTTGAACTCACGAACTACGAAATCATGACCTGAGCTGAAATCAGACGCTTAACCGACTGAGCCACCCAGGCACCCCAAGAAGGTAAATTTTAAAATAAAGTAAAAAGAAGATTAAAACAAGAAAGTACCAAAAGGGATCTGTGAGATGGAAGAGGCAGAACTTAATGGTTGACACCTTTAGAAAACCCTGGTATAAAAAGTTAGCTAGGCAAAAGTGAACAATGGATTAAAACAACAAGTTGAAGAGTAGGGAGTAAATGATTAAGCAAATAAAATTATCTTAGGGGCGCCTGGGTGGCTCAACAGGTTATCGGCTCAGGTCATGATCTCACAGTTTGGGGTTCAAACCCCACAATGGGCTCTGCGCTGACAGTCTGGAGCCTGCTTGGGATTCTGTCTCCCTCTCTCTCCGCCCTTCCGTGCTCACGATCTCTCTAAAAAAATAACAAAATTAAATAAATAAATAAATATTAAAAATTATCTTGTATCAGTTTTCAAAAATTGCTTTTGTTGCAAAATTATCTATGATATACTTTAACATCACCAATAACCACACTAAGAATAAAGTGGACTTAAAGGTACCCTTATTGGCATTTTGATATTACCTGATCAAGCCAGATTAGTAAAGAAGTGTGGGGTATGAAACAAACTCCAACATTACTATTTATTGAATATGTAACTATCAGCAGGTTAGTGAGTTCTCATTCTGTTCTATACAGTAACTACAAATACTAGATTAGTGAACAACAAATCACTACTTCTGGAAGAAATACAAGCTCAGGCTCCTGCAAGCCTCTGGTCACAATTTCATCAACCGATCAACACATAACCCTGTTTTATGTGTGTTGCTATTTAAGGACATCTTATTTAATATAGATGTTGATTAACAGCGAACTCAGAGCCAACAGCACTATAATTCATGCCTGAAGGAAGTTTGTTGAATACATTTATTTTCTCCATAAGGCACATCATAGTCTTCTTGCATTAGAAACACTAGACAGCACTTCAGCACAATATGGCTGAGGGTCATTTTAACAGCAAAATCAACAAAACCCATAAAAATGAAAAAATCATGACATTAAATAAACCATGAAAAGGGCATTTGTTTATAGTAAGCTTAAGTAAGGCAGAGCACCACTGTGTTTAACTTCAGTTAGAAATTTGCGTGTTGGAAGACAAATTTTTTGCTATTCTGCACAGGAACAGGTCTACAAATGACCATGACCATGAAATCCCAAGTACTGATTTTGGAGTTAACAAATTTTAGCAAGTAGGCTAACTGGCAAATATGGAATCTGTGCATAATGAGGATGGACTGTACTTTATGCATTCAGCTTCTTTATATGGAAAATGGGGAGAAGTACAGTACCTCTATCTAACAGAGCCTTTTGAGAATTAAAACAAACGTAGGGGCACCTGAATGGCTCAGTCAATGGAGCATGCAACTCCACAATGAGCATAGAGCTTACTTATTAAACAGCCTCATATTAAAACATATTCCCCTCAAAAGACCACATCTAAAATTCAGGCCATCCCTGGGCCACCTGGGTGGCTCTGTCGGTTAGCATCTGACTTTGGCTCAGATCAAGATCTCGCGGTTTGTGAGTTCAGGCCCCACGTTGGGTTCTGTGCTGACAGCGTGGAGCCTGGAGCCTGCTTCACATTCTGGGTCTCCTTCTCTCTCTGCCCCTCCCCCACTCACGCTCTGTCTCTCCCTCTCTTTCAAAAATAAACAAACATTAAAAAAATAATTAAAAAAATAAGATAAAATAAAATTCAGGCTATCCCTAAACAAATGCTCTCTTATCTGAAATGTTTATCTCTCCAATTTTGGCTCCACTGCTGTAGTCACGAATAAGATACAAATTTAGATTATCATTATGGATGCAAGTTGACATGAGGAGGCTGGAGACACTAAGGAGAAAAGATTAGTAATCATTATGAGCACCAAAAGAGCTGGCCACTTATAAAAGTGAAATTTTGCCGTTATGAAAAACAGAATGAGAAACAAAAGGGTTATATTTAGCTGTCTTTCCATATCTAAATATACTGAGAAACATATTTACATGTTTCTATGCAGCTCGTAACAAAGATAGGTTTTCAGAAGGTTAAAATAAAGTAGATGATCAATAAAGTCAGACTATAAAAGAGGGGTGCCTGGGTGGTTCAGAAGGTTGAGCGTCTGACTCTTGATTTTGGCTCAGGTCATGATCTCATGGTTCATAGGTTCGAGTCCCCATGCTTCGGATTCTCTCTCTCCCCTCTCTCTCTGCCCCTACCTGACTTGTGTGCTCTCCCTTACTCAAAATAAATAAGTAAACTGAAAAGAAAAAAAAAAAAGGATTACAAAAGTATTTCTTCAATATTTAAGAATGCATACAGGATTTTCCATCTTACTATATATTACCTTAGTAACTTTTAAAGATTCCTTTTTTCTTTCCAATTTCTCTTTCTTCTTCTGTTCCTGCAAGATAATGTTTTTAGTGTCACAAGCAGAAAGTGCAAAATCTAGAACACACACTTCAAAAAACATGTTCACAATGAAGAAACTATATAAAGATTTAAAAACAAGGGAGAATTTGCACTTCAAGCCTTTACAGAGCAATAGGGAACAGATTTCCTCTCCTGCCTGAAGGAACAGAAAGGCCAGGAAAGAGCCACCAGAAAGAAGCTGGTAGAACAATCTTGTGCTCACAAGGAAACAGGAACAGTTTACACCCCTGTCAGGCAAAGTAAAAGGGCCTGCCAACATAGAAGGCAACAAGCAGAGTGCTCAGAAGAGGGGCCAAGTTATTCCTAGACTAAAAGCTATTCCATATACACCCTAACAAAGCTTTAAAACACAGACAAAAAAGGATTCAAACCATTCCCAAGAAGTGGTTAGAAGATATTTTTCCGATAACTCATTAAGCATGAAACAACTCATTAAGCATGATTGTTTTATTCTCCTATACCTGTGTTTCATTTTACCATACAAAGGTTTAAAAAGGAATTCAACAAAGGAAAAAGAAGATTTAGCAAATACAACAAAATCTTGACTGATAATTATGAGATGGGAATGATGGGAACAGGAAATTATTGTAGTCTTGATATTTGCAAATTTATAAATCTTCATACATTCTAGTGGGCAAAAATAATATATCTTACTAAGTGCAATGGGAAGACAAGAACAAGGTCAAGGGTACTAGGAGTGTGCTGATGGAAAGGTGTCAGATAGCAATTTCATTTAAGGTTGTTAGGGTAGGCTTCATTGGGAAAACATTTAAGCCAAGGCTTGAAGGGGATGATGAACTTAGCTATGCAGGTATCTATGAGAAGATGGTTCCAAACACAAAACAGCCAGTGCAAGGCCCCCAAAGCAGGAAACACACCTGAAATGAGGTCTGAAAGGTAATGGGGTTGAGTGAGGCAACCAGACTTATGGTCCTGTGGGCCATTATTAAAACTTTGGTTTAAAGAAAAAAATTTTTTGGTTTTGTCATGATCAATGTAAACTAGAAAGCAGTGAAATATCATGAGGGTAGGGACACCAGGACAGGAGTAAGAAAGCACTAAACAAAAATAAATTCTTTGCTCAATAAAATATCTTCAGGCGCAGGGTGGCTCAGTCGATTAAGCATCCGACTTCTGCTCAGGTCATGATCTCACAGTTTGTGGGTTTGAGCCCTACATTGGGCCCTGTGCTGATAATTCAGACCTTGAAACCTGCTTCAGATTCTGTGTCTCCCTCTCTCTGCCCCTCCCCTGCTCACACTCTTTCTCTCTCAAAAATAAAGATTACAAAAAAAAATAATCTTTCAAAAACAAAGACGAAGAAATTTTCAGAAATATAAAAGCTAAAATAATAAATTACCAACAGAAAGTGCAAATGAATTTCTAATGATGGGAAGTGGATCAGTGGCTATTTGGTGATGAAGACAGGAAGTAAAGGATGGGAAAAAATTCTAAAAGGGGCAGGAATTCAGCCATAAAAAAATAGAATTTTGCTATTTACAACAACATGGATGAACCTTGTGGGCACTATGCTAAGTGAAAGAATTCAGAGAACGACTAATACCACATAATCTAACGTGTGGAATCTTAAAAACAAAAACAAAAACAAAAACCCTCCAAACTCATAGATACAAAGAACAGACTGATGGGTGGTGGTGGGAGGACCTTTTGACAGGTCAAAAGGTACAAGCATCCAGTTATAAAATAAGTCAGCGGTATGTACTATACAGCATGGTGACTATAGTTAGTAATATTCTACTGCATATTTAAAAGTTGCTAAGAGGGGCACTTGGGTGGCTCAGTTAGTTAAGCGTCCAACTTCGGCTCAGGTCATGATCTCATGGTTCAAGAGTTCGAGCCCTGTGTCAGTCTCTGTGCTGACAGCTCAGAGCCTGGAACCTGCTTCAGATTCTGTGTCTCCCTCTCTCTCAAAAATGAACAAACACTAAATATATATATATATGTATATATATATATATATATATTTATTTATTTCTCATAAGGAAAAAACTTTTTAAACTATGTATGGTGACAGATGTTAACTAGATGTACTGTGGTGATCATTTCACAACATATACAAATATTGAATCACAACCTGAAACTAATGTTATATGTCAATTATACCTCAATAGAAAAAGGGGACAGGTTTCTGAGTTGATGGTTATGTCATCACCTTATGGTCACTTTATGGGTGTATTCATGTTAAAACTTATAAAATTATACACTATAAAGGTGCAGTTTTGTGCATATCAGTTATAACTCAATAAAGCAATTTTCCAAAAAAATGGACTGGGAAACAGAGTTCACAATTTCCATCATCCAAAAAATATGACAAGATAAAAATCAGTCAATAGGTAACAGAAAAATAAATGGTGGTATATTCATATAATGGAATGCTCAGGAATAAAGAAACAGCCTGTATGAATAAACAAAATCTCAATATGCTGAGCTAAAGAAGACACAAAAAAAGTGCTTACCACATGGTTCTATTTATATAATATTCTAGAAAAAGCAATACTAACCTATAGTGACAGAAAACAGAAATCACTGGTCTGGGGGCCAGGCATGGGCATCGCTGAGACAAGAGAACTTCTTGGGGTGATGGAAATGTTCTTTATCTTGACTGTATTGGTGGTTACACAGGTGTATACAGTGGTCAAAACTCATCAAACAGTAAACTTAAAATGTGTGCAGTTTACTGTACGTAATTTCTTTCTCAATAAAGCAGTTTTTTTTTTTTTTAATTTAAGGTACCAGTTATAATCAATCACGTACACATACCTCTAGTTGTTGCTGTTCCATTTTAGTTAATAAAAATTTGGAGTAGATATTGCTTTTTTCAAGCAAATGTTGAAGTCTACGGTACCGAATGTCCACGGACTCTCTATCCCAAGACATGCGAGCCTATCCAAAAAGAAAATTTCCATAATTATTAAGTTTTCTGACATATGTGATGTTTTTCATAAGACGTTAAAAAAAAAAAGTATAAATAAATGCTCTTCGGGTTTAATAGTTTTTCTGTTATTAATGGGGGGAAAAGATTTTTATAATTTTTACTTTAGTAGTAAAAATGGTTTATTTTCCAAACCAAAAACTAGAACAAAGCTGAAAAAATTTGATTCCTGGGTTCAACATGCCATTTGGTATGATGCAGCCTGGATACCAAAATATTGAAATTTTAGACACTGGACATGTTTACTGGCATCCACTGAATTGAGGGTCCATTTTTTAAATATATAAAATTAACACTAGAAAGTAAATATTTAATTCATAACACTAGAAAGTAAATATTTAATTCAAGTAGATTTAAGTTTTTAAACAATCAAATGACTTCAGGAAAGAACATTTTTAGATACCAGGTTTATTTGAAAGAGCATTTGAATTAAAAACTCATTTCATTGGCTAGGAACTAGAACATCTATTCTTAGAATTTTAAAATTGTATGGCTGGGGTGGCTCAGTCAGTTAAGCATTGAACTCTTGATTTCAGCTCAGGTCATGATCTCATAGTTGGTGAGCTGAGCCCTGCACTTGCAGAACATGCTAAGGATTCTCTCTCTCTCTCTCTCTCTCTCAAAACAAATAAACTTTATATTTAAATAAACTTTAAAAACAAAAAAACAAACAAAAAAATATATTACTGGGGTGGGTGGGTGTCTGACTGGCTCAGTCAGTATATAGCATGTGACTCCTGATCTCAGGGTTGTGAGTTTGAGCCCCACACTGGGTCTAGAGATTACCTTAAAAAAAAAAAGAACAACAACAAAAAGAAAAGAAAATCCTAAAATAAAAATTTTTTAAAAATTGCATTGTCAAAATATTTCAACATGCTAAATCTACTTATGATTTATCACAAGTTTCTCCTCCTTCCTCTTCAGCGTTTTGTTCCCCAGAGCTTTGCCATTCTTTTAGACTTTACTCTCCCCTACGGTTAGCTTTATCTTTTACTTCTGTATATCTTCAACTCACAAACCTGCTTTTCATACTACTTGTACTCACCATTTATTTATTAAGTGATTTCTAAGTCTACAATAGTCTAGTGGCTGAGAAGGAATCCTCTCACATTAATCACTGATCATCCTTTATCACACTGATAAAACATAAAAGCAACAAATAAATACTATAGTTCGGTGGTCCACAAATTTTCTTCTGTAAACAGCCAAAGGGTAAATATTTAAATATTGAAGCATATGGCTTATAAATACTCAATTCTGCCTTTGCACAAGAACAGACAATATGTAAACAAATGGGAAGGGTGATGTTCCAATAAAACTTTATTTACCTAAACAGGCACAATCCAGTTCATAATTTGTCAACCCAGTATGATCTCAATTAAAAAAAAAAAAAGCACTAAGTGGGCTGAAGTGAGCCAAGAGTTGAATTCATCTACCAAAGCCAAATACATGCAAACCTTACAAACCAGCAGTTCTACTCCTGGGACAAAATGTGTGAGTAGAGTGACTGAGTGAGAGAGAGCAGATGCAGAAGCTGAGTTAGCATAACCTAACTAACTTTAATTTAATGGTTAAGGCCTGACCTTGTAATTCAGACATCATTGTGTATCGGCTTGTTTTTCCTAGATGTTCTATTATCTCTCTAGCTTTTCTTTCAAAATACATTTTTCTATTACAAAAGCAATGAGAATAAGATACCTAAAAAGAAATCCAATGAAAATAATAAATACACATTATAGAAAAATATTAAAAAGAGACCCATAAAACAAACACCCGTTATTCTATCCATGAAGATAATCTGTTGACATCTTACAAAACTCTATTTTCAGTTCTTTCAGGACAGCCTTTCTTTTACTATTACCAATATATTACTGTGATTACAACAGGAAGTCAATGAATGAAACAGATATAAATTGGGAGATGAAATTACTTAGATTTTGAAAAAAAAATCTTAATTTTTAAAATTTGTTTTAAATTTTAATTAAATATTCTGGACTTAATTTAGATATATCTGCTACCTCAATCCTGTCCAGAATAAATTAGCACACATTTTTTTTAAGTAATTAAAGATTTAAGATAATATCATGTTATACTAATTTGTACATAATTAAGGAAACGAAATCAATGACTAACCTTTAAAATAACTCCATATTTCAAAATAATTTTGTAGTAAACCTTATCTACCATTACTGTTCTTTAGTAATTTTATTTGTTATATTAAAGTAAATTGTAGTTCCAGCTGTGGAAAGCAATGAGTGCCTCGCACGGAGAATCTCTCGAGGACTAGAGTGAAAGAGTATGCCAATGGACACCAAGGGCATAAATTCCCCAGGGCCTACACTTCATTATCTCTCCCAACACCAACACCAGATTTGGGGGCATGGGGGTTGAGTTATATTTCATTCTCACCATAGGAACTGTTTTCCTTTTGCCTAAGACTTACCCCAACTCTTACCTTTCCCCTCCCCCACTACATATACTTTAAGGCTACTCTTAAGTCTTAGACTAACAATGACTTCTTTCAAAAGGAAATGAAGGTGAAAAGCCAACGAAAATAACTGCAGCAAATCAATGTCAAAGCCATTCTCCAACTCTTCACAAATCTTAAAATCTCCTAAAGCAAGGTAAATGCTTCTCATTAAGGAATTTAAGCAAGCTCTTCCTCTCTTAGGTACTTCTAAATATATGCCCATAAATATTGTGGGCATATATTCTTCTAAAAGAAAAAGAATCTTTATTTTTGTATAGTGAATTTTTTGTCCTCCAAAGACATGTAGAGAGAAACTAATTCTTAGAATTTTCCCCATGGTCAAGTAGGGAATAACTTAGAAATGAAAACTATAAAAATTAATCAAATTCTTTCAATATTTATACATAAAAAGAAAATATAATAACAATAGACCATAATACTGCTAGCTTTTTGGCTATATTAGTATATTATATTAGCATAAAAACTGAAAAGAGCTATATACTTTATTCACGGAAGGACTAAAAGTGGATTAAAAACTGCTGTTTTAAGTTCTATGATGAATTACTGAAGAAATGCTACATTTACTGTACCTATCCCTCAACAATAACAACTCCAAAAATTTTGATTATAAAATGCTTGCTCAGAAACTTAAAAATTTTACTGAAAGTATATGTCATTTGATTCTAGTTTAATCAGCAAATACTTATGGTACTATAAATTTTGAGAGATCTTTCTATAAAATGTGAAAATGGGGTACCTGCCTGGCTCAGTAGGTGGAGCAGGGGACTCTTGATCTTGGGTTTTAAGTTCAAGTCCCAAGTGCAGAGATACTTAAATAAAAATCTTTCAAAAGAAAAATGTGAGTTTTCATCCCCTGAATTAATGCATGCTAGAAATGTATTCATTCTTACTGCACCTCATGATCTTTCTTCAAATAGTACTTCTTTACCCAAAAACCTTCATGAGTCACAAAACTGAAGATATACTACTCAAAATGAAGGCTTCATCGGGTGCCTGGGTGGCTCAGTCAGTTAGGCATCTGCCTCTTGGTTTCAGCTCAGGTCATGATCTCAGGGTTCATGGATTCAAGCCCTGTGTAGGGCTCTGCACTGGCAGTGTGGAGCCTGCTTGGGGTTCTCTCTCTCTCTATCTCTCTGCCCATCTGCCCCTCATGCTCTATTTGAAAAAAAGAATGAGGGCTTTATCACTCTCATAATCTCTGAAGTTGATTCAATTCTGGACACTTGCCCCAGGATTCACCCTTTATAATTATCATCCTATTACATGGCTAGTAAGTACATATATTTTATTTATATAATCTTATATATGCTGTGTAATATAAAATATTCTTTACCACAGTTTGAAATTCAAGAACATTCACTGATTGCCTATTTGCTAGGTGCACAGCCTATGAAAACAAAACAGTAAGTGACATGCTTTCAATAAACAAAATGAGAATCAAGTGAGTAATGATAATACTGTGAAACAAAGTACTATGGAAATTCATACCATGAGGAAAGGTGGTTCACAGTCAACTTCCCAATTCTATTAAAATTTTTTAACATTACCGTAACTGATTATGGTCAACTATGGGTGAGTAATAACAAAACTAGTATTACTGGAGTGAAAGTATAGCATGCTGGTTAAAAAGTGTGAATTCTGGAATCACATGGCCTACAAACAATCTTGGCTCTACCACTTACAAACTGTGGGACTTCCCCCTTTCCCCACCCCCTCCACGCCTCAGTTGTCTCATCTGTAAAACGAGGTGAAAACAGATCTACTTCATAGAATGCTTTAATAAAAACAGTTTATACTAGTAATTAAGCCATTAGGTTTAATAATATAATAATGTATTTAATAACCGTATCTACTTTACAGTCTAGTTGAAGATTCAATGGGGAAATACGTGTACAACATTCACAAGTGTTCACAGTGTCAGCAAAAGAAATCTAAATTACTGTTGATATAAAATGGCAGAGAACGAACTGATTCATTAGTTGTCTTTGGGGTGCATTTCCCAATTTAAGTAATTTTGCAATTACATAGAGTTAATTAAACATTAACGTATATTTCCTTAGGTATAGGGTCAAAAACAACAACTCTGAAGACAGCCAGAGTTCAAATTTGAGTTCACTGTTGTGTGACCCCAACTGCCCCAGTTTCCTCATATGTAAATGGAGAGATACCAAAAGTACCTGCAGCATCACAATATTTGGAGTGCAAAATAAATTATTACAAGAAAATCACTTCACTTGGTAGGCAGTACCTACCAGCTAGTGGCTATCATTCCTTTTCTTGCACAGGCAAGAATTAATAAGCAAGATGGCACTTTCTTACTGAGTGAAATATACTCGAGGATTGAATTTTCAGGAGGTTGAAAACTGCTTTCAGTAATCTACAAAACACACACCCCGTACATAATAACTTAATCACTGAAAAAGTACACCCCCATTTTTACCTAAAGAATCTTCCTTCGCATAGGTCCAAGAAAGCAAAAGGAAAACGAAAGCAAGTTTATCCCTCGCGTGGAAAACGGCACTGAAATACCTCACTCAAAAACTCACTACCGGTTTTGGAAGAACGGCTACGGCTAAAGGAGCACCTTGAAACGCTCCACGGCCAAGACTACGTCTCACAGAAGCATCTTTCAGAGCGCGAGCAAAGGTGTCTCACAGATAGCGTGCGTAAACACAGAGATAACCAACAAAGCCTGTTTGAAAGGGTCTGGAAGAAGCCGACCGAAGAACCAGACAAACCTCCGAGGAAGCGGACTACCGGCTTTAACGACGATGAACTTGAGTCCTAAAGTACCTTTTCTATCATCTTCCGCTCCCTCTCGAGTCCAGCAGCCTCGAGCTGTTCTTCCTCCTCCAGCATGGCTTGGGTAATCACGGCGGTCTCGGGCTCTTCAACCGCATCTGGAGCCGGGGACTCTATGAGGGGAGAAAGCTTTTTCAACTGCAGTCTTTAAACACTGCCCGTTCACTGGGTCATTACCAGTTCACTCCCACGTTGAACAACCTTCCTGGATGCATTCGAGGCAAAAGCTGAAGACCCACGGGGACGCCAGCATCAGCTCTCTCAAGACATCCCAGGGTCTCCACAATGTCAACAAGTGGCCAGGACCCAGTTTACCAATCGGGATGCTCGGGGAAATGCAGCTCCCCTGTGTAAAATCTCCTATATCGTGCACATATGTGCAATTCCGGGCGCCCTCCACAGCCTTTGCACCTCCTTTCCTTTCCAGTCTCTGCCCGGAGTCCGCTCTACTCCCCAATCTCGGCTGCCGCCTCCATGCTGTCTCCCTCCCCGCGACCCGGACGCCGCCGCCCGCGCCGGGAGAAAGGGTCTGCTTACTCACCATCGCTGCTCGCGGGCCGCTGCGCCGGCATGGCTGACACACACTCCAAAACTGGGTCCTCTCCTCAGCGTCCGCAACGGAGCGCGCTAAACTCTCTCGGCTGCCGCCTGCCCAGCCTCCTCGCCAAATCCCCGGCCAGGGAAAAACGCGCGCTTCTCCTTCGCGGGAAAACGCCATCATCTCGCGATACTTCGTGCTCCCCGCCCCGCCCCGCCCCCGAACCGAGGCGGCACGAGATTTGGCGCAATTTAGTTTTCACCAGAACCCACCTGGGCGACGGTAACTGTTTACGTAGAAGTCTTATCTCGGGAAAATAAGTTAGCTTTCTTTGTGACACTGGACGCGTCTGCCCACAGCGGAGGGCCCAGTTTCCTCACGTATTGGATGATGGCTTTGAATTACACAATACTTTAGTAGCGCTCTTATTTGCAAGGCACCTTCACATACTGGCTGATGTGATTAAATCGCGCCAACTCATGATCCTTTAGGTAGGATATCTGTATGAGTATTCAGGTAAGGATGTCAGAAGCAAATATTGCCAATCTCGCCCTCCATCCTTCGTGCACAATGTACCTTGTGGGTGAAAACTGCCCAGAGTGACCCAGAAGAGAGCTCCTTTGTGGGTGAGATGGGAGAGACAGATAGGAAAGTAAGAGTTTGGCAGAGTTCAAGAAGGGTGTTTCTGGATAAAGAAGAACTGAATGTAGTGATAAGGTGAGAGGAGTGGCCAGTAGAAAAGACAGAAGATTCAAGAATTCAATAAGCCAATCATTAGAATGGGTGCTTGAAAGAATTTTGTTGCTGGTTTTTTCTTCAGCCTATAATTCCACTTTGTCTGCAGTTCCTTTCAATAAATTACTTGGCTCCCCTTCCCTTCTGGGAATTTGTGGTATACCTGCGTTACCACCTGTTTCCTTCATTTCTTACTCCAGACAACTTTAATGATTGTATTACTACAAAATTAAGGGCTTGCAACACAATCCATCAAACCATCTTCAGCAACCTTCGTAACACTGAGATGAGATTATTTTTATTCCTACATTGTAGGTGAGAAATCTGATGCTCAGAAAAGACTGACTTGCCCAGAGGCCTATGGATACTTTGTGATAAAACGGGCCAAACCCAGGCCTTTTGACTCCTACTTCAGTATTAAGATAAAATATAGTTTTATCTTGATTAATCTCTTAATCTCTCGATTAATACTTATTCTTAAATCCTACCTCTAACCTAAAACAATGGCTATCAGTCTCACTTAAGATTTTTGACTTCCCCAACCTATCCCCTAAAATTTCTTTCTCCCTTACTGCTGAAACCCAGCTTTTCACAGGGTTTTCCTCTAATGTATTAAAAATCTCTTCTTGTTCCTTCTTTTGAATTCAATTGTGGCCCAGCTCCCAAAATCTTTCCTCCATCTGTTGCTTTTCTGTATATATTCTGTACGGGTAGCATCTGCTGTTCAGGCTTCAATGATCAGCTCAAGGCTGATGACTTCCCTTCTGATTCCTAAGAGAGTAGGGAAGGTTTGTCCAAATGCACATGAGATGCAGTTCAAGGCAATTTCATCTAATTCTCAAAGTAAAGACATCTCATCTAACATCTGGCCCCACACTTGTTAATACAAGTGCACGGGTACATTTCCTGACACGTTTGCCATCGTGCAGACCTTCCCTTAGAGTGGCTGTTCAAAGTCTGTTCATTCACTTTTATTTAAGGGCCTACATTTAAATGTCTCCTGGGTACCAGAAACATTTCTAGGAGCTGTACAGCAATGAACAAGACAGACAAGATCCCTGTTGATACGGATCTTACATTTCAGGAGTTAAAGCAGGTAAGCATGTGTAGGGGGTGGGCGTGTGAGAAGTACTCTGTAAAATGTTAGCATAGGGTGGTATAAGAGTGACTGGGTACTTTAGAATAGGTAGTCAGGTATCCGAGGAAGTAACAGACATTTAGACTGAGAATTGAATGTCAAGCAGCCAGCTAGCCCAGGGGAAGATAGTTGTATGGGAGGAAAATTTTTCCTCTACCCTACTAGGTTCTTTTGTCTGGTCTATTAATTAAATTGACATGTTACAGATTAACAGGAGAAACACAAATTACTTAGTGCATATAGGAGTCCCACAAAGTTAATGAGAGGCTCCCTAATGGTGAGGTAATTGAGGCTTATATGCCATTCTACGCTAAGAAGGGAAGGAAAACAATTCACAGGAAGATGGCAAGAGCAAATGTTTTGTAAACAAATGTTTACAGTGTAGTGCAGACACAAAGGGAGACAGGGAGAACTTTTAACAAACAGGCCCTGCCAAGCTCCCCCCAGTTTACTACACCTAGTCCTTACTCTAATTATTTCTGGTGATAGCTTTCTTCCTGGACCAGGCCCTCTATGTAAATTCTTTTAAGCAGTTGGGGGAGGAAGTTAAAAAACTCTTGTTGAGTCTTTTGGGCCTTAATTGTCTTTAGCTCAAAATAATCAGCAGGCCAAAGTGGTGCCTTCTGGGGAGACTTGTTCTGAACCACTTCCCTGGAAGTTGCACACATTAAAAGCTGAGCTGATGGCTATGGAGAGAAGAATCAGGCTAGTGGCTGGGTGCTAAGACATCTGCAAAGAGAGAAAAAAAACATAGATTATAATGAGGATGAAAAACAGAAAAGAACAAATCGAAGCACATTACCCCACAACCCATTAAACTAGTCTCTCAATCCTAGAGGCAAGTTTATAAAATCGATTTGGAGTGTCACAAAGGACAGTGTGGGCCTAGGAGAACTTCCTGAGGTATACAGGCATACCTCAGACACTCTGTGGTTTCAATTCCAGACCACCATAATAAAGCCAATATCGTAATAAAGCAAGTCAAATTAATGTTTTTGGTTTTCCAGTACATATAAAAGTTATATTTACACTATACTGTAGTTCTATTAAGTATGCAATAGCATTATGTCTAAAAAAGCAATGTACAGTGCGCCTTGCTGGCTCAGTTGATGGAGGGTGTGACCCTTGATCTCAGAGTTCTGAGTTCAAGCCCTGCATCAGGTGTAGAGATTACTTAAAAATAAAAATCTCTGGGGCGCCTGGGTGGTTCAGTCAGTTAAGCATCTGACTTCGGCTCAGGTCATGATCTCACCGTCCATGAGTTCGAGCCCTGCGTCGGGCTCTGTGCTGACAGCTCAGAGTCTGGAGCCTGCCTTAGATTCTGTGTCTCCCTCTCTCTCGGACCCTCCCCCGTTCATGCTCTGTCTCTCTCTGTCTCAAAAATAAATAAACATTAAAAAAATTTTTTTTTTAAATCTCTAAAAATAAGTGAATAAAATAAAAAAGCAATGTACATACCTTAACTAAAAAATACTTTGTTGCTGGGGCATCTGGGTGGCTTAGTCAGTTAAGCATCTGACTCTTGATTTTGGTTCAGGTCATGATCTCAGAGTTCGTGGGATTGAGCCCTGCATTTGGCTCTGTGCTGAAAGCATGGAGCCTGCTTGGGATTCTCTCTCCCTCTCTCTCTCTCTCTGCCCCTCCCCTGCTTGCTCTTGCTTGCTCTCAAAATAAATTTTAAAAAAACTTAGAAAAATTAAAAAAAATACTTTGTTGTTAAAAGATGCTAACCATCATCTGAGCTTTCAGCAAGTTGTAATCACTGATTACAGATCACCAGAACAAATAATGAAAAAGTTTGAAACACTGTGAGAACTACCAGAATATGACACAGAGACATGAAGTGAGTAAAATACCTTTGGAAATATGGCACCCATATACTTGTTCAACACAGGGTTGCCAGGTAAAGATCTTTAATTTGTAAAAATAATGCAATATATACTAAGTGCAATAAAGCAAAGTACAATAAAAAGGTATGGTTGTACTGATTTATTCCAGAAATTTGGTGAGATTTACAAGTGGTACACTGGGAAATACTTTAATCAGAAGGTTTGTGGAAGCCAAGACAAAACCAATTGTTTTTAGTTCCTTAACTATCTCCCATCTGCATGTGTGTCTCATTTGGTGGGAGATAAGTACAAGCCAAAAGGTCATGTTTGTCCCAATGTATAACCTCTCTGATAACGGGCACGCTTTTGTATCTATTTGTCTTTTTCAGATTGTGGGGCATTTGCCTTAGCGTTAATCATGTCAGCCAAGAAAAAGCAGGGTTAAAAATTAGGTGGAAAAAGGATAGGGGGTTCATTTGCAGCGGGATATTTAACAGCCCTATCAGTTCCTAACGATATGGTATCAGCCTGCGTGGTACAGGCTGAACAGTGAACAAAGACAGTTTTTAGAAGAGAGGTGAATAGCTTAATTGGGTAACAACTATATGTCCATTAGCAATAGGAATAATGTAGAAGTTAAGAATCCATGGGATTTCCAAATTGTGCCAACAGCATGGCAGACTCCAAAAGTCTGTGTAAATAAGTATAGTTTTCCCTTGTGCCAATATGCCAGCTCTAGTAACAGCTGTGTTTGGCAGCTTGGGCTGATTTTACATTGGTAAAGAATATGCTTCAACTCTTTCATGTGAGGAAACTATTATGTTTCCCTGGAAATTTCTTTTCCAAAATTAGGTAAAAAAAATAGAAGTACATCTAGGTTGTCCAAAGGGGTATCTTAGAGGTCCTCTCGTGGCTTTGAAATCATTTCTACAGTTGCAGTGCAATCATGTGAAATGGAGTGGGGCTCTCCATCATCAGGGAGGGGCAGTAAAATACTTAAACTGTTACAACCAGGGCTCCTGGCTAACTCAGTCAGTAGAGCAAGAGACTCTTGATCTTGGGATCATTAATTCAAGCCTACGTAAAAAGAAATTGTTGGGGTGCCTGGCTGGCTTAGTCCGTAGAGCATGCAATTCCTGATCTCAGGATCGTGAGTTCAAGCCCCACACTGGAGTTAGAAATTACATTAAAACCTGTTTTAAAATCTTAAAAAAAAAAGTGTTACAATGACGTAAGATGATACAAGCGTTGGTCAAAGGAGCCTGTTCACAAGTGGTTGTCACCATATAGAGAAGTGCTATGCCTTATGAACTTTTAAGAGGGCAGACACAACATGACAAAATTAGAGGTGAACGAGGGAGCCTAATGAAAGCTGTCAATCCAGGTGGCAGCTGCAGCTATTGCACACAAACATGAGGGCATCCCTGATGCCACAAGGTCTAACTGGCATGAGAAATATGCTGTAGGATGTATCTGGGAGGCAAAAGGTTGTCCTACAATACCTGCAGCACTCCCATTATTTTCATGGCAGTATAGAGAAAAAGGTTGGTCAAAATTAGGTAAGCCAAGAGCTAGGGGCGTGGACAATGTTCAGGTCTTAAAGGAGGTTAGTGCCTCTGAAGGCCAGGAAATGGGTCTCTGGAGTGGTATGTGGGAAGAGGGCATACAGAGGTTTAGTAAAGCAGTAACATTAGGAATCCATTGGCAGCAGTAGTCAGCTGGCTCTAGAAATATACATCACTTTTTTCATTTTGGGAAAAAGAATGGACAAAATTGACTCAAAGCATTTTGGGGTGAGCTTTTGAGTGCCCTCCCCTGAGGTACCTCATGTCCTAAGTAGGTAATAGTTGTTTGCACCCACTGAAGTTTAGATCTGGGGTCTCTACAGCCTCATTCAGCTAGCGCCTTTAGGAGAATGAGGGAGAGTGTAAGAGCTCCGTAATTTGATTACAAAGTGAAAAGTTACCAACATATAGCAAGAGTGGAACCTTGAGTAAAGAATACAGAATCCAAGTCAGCTTTAAGGACTTGGGAAACCACAGAGGAGATTCACAATATCCCTGAAGTCTGGAAGTCTACATTAAGTGTCTCCCTCTAAAAGCAAATGCAAAGAGTAATTGTGAGTCAGAATTCAATGGGATTGAAAGGAAAGCTGAGCAGAGGCCAATTACTGTAAACCAGGCTGCATCAGCAGGCACTGAGATGAGAATAGTAGCTGAACTAGGGACTACAGGGTTGTGAAGAATTATGGAAGATTTTATGACTCTTAAGTCTTGTACAAATTAATAAATTTGGTTCCTGCCTGAGTCAAATTTACATTCTTTCTTTACTGGCAAGATTGGAGTGTTACAGGGTGAGGAAGTAAAGACAAGTATACCCTGCTGCAAGAGAAGGTCTATTCTAGGCCCAATTCCTAACTCTGCATCTCTGGGAAAAGGATATTGGGCTAGTACTGATGGAAGCTGTTTATTCTTTTTCCAAGTGATGTGCACAGGCTCCGTACTCCGTAACAATTCATCTGCATGTGTAGCCCAGAGATTAATTGGGACTGTATGTATGTATGTATTTACTCAGGCACTCACTCACTTGAACTCACGACCCTGAGGTCAAGAGTCGCATGCTCCACCTACTGAGCCAGCCAGGGACCCCAATTGGGACATCTTTTAAACACTCATCCTTTTCAGAAGAATTTAAATTGAGATAAATTTCTAGTAAGCAAAGTAGGAAATCTGGGGTTTGGTTTGAGGATAGGGAAATAAAAATGCCTTTATTACATTTTATAGGGGCATTAAATTTACATAACAAACCTCCATCCGAAAGGTGTGCTGGTGAGGAGCTGGACACTAGAAAAGCATTATGGCTGTTAAAGAGGGCCTAAGGATATTGGGGTGAGCTGGGATATGGGCAATGAAATAGGTTGCCCAGAGACTCCTCTAACTTGAATAGAATCAGAGGTGACAGGCAGAGAGAAATCCTCTGAACAGGTGGTAGAGAAAGTCACATCAGCGTCAATTAAGAAATCCAGTTCCTGGGACGCCTGAGTGGCTCAGTCAGTTAAGTGTCCAACTCTTGATTTTGGCTCAGGTCATGATCTCACAGTTCAGTGAGTTCAAGCCCTGTTTCAGGCTCTGTGCTGACAGTGAGGAGCCTGTTTGAGATTCTCCCCTTCTCTCTGCCCCTCCCCACTAGCATTTTCTTTGTCTCTCAAAATAAATAAACTTTAAAAAAAAAAAAAAAGAAAGAAATCCAGTTCCTAATCCTCTATTTTAGGTTTAATGGTAGACTCTGGGTGCAGGTGAGGATCAGCTGATCCTGTGATTTATGGGGGAACTGTCCCACAGGAGGAGAAAAACCTTCTGGGGGTGATGGGTCTAGATAGATTGTTTTGTTGTTCTGTAAACTTTCCTTTCTCTTAAGTGTAGGCCAGTTTTTCCTCCAAAATTTCTTCCTGATTTTTTACAGTACCTGCAACTGCCTGGAGACAAATGGGAAGGGCTATAAGTAGATTCTGAGTTACTCTCAGAGTCATGCTTTTGCTTTTCTAGAGATTCAAGTTGTAAAGCAAGCATTGTTGCTTTTAACTGTTTCCTCTTGTATTTTTTTTTTTAACTTTTAAAAAAGTTTATTTTGAGAGAGAGCACAAATGGGGAAGGGGCAGAGAAAGAGAAGGAGAGAGAATCCCAAACAGGCTCTGTACTACCAGTGCACAGCCCAGTGCAGGGCTCGAACTCACGAACTCTGAGATCATGACCTGAGCCAAAGCTGGATGCTTAACCAACTGAACCACTGAGGCACCCCCACCATGCTTTTTTTATAATAGGGAGAAATTTTCCCACTACAGCAGAAATTAAAAGATTTCTATGTACTAGGGCTTCTGTGTTCAATGTGGTATGTTACTGAAAAGTCTGTATAAAGTGTTCAACTACACCTGGGTGGTTCAGTTGGTTAGGTAACTGACTCTTGATTTTGGCTCAGGTCATGATCTGTGGTTTGTGGGATCAAGCCTAAGTCAGGCTCTTTGCTGACTTGGCTTACACTTTCTTTCTCAAATAAACATTAAAAAAAATTTTTTTTTAATGTTTTTATTTATTTTTGAGAGAGTGTGAATGGGGGAGAGGCAGAGAGAGAGAGAGAGAGAGACACAGAATCTGAAGCAGGCTCCAGGCTCTGAGCTGTCAGCATAGAGCCTGACACAGGGCTCGAACTCATGAACTGTGAGATCATGACCTGAGCCGAAGTCGGACGCTTAACCGAGTCACCCAGGTGCCCCTAAATAAACAATTCTTTTAAAAGTGTTCAACAAAGGTCTTTGGATGCTCTCCTTTCTGAGTGAAAAATTCAACCTTAGACCAATGCTAAGTGGGGGGAAATTCTCCAATATTGTTCCTATCAAGCAAGCCTTGAATATGAGTCTTCAGCTGAGCCATTTCCTGGTCATTTGTAGGAGGGCCTGGAAGAAATTCTAGCCCTGTTTCCTCTGTGTGTGGGGTTTTCCCCAGGGGGCTGTGTGGCTTGTCTTGATTATACAGTATAATCCTGGACAAGAAGAACACCCCGTAGTACCCAATACAGCTCCTGTGAGTGGAACTGTTAATGGTCACCAATCTTTCGAACTCAACTCTAAATTTGGTGAGATCTTCTGAAAGTAGAGGTAAAAGGTCTTTGTAATTTAAAAGGTCTGCTGTTGTCCAGGGAACATGAATTCTTTGCAGTGGAGGTCAGGATACTTCGGCAAAATACACTGCATAGGAATGCCTGAAGCTGGCAGAGACTGGTTACAGAGACCTGGAAACTAGGAGGAGTTATAAGAATAGTAAAGACAGCCCTTCTTAGGTGCCTACTGCCTTTCTTAGGTGCTTGTGCTACATTTGCTTCCTGGCTTCTTTTAGTATTAACATAAGTAACCTGTACGCCCTGGGCCTGGAGATCAAGCCAGAGTGCTCTTTGTAAATCTTGTAAACAAAAGGAAGTTAAAGCAGGCAACTGGGTATTTAATGGATTTTCTGGAGAAACTGGAGAAGTTTTACGATCTAAGAGAATTGGCTGAGGAGATGGTGTAGGGCTTTGAGAGGTGGGCTTAGACCCTGGGCTCAGAGATACAAAAGATCTTCTGAAGGGTCAGGGAAAGTCAGACATAAAAGGGCATATGAAAGGGAGGAGAAGGGAAGATTTACATAAGATGTGGTCTTTAATTTTTGTTCGAAGTTCAATTTCTGTTCTTTCCTCTTATTAAGGGAATTCCTAAAGCTAGCCGTTATACTTCTTGTGTCCTCTTTTCAATTTGGTCTTCCCATAGGTACCAATACAAGAGCTGTTTAGGATGAGAACTCTCTAAAAATTTTTCAAATGTAAAAGCTTTTGCAGTTCAAGAAATCCATCATCTAGCCATTGATGAGTAAGACCTTCAAAGATATATTTGTTATAATAGCAACTCCATTCAATAAGCCTTTTTGTGGAATAACTCAGAGGTAACTCTTTGAGATTAGAATAAATTGTTACCACGAACACAATAGGCATCCCTGGAGCAGGTGCAGAAGATGCAGCCCCCGTGATCCAAAACATTCACTCCGAAGATAGTCTAGGAAAGTAAAGCTCCTCATCACAGGGTTAGAGGCATTAAGAACTGCATAGTGGAAACAGTGTCTTGGTTTCCCACAAGAGGTACTTCCAATCATAGACTCACTAATCTGTGACACGGAGCAGGCACTTCTGGAATCAGATTTTTTCCAGCACCAACAAAACAATGAAGGCTGAGATGACAAAGCCCCTTATGATACACATGTCTGAAGCTGACAAAGTCAGATGAAGAGAATGCTGCTTATGACTTTGTAACTGGGAACCCTAGTCTATTCAACTGGCCACCAAGATGCACATTGGTACACGTACCTCCCAGCTGCCAGAGACCAGAGACAATATTCTCACTGGTCACAAAGCCAAGCTTTCAAGACACAGTACAAGACAAAAGGAAAACTTCACCTGGTTTTCCTCTTGTGCATATTAACAGCTTTAGCTAATCCCTGGTGTTTTAATTTTATTTCAGTTTATTTATTTAGAGAGAGCACATGCATGCGTGCACACAAGTGGGGAGGGACAGAGAGGAGAGACAGGATCCCAAGCAGGCTCCACGCTATCCACAGAGCCCAATATGGGGCTCAAACCCATGAACTGAGATCATGACCTAAGCCGAGATTAAGAGTCGGATGCTTAACTGACTGCGCCACCCAGGCACCCCTAATCCTTGGGTTTCTCGGAGCCAAACTCCCCTGGGTTGGGGACTGTGTGGTGTTTCACAGTGTACCTTGTTGCACAGATTATTTCCTTGAGGTTGGCAGGTGACCTGGTGTCAATGCAACCCATTCAGTAACCAACTTATCCTAACACAGGTGTCTTTGAGTTAGTTGGAGAGCATCCTAACAGCTCCAAAGTGCTTGACTTGTGCCCACCAATTTTGTAGCTTTGGCTTCAAAGATGTCCCTTATCAGGAGCCTTTACCTCATGTGCCCATTAGCTCACAACGGTTTGTCTAAACAGATGCTGGTCTGGTGACAATTGTGAACTCACCAGTCTACAATGCTGGCTTGAACAGCCAATTTATGGGCCTATGCCAAAGATAGATGGAAACAAAGAAAAACAGTGACCATCTCTGGGAGGAAAAGGATCAATAAAAATCAAGAATACTCACAATAAATCTTTACCAGAGTTGCTATGCCAAAGGAACTAGTTTCACAAATATTTCCTCCTGCAAATCTAAATTTAGAAACGGACAAGAAAGGACTCTTGCTTCCACCAAACCCTGCAGGCAAAGATCCAGGAGATGGATGTGGTATGAATTCTTACCTTCTGCCAGTTTTGTTTTTTTTTTTTTTCCAGAGATCCCAAGATCTCTCAGCTGCAGCAGCCTCAGAGCGAAGTGTTCAGCCAGTGAAGTTTTTTCCTTCGTGGTAGCCAGCTATAGGGGAAGAATAATTTTTCCTCTACCTTTCTAGGTTCTTTTATCTGGTCTACTAATCAAATTGACATATGACAGATTAACAAGAGGAAAACAAATTTAATTACTTATATACATACAGAAGCCCCACAGTGAAATCGAGAGTCTCCCCAATAGTCAGGCAATTGAGGCTTACAAACCATTTTGAGCTAAGAAGAAGGGGAGGGGGTCTGGGACTTCAAAGGGAAGGAAGATAATTCACTTGAAGATGGGAACAGCAAATGTTTGGTAAACAAATGTAAGCCATGCCATGCAGAGGGAAAGAGACACAGAGAGAACTTTGAACAAACAGGCCCTGCACCAAGCTCCCCACAGCTTACCAGGTTACCATCTCTAGTCCATACTCTTTGTACCTATCTTTGGTGATAACGTTCTTCCTGGACCAGGCCCTGTATCTAAATTCTTTTAGGCAGTTGATGGAGAAGGTATAAAAACAAAAAACAAAAACCAAAAAACAAAAAAACAAAAACCTCTTCTGAACTCTTTTGGGCCTTGTCTTCAGCTCAAAATAATCAGCATGCAAAGTTGGCACATTCTGGGAAGATGTGTTCTGAATCCCTCATAGTCCACGTAGAAGCTACAGCTAGTGCAAAAAGACTAAGGCAGGAACAAGCTCAGGCATGTTTGAGTATTAGGAAGTGGCCAGTATGACTGAAGCAGAGTTGGCACGAGGGCAGGACACAAAAGTCAGAGGTAGACTGTCCAGATGAGGCATCAATATTTTTTTCTAAGATGTTACAAGTCATTATTTTTCCCCACCCCCATAAAATGTCTTTCTCTTTTAGAAATCCTTTTCATATTAATGGATTCACCCATCCACCCAATTGTAGAAGTGGAAAAAAATTCAGAAATCAAAAAACAAAACCATGCCCCCTTGCTGACACTAGATGGCCCCACTTCCTATCTACCTAAGTAAACAATTGCTACAGACAGAACTCCCCTTTCAGATTCCCAACACCAAATTTACAAACCTACTTTCATCTGATCTGAACACCATTTCCACTTTCCCTTATGTCATACTCTGCATCCATTTCCCTGCAGCCTATTCCCGAATCTTAGATTACATATTATCCCACTATTTCTTAAACCTCTACTGAATATCTCCCATTAATATTTAAATGCTTAACATTAAATACTTCACTTTCATCTTTAAAAAAGGAAAGAGGCAACCTCCTTTCTTCCCTACCAGTTATTTACTATCTGCTCTCTCTTTCCCTTTACAGCTAACTTTAGAATTATCTACACTAGCAATCTTATTTCCTTGCCTCCCACTGATTCTTCAACCATTTGTCTGGCTGCTACACTCAATATATACCAAACTAACTAGGGAAATGAATGATCTACACACTGCTAAATTTAATGGACATGTCTCAATCCCTGTCTCAACCTCAATGCCACCTGACACTATCAATCACTCCTTTATGGAAACTCCTTTATGATTGTCTCTTGTTTTTTCTGACCCCAGCACTCTCCTGATATTCCTATTTCTGACATCTTTTAGCTCAGTCTCTTTCACCCAACCTTTAAGTGAACTTTCTGAATGAACCAGAAATCATCTGAGTTGGGTTTCTACCTAAGTGCATAATCTAATGGGAATATTTATTTTAGAGAGAGAGTTTGTGTGTGTGTGTGTGTGTGTGTGTGTGTGTGTGTGTGCGCGCGCGTGAACAAGGGAGAGAGGCAGAAGACGAAGAGGGGAGAGGAAGAGGGATAGAGGGAGAGGGGAGAGGGAGAGGCAGAGGCAGAAGCAGATGGAGAGAATCCTAAGCAGGCTCCATGCCCAGTGTGGAGCCCAACACAGAGCTCGATCTCATGCCTCTGAGATCAAGACCTGAGCAGAGAGGTGCCTGAGTAGCTCAGTTGGTTAAGCGTCAGACTCTTGATTTCAGCTCAGGTCATGATCTCGGGGTGGGTGGGTTTGAGCCCCACATCAGGCTCCACACTGACAGTGCAGAGCCTGCTTGAGATTCTCTCTCTCCCTCTCTCTGCCCCTCCTGTGCTCTCTTTCTCTCTCTCTTTGAAAATAAATAAACTTTAAAAGGAAAAAAAAAGTTAAAAAAAAAAAAAAAAAAGACCTGAGTCAAAAACAAGATTTGTACATGTAACCAACTAAGCCACCCAGGTGCCCTAACAGAAATATTTTAAATGAAAGGTAAGTTCACTGAAGAATGGCCTAAAATAAAAATCTTTTCATCCAATTGTCATGACTAATGCCAAACACTATTTTGGGCACTAGCAATTCAGTGGTAAACAAAGAGAATGTTTCTGACCTCAGAGTTGACACTGCAGTGGAAACAACAAATAAGGAATAAAACAATGTCAGGCAGGGGAGCCCTGGTGGCTCAGTTGCTTAAGCATCAAACTCTTGATCTCAGGGTCATGAGTCAAGCCCTGCGTTGGGCTCCACACTGGGCATGGAGCCTACTTTAAAAAACAAAACAAAACAAAACAAAACAAAACAAAACAAAACAAAACAA
>NW_024412404.1:35009421-35039226 GCF_014898765.1 Herpailurus yagouaroundi | reverse complement strand
AAAACAAAACAAAACAAAACAAAACAAAACAAAACAAAACAAAACAAAACAAAAAAGACAGGTAGTGGTAAGTGATAGGATAAAGAAATACGAAGCTGAAGAAGGTCATGAGACTGACAGAGGATGGATATTTACACAAAGGTACAACTCTGAGGAGGTGATATTAAGCAGGAACCTGAATGAAAAGAGAACATAAGCCATACAAAGACCTAGGTAAAAAGCATTTCAGAGGGAACAGCAAGAATGAAAGCCCTTAGGTAGATAGGAGGTTGGCAAATTGAGAAATGGCAAGAAACCATTAGGTCTGCAGTAGAATTAATGAGGTTGAGTGGTAGTTGAAATTGCAGAGACAGGCAGAGACCACAACAGATAGGACTTTGTAGAGCAGAGTAAAAAAGTTTGGATTTTAATTATGAGGAATGTCACTAGAGGGTCATGAGTAAGAAATGATAGGATTTGATTTGCATTTTTTTTTTTTTCAGTTATTTTACCTCTTTTGAGAGAAAGAGCAGGAGCATGTGAGAGAGCCTGTGCGAGAGTGTGTGCACGAGTGGGGAAGGGGTGGGGAGAGACAGAATCCCAAGCAGTCTGCACGCTCGGTGTAGAGCCCAACTCGGGGCTCGAACTCACAGATGGGGAGATCATGACCTGAGTAGAAATCAAGAGTCAGACACTTAACCGACTGAGCCACCCCAGGTACCCTTGATATGCATTAAAAAACAATTTTTTTTTAAATAATCTCTACACCTAATGTGGGGCTTCAGCCCACAACCTCAAGTGTCACACACTCTACTGAGCCAGCCAGTTGCCCCTGATTTGCATTTTTAAAGGAGTGTAAAACATGTAGTCTAACAAGTTTTATGAGAACTGTTTACTTTTTTATGTTTATTTATTTTTGACAGAGAGAGAGAGAGAGAGAGAGAGAGAGACAGAGCATGAGAGGGGAAGGGGCAGAGAGAGGGAGACACAGAATCTGAAACAAGCTCCAGGCTCTGAGCCATCAGCACAGAGCCTGATGCAGGGCTCGAACTCACAGACCCCAAGATCATGACCTGAGCCGAAGTCGGACGCTCAACCGACTGAGCCACCCAGGTGCCCGAGAACTGTTTACTTTTCAAGGGCTCACATAAGTGGCCTTCAAAATCAAATCAGAAGAAATACTACAAGTAATGGGATATTTCCTTAGTGCACTATAATTTATTTAAAAATCACTTGGTATACATTAAGAATAGAACTCTATCATTCAAACACTTTTCAACTTATCTTCTCAGGAATCTTACGTACAATCTACAAGGTTTTAATCAAGTAAATACTTTCCTTTCAAAATTTCTTAAGGTGCTAGGGGCACCTGGGTGGCTCAGTCAGCTAAGTGTCCAACTTCGGCTCAGGCCATGATCTCACGGCTCGTGGGTTTGAGCCCCATGTCAGGCTCTGTGCTGACAGAGCCTGGAGCCTGCTTGGGATTCGATGCCTCTGTCTCTCTGCCGCTCCCCCACTCACGCTCTGTCTCTCTCAAAAATAAACATTAAAAAAATTAAAAAAAATATATATACATGCTAAAATTAAAAGGCTTTGCAATTTATGTAATAATCAAAATACATCATTTACTTACAACATTATCAATAGTGCCTAGATCAGGAAAAACTGAAGCTTCACTTTCTGGTTTTATAGTATCATTATGTATGATACTTTGCCTGAAGATGAAAAAAATGAGAACATACATGCACCGCTGTCAATTTTATATACTTTTTCAAATCTGTATATCATTTACATTTTTATTACAAAAGTGACTCTCCAAATATATTGCAATAGTACAAAAGTCAAGTTACCTTAAATAAAACCATAAAGTACTGTTTACTTAAATGTTCAACAAATGAAAACACTTTGCAATTTTTTTAAAAGTCAAATCTTCTGGCATTTATTAGAAAACAAGCTCAACCCACAGGATGATATGCAAATAATAAAACCACATTAAATGGTAGAATGTTTGGAAAGAAATGCAATTTTGCTAACTTCCCAAGCCTTGCAACTTTATTTAGTCTATCAAAATATTAAGAGGCAATGCTTAGCAGGGCTTAGCAAATGTTCCCACTCTCATTGAAAGTACCAAGTATTTCACTTCTATTGCAATTACACTGTTAGTAAACAAAAAATATTTTCAACGGGCCAGGATTTCTTCTCTCTGAAGTCACTAGTTTCCCTGAAATCTTCTGTTTTAATTTTTGTTTTTACATGGGTGAGGCAGTGAAGTTAATTAATGAAGTCTTACTAATTTTGGGAATTCCTATTTTGGACACTGCTTTGCTAACATCAAAATAACATGAGTGTTCACGTCAGCATCACATATAACATCAAAATAACATGAATTCAATACAAAAATCACTTTTTCCCCCAGAGGTAAGACTTTGTTTTCTGACACTGTATATGCCAACTAGTTGTAGAAAATTAAACATGGCTATTTTACATGTTTTTTCACCTCTTTCATACCCATCTCTGCTGTCTGAATATGCTCATGGAATACAAAAGAATTTTATCAATCAAAAATAAGAAAAAGAAAAATAAAATGTATGGCATTATGAATATAAATTATTCCATGATTATATAATTTAGAATTACACTAACAGTATAGACTCTTAAAATGTTGACTGCTCTAGATAAAAATAGCATCAATTCCCAAGCTACAATGAAAGCTGTTATCCTAAAGTCGGAGGCTTCACAATCCCAATGCCCTTTTGCAAATGCTACCTAACTTTTGTAAAGTCAAACAAATATACCCAAACCAATAACATTATATGAAGAGCATCAATGCAAAAGAAATCAGCAAAAACCGTGGCTTTCAGAAAACTATGCTACCTGGGGCACCTAGTTGGCTCAGTTGGTTAAGCATCCGACTTCAGCTCAGGTCACGATCTCACGGTTCATGAGTTCATTCAAGCCCTGCATTGGGCTCCAAGCTGTAAGCACAGCTGTGCTTACAGCTTGGAGCCTGGAGCCTGCTTTGGATTCTGTGTCTCCCTCTCTCTCTACCCCTCCCCTGCTTGCACTCTCTCTCTCTCAAAAATAAACATTAAAAAATTAAAAAAAAAAAAGAAAATTATGCTACTTACTGGGATCTTCTAAGTACCACTTAAATAATACAATGTATACCTGGCTGAAAGGACATAAAATGAGAAATAATATATATATATTATATATATGTAATATACATATAATATATATATTAAGTAGACAAACGAAACATTATACATATTAAATTTTACATAATCTTGGAGATTTTTAGGAAAACTTATTTTTTAACTGAAAACCAAACAACCTATCATACACTGACCATGTAAAACAACCTTATATTGCCTGTAGAGTAGGTTCAAAGGAAGAAACAGTACAATATTTGAACTGCCAGTATGGTCAGTCTCAAGAGGCTGAAGGACTAAAAATATCCCCTGAAGAAGAAATTTGGCAAAAAAAAAAAAAAAAAAAGTTATTCTTTTCCTCCAAATGTGGTAAAATAAACCAGTTATCCCCAAAGTAATGAACACTCATTTCAAGTAATTACTCTGCTTACAAGTTTTATTTACACAGTAATTATTAATAGTGGTTTTTAGTGAATTCCTTGTATTTACATTTTATATACACATTTATATTTGAAAGGTAAAGAAACTGTACAATAATAAAAATGAGAAAAAGTAATACAGTAATTTAGGTCAACTCAGGAAACAAATACACAAAAGTAAGATTAAATTTAGGCAGGTAGTATAACTTCAATGAGATTACTGCCAGCGGTTACATTCCCTGTTACCAGGACCACCAATACCAAGGAAGTAGTTACCAGAGTTAAAATGTCATTCTAAAACCTATTAAGACCCTGGATACTCCCTCAATATTATTACACTACTAGTTTCCACTAAGTAAGCTCCAAAGATAGGAGTTAACTTCTGAGGGTTCCACTAGTGGTCCCTAGGCTAGAATGACCCATGGGGTAAAAATATATGGACACCATCTGGTCCCATACTCCTAAAGAGGCAGTCACTGAACTAACAAGGTTCTCAGGCTTGTTAGTTTGAAGACTACATACTGCTACCAGAAATAGTATGCTTAAGATTTGTTTTAAACCAAACTGCAACATAAAAGCACACTGTACATCTAATTATTAACAAAAGAGCATGTTGTACAGATTATCACTTATAATACTCAAGTGATTTAGGTTCAAGGATTAAACATAATATAATAAATTTCATATGAATTTACCAATAATTAATAATTTCTTTATCCACTATACCATCAAAGTTAGACTTGTTAGAAAAAAGTTAATTTTATCTTTTTCTTTTACTCTTATTTCCATTGATTAGAAAATTATGCACAGTGTTTTACAAGTCATAGACTTGGCTACATATTAAGATTTCAAATTTAAAACGGAATTAAATTTTGTTTCTACAGACAGTGAAGGAATTTCAACTAAGAAGTTTAACATCTTGCCAAGTAGCATGCTATTTAAGAACTCTCAGAATTCATATGTTTTACTCTTACCAGTGAAAAATCTCATTGATATTTATGGACTTACTTCCAAAATCAAGTCTTCAGTCCACTAAAGTGCAAAGAACTTTCCTTCTACCAGTTAGCTTTCTTAAATTACTAGATGAATTTAATAATTCTAGTAATAGAACAATTTCTTACACTAGAAACAGAAAGGCTAAAATTCTCTGAGTGACAGGAATTCCCTAAGAAACAATTTCCCTTCAGAAACAGACAGACATGATACTGTGGAAAACATCTAATTGAATGTGAAACAAGCTCCCACCAGTATTTCCAGTTCCCAGAAAACCCAAACTTCCCCCAACCTGTGAGTGAAGGTAATGACTTCAATGACTTAAATAATTTACAATCAAAGTTGCTTACTCTTGGTCTCTAATATCTTCAAAAGGTCAGAACTGGAGACAATGTTTGTACTAAGGTGTTTATTTCAAATAGTATTTTGGAAGTTAAAGTAGTATTTAACAATCTGCTCTGACCTCCAAAGTGCTTTTAATGTAACTGTTAAGAAAGAAAAGATGTAAAAATATGAATAATCTCCAAAGCTGTTAAAAAAGTTTATTGCATTAAACCGTTCACTCCAAATTATGGAGTATGAACTAGCCATTTAAACTTTTTCCTTTGTAAAAGGGCTCTCTACAAAATACTTTTTTATTAATACTGTCAATCAGTTACTCATTTCATTAACTTCAGTCATGGAATTCAAAATCAGCACTTTCCCATGTCTTGATTCGTTTAGATTTCTCCAACATTTTCTTCCATGTTTTTTACATAGGAAACAAAAAACTTTTATCAAAAAAACATCTTTTACATTACATTTAGTCTTAATTTTGAAGATTAGCTTTTCAAAGCAGGACTATTATTCTTGTCTCCTTCTTTAATATCCTTCATTACAGAGGCAAAGACCTGAAAATTATATAAAGGAAAGATTAATCCTCAAAATTAGCTACCACACAGATTAAGATATTTAAATAACTATAGCTTATTAATGCGAAAAGGCTTTAGTATATTTAACTCTGTCCACTGGAAGACTGCCATTCTCAAATCCTCTTGTTTGTTTCAACCCAATTTTATGGTATATACATTCCAGTTTTTTATCACTTGCCAAATATTATGAAATTACTATTTGGTAACAGAACATTTTCTTGACCGATATTCCCTTTTTTTTTTTTTTTGGACCAGTATTCTTAGATTTCATTTTCATAAGTAATAAAACTGTGAGCTTATGATGCCTACCGTCTATCATTCAAGGAGCAAGTGATAATGCTATCTTATATGTCACTTAACTTAGACTGCCAATGTTTGCTTCCCTAACAAGACTAAAAGCATCTAAAAAGCTACAAATCATACATTATATACTTTCTATTGCAAACTCTTAGCACACAGTAGGTGTTTAATACAGTTGTTGTCTACTTGAGATACCAAAGTAATTACAGAATTGCTCTGGCAAATGGGACCATTGTAGATTGTAGTTCACTAAATACACAACATTACCGGACTTACATAAAAATAATATAGGTTTGGATAGGTGAAAGAGGAGTAATATGTTTTAAACTCTTGCTCTTTCAAAGTCAAAAATCAGTTTTTAATTGATTTTTAATTAAGTACTAACATTTGAGAAATAAGTAACTTTTTTTTACAAGAAGTCAACTGATTGTTTTAACATATCTACTAGAAGAAGTAGGAAGAGGTCACTCTACCTGAGTCCATTTTTTGGTGCTATTCTGCATCTGAATGGCTGCAATACAGTTGAACAGCTTTTCTGATGTGATATCTTCTGGCAATTTAGTTAGGAACTGTGCTATATGAATAAAGTCCATTTGTAGAAGAATATCTTCATATAATCGGAGGATTCCTAATCCAGTCCTAAATAAAAATTCCTCCCCATCTCTGCAAAATACATCCCAGACTCTACAGGCCAGATCAAGTGGGAGTGATTTGCTATACAGTGTGAAGATCCTAAAATTAGGGGGGAAATAGTCATTGAAATTTTTCATTCATTTATCCATTCACTCATTAAACATCTCTATATAAAAACAACAGTGCTTAATTAGGGATAAAAAGGCAAATAAGATATAACTCCTTCTTTCAAAAACTTGAGCAGTGGGAAAGTAACAAATAACGAAGTTATGTGAATTTACAACCTTCCATAGAGATATGGCTTAACACATATTAGAGTGACAAAATCACCTAGTAGTTAAGGATATGGTCTTTGAAACCATAATATCTGAGTTTGACATTAGTAGTGTTACCTTGAGCAAGATATCCACCCTTGCTGTGCCTCAGTTTCCTCATTAGTAAACAAAGAATGATATTACCTACCTCTCAGGATTGTTTTGAAAATTAAAGGAATAAATGTAAAGTATTTAGAACAGTGCCTGGCACATAAGAAATGCTGAAAAAAGTTACTTATCATTGTATGAGGAACCCAAGTATCTATTAACCTAAAAATCATAATGTCTGACTTGTCTCTCTTCTCCTACCACAGACATCTATCTACTGGGTTTTTGTTTTTCCCTTTACCAAACTTTACTTACTACTTCTTTTGGAGCATGTATACGCTCCCAACAGAATCACCAAAACGGTTTTTCCCATCCTTTCTGACAATGTCTGATCATGTAATTCTTTATCCAGTGGTGCTTCGGGGCGGCATTCTGGTTGGGGAAATAGGAGAGTAGGTGCTAGAGAACTTTTCTTAAAGCTGCCTTGGCAAAGCACATTTTTTTTTTTTTTTTTTTTTTTAGGATTTTATTTTTAACTAATCTCTACAACCAACATGGGGCTCAAACTTACAACCCCAAGATCAAGAGTCGCATGCTCTACATACTGAGCCAGCCAGGCACCCACAAAATACACATTTTTTTTTTTTTTTACAAAGATTGTGTTTATTTGAGGTAGTGCTGATGAAACCTGAGGAAGAGAACTAAAGGCTCCCACCCTATTTAGCACTGCCACTTATTTATTCCTCTTTTCTCTTGCATAATCGATTGTGGGATTTGTATGTAGTAAGTTCAACAGAGGCAGTGAAACAAAAACCATGTCTATTTCTTACATTATAAACACATATTTAATTGCACAACAAAAAGCATGCCCTTGGTAGTACAGAGAATAGTAATTCATTGCTCAAAATGAGAGAGAGAATGGCACTACCACTGTCTAGGAAGTTTCTAGTACACAGTACTCACTCATTATTGGTTCCATCCTGCTCCCTATTATTAATTGTGATCCTGGTTTGTCTCCTGTTGACACTCCTCAGGCCTGAAAATTGAGTATTTTCCCCCCTTCCCCCTCTGAGTATTTGATCTTGGTCCTCTGGGTCTCATGATATAAAACCTTTCTTCTCCCCCATTATCTTGGGTCCTTCCCAGAGGAACTCTAATGTTCCTAGTGGGAATGGATGAGAACACACTGAAAAATAAGCTTTAAAAAAATCTTAAATAAAAGAAGCCCCAAAAAACTGGTAAGACAGCATATTTGATCAAAGCCATTAATTATTTATTTTTCTATATTAAAACTTAGGATCACTTACATGAAATCCACTGAATTTGGTGATTAGAATTTAAGGGTTGAATGTTTCATACATACTCTTAACAACCTATCTTAAGATAACTGCACCATCCCTTTGGCAAAATTCACCACCCCTCCGTTCTGTAATCAACGGGCTCACCAGAGTCTTTGGCAAGGAAGTGTTGAAATTGGAAAGTTGAAAAAAAGGCATTAGCACCTGAATAAGGCTACACTCTTCTGTCAAAAAGCTGGATAAAGCCTTGAAAAAAACCAAGCCTTCAAAAAAAAAAAAACCCACTATTGTAACTATCACAAGCTCTTGTGTGTGAAGAATAAAGAAATGGCTCTCTTTCTGAGAGTATATGTAGTATGTACTAGGCATTGAATGAGATAATCCATGTAAAACACCCTCATACCAACTTAAGATATAGATATTATTATTCTCATTTTCTATATAAGAGACTAAAATACAAACTGAGGGATTCTCATTTCAGCCCAGAGTCCATGTTCTTTTTTTCAACGTTTATTTATTTTTGGGACAGAGAGAGACAGAGCATGAATGGGGGAGGGGCAGAGAGAGAGGGAGACACAGAATCGGAAACAGGCTCCAGGCTCTGAGCCATCAGCCCAGAGCCCGACGCGGGGCTCGAACTCACGGACCGTGAGATCGTGACCTGGCTGAAGTCGGACGCTTAACCGACTGCGCCACCCAGGCGCCCCTCAGAGTCCATGTTCTTAATCAAATGCTTCCCCACAAAAATGTGAATTTCTCTATTTGTAAGGGAAGAAGTTTTCAGATGTATAATCCTGTACATGAGATTTACTTTAGTTCCTGAATTACACAAAAAGTTTTTTTTTTAAGTATTTTATTTTTGAGAGAGCGCGCGCATAAGCAAGGGAGGGGCAGAGAGAAAGAGGGAGACATAGAATCTGAAGCAGGCTCCAGGCTCTGAGCTGTCAGCACAAAGCCTGATGTGAGGCTTAAACCCACAAACTATGAGATCATGACCTGAGCCGAAGTCGGACATTTAACTGACTGGGCCACCCAGGTGCCCCTACTTGGTTTTTTATTTTTAATTATATTTTATGTATGTTATGACTTACCAGTCTATCAAGTATATGTCTGGTGTAAGACTGTAAGATTTAAAATGAAGAAATAGTTTGGAGAGATTTTCTTCAAAAAATACTTCAAACGTTGCAAAATATTTCAACATCTAAAGATAGAAATATCAATAAAGTTATTAAAGAGTATACTAGAGTATACTCTAGAAGTAAAGAAATTAAATCCCTAATAAATTAACAAAAAGTCTTGCTTAGCACCTCTTTCTGAGTCTTTTCATCAAGCATTTGCAAAACCGTAATTCAATGAAAAACTTATTTTAGTCTTCCAATTACTGTTTTTCCCTCCAAAAGAGCATTCAGACTATAGAAACCAACAATTAAAGGAAAATACGATTCATTCCAAATGTTCATACCATGCTGTGATCCACACGAAAAAAGGCCAACTGGCATGGCTTATTGAGGAGATTTGCAAACGCAATGAAGGCATCTGCCTCTTCCAAATTGAGAATAAGAACTGCTGCTATGAAGGACATCCCTTGGACCTTCAAAGAGAAAAGAAATTAATCAAAATATGCTTACAATAATAATTCTATGTACTTTATCTTACAGTATTCTTAAAAAATTATAAAATGATTAAAGTAGAATTAATCAAGATTTCTTTTTATTTGCCAATGAGAGCGCCGGATCCTAACCACTAGACCACGAGGATTATTTGCCAATGAAAGTAAATACAGAGCACCTGCTAGTAATTATGAAATCTCCCTAATTTTACATTTCTTGTTCATGTGTTATGGCTTAAAAAGAATTAGGGAATGGGATGCCTGGGTAGCTCAGTCGGTTAAGCATCTGACTTCAGCTGAGGGCTCAATCTCAAGGTTCATGAACTTGAGTCCCACATAGGGTGAGTTCCAGCTCTGCTTCAGGTATGCACAAGCCTCACTTTGGGTGAACACAAGCCCCACTTTAGGTGAGCCCTACTTGTGTGTATGTGTGTGTCTCTCTCTCCCTCATGGGATTGTCTCCCTCTGCCATGTCCCTCTTTCACTTCCACCCTCTCTCTCAAAACAACAAAAATAAAATAAAAAGAATTAGGAAAATTTCTTGGAAAAAAAGAATAAGTATTGGCTTTTACTTGTTACAAAAGTCTATCTCCATGTATTGTCTCACTTTCATTTTCTCTAAGTCTGAAGTCTTTCGAAGTAGAGTATAGTGAAAATCAGGTGATTGCTTTCATTGTTATAGCACATCTGTCTGAGGTAGAAAATCAGGAACGAAGAATAAAAGAAATGTATGAGAACTGCTACTGAAATTCTAAGACAGAAGAGGTTGTGGGAGGTTGGACAGTGAGGCTGGGTTCCTGGAAAGTAGGATGAAGAAATACGAAAAAACCATTCCAGTGGCAGAAAAGAAATAGGAGTAAAGAGGTGTAGGACCAGCCCAGCTGAAGCACAAGATTTATTATAATGAGAGAACTTTTTTCCTTAACTTTATATTTAAATTTTAGTTAACATACAGTGCAATAATGGTTTCCGGAGAATTCAGTGGTTAATCATTTAATACAACACCCAGTGCTCATCAGAACCAGTGCCCTCCTTAATACCCATCACCTATCTAGCCTATCTCCCACCCACCTCCATCCATCAACTTATAGTTTGTTCTCCATCTTTAAGAGTCTCTTGTGGTTTGTTTTCCTCTCTCCTCTTTTCCCTCACCTTCCCATATGTTCATCTGTTTTGTTTCTTAAATTCCACATTAAGTGAAACCATATGGTATTTGTCTTTCTTGGACTTATTTTACTAGCATAATACATTCTAGCTCCATTACGTCATTGCAAATGGCAAGATTTCATTATTTTTGATGGCTGAGTAATATTCCATTGTGTATATATGTATGTATGTATGTATGTATGTATGTATGTATGTGTGTGTGTGTATACACATATATAAAGAAGGTGGTATATAGCGTGGTGTGGTACACACATACCACCTTCCTTACCTGTTCATCAGTCAATGGACATTTGGGTTCTCTCCATAGTTCAGCTATTGTTGATAATGTTGCTATAAACATTAGAGTGCATGTACCTCTTCAAATCTGTATTTTTATATCCTTTGGGTAAATACCTAATAGTGCAATTGCTAGAATGTAGGGTAGTTCTATTTTTAGTTTTCTTTAGTGATCTCCATACTGTTCTCCAGTTTGCATTCCCACCAACAGTACAAAAGGGTTCCCCTTTCTCCACATTCCTGCCAACACCTGTTGTTTCTTGTGTTGTTAATTTTAGCCATTCTGACACGTGTGAGGTGGTATCTCATGGTTTTGATGTGTATTTCCCTGATGATGAGTGATGTTGAGCATCTTTTCATGTGTCTGTTGGCTATCTGGATGTCTTCTTTGGAAAAGTGTCTGTTCATGTCTTCTGCCCATTTCTTAACTGGTTATTTGTTTTTTGGGTGTTGAGTTGTTAAGCTCTTTATAGATTTTGGAATCTAACCTTTTATCAGATATATCATTTGTAAATATCTTCTCCCATTCCATAAGTTGCACTTTAGTTTTGTTGCTTGTTTCCTGAGCTGTGCAGAAGCTTTTAATGTTGAAGTCCCAATAGTTCATATGTTTACTTTTATTTCCCTTGCCTCTGGAGATATGTCTAGTAAGGAGATGCTCTGGCTGAGGTCAAAGAGGTTGCTGCCCGTGTTCTCCTCTGTGATTTTGATGGTTTCCTGTCTTACATTTAGATCTTTCATCCATTTTTAATTTATTTGTGTATGGTATAAGAAAGTGGTCCAGTTTCATTCTTCTGCATGTTGCTGTCCAATTTTCCCAACACCATTTGTTGAAGAGACTTTTTTCCATCAGATATTATAATGAGAGAACTTAAGTATGATGTATTTACAAACAGTGAAAGGCATTGAGTAAAAAGCTCATCTATATAGATGCTTGCTTGTGAGTTATGGAGAACTATTATGAATTTTTTAGCAAATAAGTGATATGGAACTGCTGCTATAAAAATACTCATTCTTTGGGGCACATGGGTGGCTCAGCTGGTTAAGCATCTGACTTTGGCTCAGGTCATGATCTCACGATTCATGGGTTCGAGCCCCACATTGGGCTCTGTGCTGACAGCTCAGAGCCTGGGGCCTGCTTCAGATTCCATGTCTCCTTCTCTCTCTGCCCCTCCTCTGCTCTCTCTCTCTCTCTCTCTCCTTCAAAAATAAATATTTAAAACAAAAACAAAAACAAACCTCATTCTTTTACTAAACAAAAAAAATTCATCATCCACTTTACTTCTGGTAAAGACTTGCATAAGAGACTTACATAAAAAGACCACTAAGGATATTTGCAATGAAACCATGGTCTCTTTTTCCCAACCAAATGTTTTGAAAGGTTTGCCTACAATCACTATTTCTACTTTCTCAGCTCTCTTTGAAGTTTTTAGCACACCTCAGTCTGGATTCCCACTCCATTACTATACCATCTTGAAACTTCTTGCCAGGATAACCAGTACTTATAAACCCCAATGGGCACTTTTCTATGCTCCTAGAATTCCGTTTGGTTCTGTGATCCAGTATTTTTTTGTTCTCCTCCTACTTCCCTGGCTTCTTCTGATTACTTTCGGCAAAATCTACAGAAATTCCCTATTTGATTTTCTAGAGTATTAATTCCATGAGGACAGAGCCTGTGGTAGGCAGAATAACGTGCCTAAGACGGGATCTATATCCTAATTGCTGGAACCTATGAAAATGATTTCTTACATGGCAAAAGGGACTTTGCAGATGTGATTAAATTAAGGATTTTGTGATGGTGAGATCACAATGTAAGTGTATTGGTGGGTGTGCCCAATGTAATCATCATGAGGATCCTTATAAATAAAAAAGGGAAGTAGGAGAATCAGAGAGAGAGAAACTTGAGGATACGATACTACTAGCTTTGAAGATGGAGGTGCAGGGTCAAGAGCCAAGGAATGCGGGCAGTTTCCAGAAGCCAGAGTAGGCAAGGAAGTGAGTTCTTCCCTAGAGCCTCCAGAAAGATAACAGCCCTGCCAATACCTTGACTTTCAGATTTCTAGTCTCCAGAGCTTCCAGATAATAAATCTATATTGTTTAAAGCCACTAAGTTTGTGGCAATTTGTTATGGCAATAATAGGAAACTACTACAGTACAGAGACAAGACCATGTCTGTTTGTTTACAATTATATTCTTTAAAAAAAAATTAAAAAAAAAATTTTTTTTTACGTTTATTTATTTTTGAGACAGAGAGAGACAGAGCATGAATGGGGGGAGGGTCAGAGAGAGGGAGACACAGAATCTGAAACAGGCTCCAGGCTCTGAGCTGTCAGCACAGAGCCTGATGGGGGGCTCGAACTCACGGACTGCAAGATCATGACCTGAGCCGAAGTCGGCTGCTTAACCGACTGAGCCACCCAGGCGCACCTAAAAAAATTTTTTTAAGTTTATTTATTTTGAGAGAGAGAGAGACAGCGTGAGTTGGGGAGGAACAGAGAGAGAGAGAATCCCAAGCAGGGGGTCATGTGGGGCTTGAACTCATGAAACCTTGAGATCATGACCTGAGCCAAACCCAAGAGTTGGACGCTCAACCAACTGAGCCACCCAGGCGCCCCACGATTATATTTCTAACATAAAAATATATTTTTATATTAAAATTGTTAACCATCTGTAATAGAAGAGTAGCCAATAGAAGGAATTAAAAATATATTTAATTGAATCTAAGATGCTGTTTAAAAAACATTATTTTACATCACACCAAAAAAGAAAAATGCCACTTAAACATTGACAACACTTTATTAGAATTTTTATTTGATGTGTATCACAGAGCTATTTAAAGCTCAGATTTATCATATATCACTATTTCGTATATATGAAAAGGAAATAAAAATAAAGTTATTTCTACAGTATCTTCAAAGTCCAATTTTTGAATATTCTGTATGATTTATCAACTTGTGATGTGATGCAGTAAAATAAGCACACCATTTACATAGTATTTCTATGAAAAATGTATAACCTAAATCTAACCATGAGGAAATGATCAGGAAACTACTGCAAAAGAATCAAAAAAGGGTCATTATAAAATCAGGCTTGACTCTTCAAAAGTGTTACAGTCATGATAGACAGAAAAGGCTAAAAAACTGTTCCAGATGAAAGGACACTAAGGCAACAGGACAACTAAATGCCACATCCAACTCTGACTGGATCCTGGAAGTGGCGCTGGGATGGAGCTAGTGCAACTTTTCTGTTTGAAGTTAGTCAAAATAAAAATTTAACAAACAAAAAACCCTTATGGATAGACCACGCAGCTTAAGAAGTAAAACTTTAGGGGTGCCTGGCTGGCTCAGTTGAAACAGCATGCAACTCTTGATCTTGGGGTTGTGAGTTCAAGCCCCACATTGGGCATAGAGCTTACTTTAAAAAAAAAAAAAAAAAAAAGCAAAGAAAAAAAACAAGAAAGAAAAAGAAGTAAAACTACCAGTTGAAATACCTGTGTAACTGAACCACTTTGTTACTTGAAATCTTTCTTCCTTCCCTTAAGCTTGGCTGGGTCATGGGAGGAAGTCAACTACTTATATTCCCTATTCTTTATTGCCTTTGCACACATGCACACAGATCTTTCTTGTTTTTGTTTTGCTGACAATCACTGTAGACAAACAGAAAACTATAATGAAAATAAATGCGGGGAAGATACACACCTTGCAAAGTTCTTACAGTAATACCGGAGTCCTGGTCTACAGTTTCTGACTCCTTCTGAGATATTGGAAAATGTAGTCTCCTCACTTCCACCTTTATGATCTACTGACCTTAGAGCCCCACCATAGTGCAAGCCAAGTTCACAGTAGTTACAGTCCAGACAAATTAATAGCTCCCTACTTCCTTGCTTCAAAATGCAAAGCTTATATCAGAGGACCTACAGACAGGTGATAATCAAGACTCAAGAGTTTTATTCTACTCAGAAGTAAGCTATAACCAGGGCACCTAGCTGGCTCGGTTCGAAGACATGTGACTCTTGATCTCAGGGTTGTGAGTTCAAGGCCCCACACTGGGTGTGTAGAGGTTACTTAAAAATAAAATCTTTAAAAGATGTGAACATTACATAATGTTTTTATAATTCTATGACATAAAACATGAGCAAGAGAGTCTTTATTTCATTTCATTTCACTTTTAAATAGGCTTCATGTACAGCACGGAGCCCAGTGCAGGGCTTGAACTCACCACCCTGAGATCAAGACCTGAGCTGAGGATCAAGAATCAGATGCTTAACCAACTGAGTCACCCAGGCACCCTAAACAAGAGAGTTTAGACTCCTCATCCAAATTTACTTTCTCCATAAAGACTACTTGACAATCTTCTTTAATACAAAACCTGTCCCATTCTCAAACCTAGCACTTTCCCCCTTTATACACCATACTTTTTACTTTTCCTGTAGCACTTATTACCTTTTAATATAACATGATTTATTTGTTTGTTGTTTGTCTCCTCCTCCTAAACCCTAAGTGTCAGAAGGGGAATAATCTTTATTTTGTTCACTGAGGTATCTAAAGTGCCTAGAACAATGCCTGGCATATAGCAATGACCACACAAATATTTGTTGAGTGAATGAATAAACAAACGTACAAATGAACATGTAACAAAACAGAGTAAGTTAAGTTGTACCAGACAACAATCCTATTCTCTGAAACTCTCCTATTTTAAGACAGAGGTGAGCAGATGAGGTTTTATGACTTCTAGTTAAACACGGCAAATTGAACACTCACATTTTTCTTTGTTCCCTCCCAAATCCAACTAAAATGACGGTAAAGAAAAAAAAATTAGCCTAGAAGGACAAAGAGAATGGAAAATAATATAAACAGTAAATAAAATGTCAACAGCATTTTAGAAATTTTAACTAAATGTTAAATTAGTTAAATGCTGAAATGATGAATGCTGAAACTAAAATATCTGCAGAGGAGGAAGCAGAGGAGGAATAAGCAGCAAGCCAATTCAGCCATACATCTGGAAGGCTCAGAAACTGAAGTTATCAGGTCCCTCTGAAATTGGGAGGTAAGGCTAAAACTAGGATTCAACCAGTTTATCAAAGGCCCAAGTCTCCTTCCTCTATCCTGTATGGACAGATGCCTATCCTTCCCTCAACCTGGCATAATAGAAGAGGTTTATCTCTAGAGGCACAGGCACTGGAAGAAGGGGATAAAGCACCATACCAACAGAAGTGGCAATAAATAAAAGTTTACAAACTGAATAATGAAATCCCAGCAGTTCTTCCAGAAATCTGGTGGGCAGTCTCATAAACCCCTGGGAAGATTCCTCTCTAGGTAAGTTGGTAGGCCAAAGAAAAATAAGACATAGAGAATACAGACATTTGGGAGCTAGTGCAATATAAGATACTTTGCGAAGGGGCGCCTGGGTGGCGCAGTCGGTTAAGCGTCCGACTTCAGCCAGGTCACGATCTCGCGGTCCGTGAGTTCGAGCCCCGCGTCGGGCTCTGCGCTGATGGCTCGGAGCCTGGGGCCTGTTTCTGATTCTGTGTCTCCCTCTCTCTCTGCCCCTCCCCCGTTCATGCTCTGTCTCTCTCTGTCCCAAAAATAAATAAACGTTGAAAAAAAAAAATTAAAAAAAAAAAAAGATACTTTGCGAAGATAAAATGTTTATATTCAAAAACCAGACTGAAACAAATACTTACATAACCAACATCAGGTCTGTAACACGTATATGCCCCTAAGATACTATGTAAGACATCATGATACGGACCACCCTTAAGAGAGAAAAATGAAATGTCAAACTGTACAAATAATAGTCTCTAAGTTAATTCTCAAATAATTAATTTTTAAAGACTTCCTAAATGACTAGTTTTAGTTAGTATATTGTATCATTATCAGAAATATTCTAAATACACTCTGCCAAGATATTTTCTCTAAAAAATAAAAAAATATTTAATCCTGAAAAAACCAAATAAACTCACTTGACAGATACAAGTTATCATTTTAAAGATTGCTAGATTTGGTACAAGATTATGATGAAAACAGATTGTTCCATTTCATACAATATAATTTCAGCAAAAGAAACCCATCAAGCTACAGCAAGTTATGTTTATCAATAATTTTAATCTTAATGGTAAAAATTTTTATCTCATTTTATCAATCTATAGATAGAGGAATTCCATGTGTGAAATATACAGTCCACACAAAATGTAATCATTTCTCACAAAGTACGTTTCTCACAAGCAACTCGTAAGCCTCTGCACAAAATGATTTTTATAAGCCATTTTTTTCCCATTTCAATAGTAATTCTGGAAAACTAAGGTTTGGGCAAAAGTTCTTTACATGTTAACTGACTAATAAGCAAAATGTTAAAATTCATATACCTTACAGAATAAAAAGTAAAACAAAGAAATGCACCTTAATGAATAAAGGTATCATGGGCTATGCTAACGGCAATGCATTCAGTTAGTGGAATAAAATAACAGAAATTCCTTTAGAATTTTCCCACTAGTTTCACACTTTCTATATAAAGGTCTCCAACTTTTATAGTTTGCCTTTAAAAAAATAATAGCTACGAATTTGAGAATTTGTTCTGTTAAAAAAAATTTTTTTTTAAGTAGTTACATGGCTGTCTGGGTGGCTCAGCTGGCTAAGTGACTGACTCTTGGTCTTGGCTCAGGTCTTGATTTCAGGGTTGTGAGTTCAAGCCTCATGCTGGGCTCCACACTGGGCATGAAGCCTACTTAAAACAAAAAACAAAAAACAAAAAAAAAAAACTAGTTATAACTGGTTAGAAACACTCACCTTCTGGAAGATGTAAAGGGATGGAAATGTACGGGATATGTCCAACTTAATTAATTCCAGACTGGCCTCCCGATCAGCAACAGATACACCTGCATTTGCAAGGTAGATAAAATTAAAATGATTACTTGACTATATACCCAGTTCAATCTTGTACACACAGAATAATCATATAGCACAGATGTTACTTAAGGAAAGTTAAAAGCTTCATAATCAAGAAATTTAAAGAAATGCCACATAGCTTTTACTAGAACTTAAGGGTTTCTTTTATGAAGAAAATATTTATATACTTATCAGAAAACTATATGAAGGATTTCTACTTCCAGTTTTTATACAAGGTAAGCACAGACTATCACTCCCACGATAACAACTGGGGAAAAAAACAAGTAAGCTTCCAATATCCCAAGTTTTTTTAAAAAGGCATATGAAAACTGTAAACACAGAGAGGATTTAAATTCCAGAAAGAAAAGAGGCTTTCCTACATAGCCATTTTTCTTCCTAGAGGCATATGCCAAGTCTGGGCATGAGCTCAGGACTGAGTTTGCCATACACAAAGGTACTCTGCTTGGGAAAAGAGAAACCTTGGGAAAAGAGAAACCCTTAGACCTCTTCATAACCAAATAACACTGATGTGATACATAGAATCACAAGGGAGAGTGTCTCAGGGGAGGGAGGAGCCTCTAATAAAAACAGGACAGGGGCGCCTGGGTGGCACAGTCGGTTAAGCGTCCGACTTCAGCCAGGTCACGATCTCGCGGTCCGTGAGTTCGAGCCCCGCGTCGGGCTCTGGGCTGATGGCTCGGAGCCTGGAGCCTGTTTCCGATTCTGTGTCTCCCTCTCTCTCTGCCCCTCCCCCGTTCATGCTCTGTCTCTCACTGTCCCAAAAATAAAAATAAAAACGTTGAAAAAAAAAATTTTAAAAAATAAAAACAGGACAGTTCTTCCTACCCAGATATTTGAATCCCACAATGAATTAAGTATATCTAAAGCTTCAACCTTGTCCCAACCTAGCTCAGTTGCTGACTGAACTGAAGTAATAACCCAACTCCCTGACAGAAAAGAGCATGCTTCCTCTGCAGGGGAAACATCCACTTCAGTTTCTATATTATTCTTTATTCAGTGATTTACATATAATTGGAAATTTTAAGATATGCAAATAAGCAGAAAAATATGACTTGTAATCAAGGGGAAACAGCCAATAAAAGCAGACATGAAGATGACCCAGTAATGGAATGAATAAACAAGAATATTGACTGTTACATGTTCAAGAAAAGAGAGGAAAAGATGGGGGGAAATGTATGGGATGGAAAGATGAAGAATTGCCACAGAGAAATAGAATCTATGAAAAGAATCAGGTAGACATTCTAGATTACAGAATATAATATCTGAAATTAAAGACTCATTGGACATATCTAATAGACTGGATATAGGAAAAGAGGGGATTGGTGAAACTGATTATAGGAATAAAAATCATCTAAACTGAGGCACAGAAGGAAAACAATGTTTTTTAAGTGTACAAGACTTGGGGCTCCTGGGTGGTTCAGTCGGTTGAGCATCGGAGTTCAGCTCAGGTCATGATCTCACAGTTGTGGGTTGGAGCGCCGTGTTGGGCTCTGTGCTGACAGCTCACAGCCTGGAGCCTGCTTCAAATTTGTGTCTCCCTTTCTCTCTCTCTCTGCCCCTCCCCGGCTCACACTCTCTCTCAGTCTCTCAAAAATAAATGAACAAAAAAAAATTTTCTTTTAAGTGTATGAGACTTGTAGGGCACTGTGAAGTGGTCTAACATACACATAATTGGAGTCCAAAAAGGAGAGAAACAATGTGGCAGAAGTAATATTTGAAAAACAATGGCCAAAAAAGTTAAATGGCAACTGTAAATTATAAACACACAGGAAATGAGAAATCAGTAATTTAAACAGAACACTGTTCCTTACTGGAACAATTCTTCACTTACATGCAATTAATTTCTACGAAAGTGCAACTTTTACCACTTAATCATGACAAAATGTCTCAAAGTAAATGCTTATAATTTTAATTCTTATATTTTCAATACTTCATAAAAATAAATTCAAAAAGAATTATAAACAGCTAAGGCTATGCCAATATAAAGCCGCTAACATCTTGTCCTTCCTTGCACTTCTAGTTTCCCACAAATAGCTGACATAGCTAATAGGTCTCGAACAATACTTACGTGAACTTTTCTCAAAATCAAGTCTTCTCTCTAACCTTCTTTAGTCAATTTTCCCCACCCTTCTTTCATTCCTCTAAAATAGTACTCAAGGAATTTAACAAAGTTGTTTACATACTCACAGGAAACCACTCTGTAATGTATACCATTTCTCTATTCTAAACCATGCTCATTTTTAGAGTTTTACTGGCAAAAGAAAAGTGTTTGCTTTCTATGAAGTAAAACAAATATAGAAAGAAAAGTGACTGGCAGACAAATAGCACCCTATTATTCAAGGAGAAGAGATGGCTGACTAAACTTACCTATACTTAATATACAATGTTAACAGGAAAAAATTGCTCCTGTTTCCTCCAAAATGACTAGGAAAAAAAACTGATGAGAGTGGAAGGAAAGATGAAGTCTGTAAGTTAAATGAACAAAGGCTATGGCACAATAATTATAAATAATGTATTAATTAGGTAGTGAGTGAAAGTGAGTGAGGAGACAGGAAGTCACAAGTGAGGAATGAAAATCATCTATCTTTTTAATTTTTTAATGTTTATTTTTGAGAGATGGAGGGAGGGAGAAACTGAAGCAAGCTCCAGGCTCCAAGCTGTCAGCACAGTGCCTGATGCGGGGCTCAAACCCATGAACAATGAGAGCATGACCTGAGCTGAAGTTGGACACCTAACCCACTGAGTCACCTTGGCACCCCGAAGACCATCTATCTTTAAGTTAAGAGTTAGCTTAAAAATACTTCACCCCATTAGTCTTACTGCTGTGAATAAATCCTGAGCTCCAAGGTCCAAAAACCTGGGTTTACATCACAGATTCACTGCTTACAAATTAACTACTTTGAGCCTCAGTTTCCTTTTATACCATTCAGGATAACCACCTACTTAAAGGGCTATTAACATTAAAGAAGATAATGTATGTAAAGCAATTACTACAGTTCCTGACACATGGTAAAAATCACACTGGTATCTTCAGTGACTGGATTTTCACCCAGAAATTTGTATTAAAAAAAAAAAAAAATCACACCTTCTGTATCATTCTCTGAACTTGTTTCACTAAAGCTTTTCCATCGTTCTTTTGCTCTCGAGAGAAAGATTTCATAAAGTTCTGGAGGAAAACAAAACAAAAATTAATAAATAGTAGGAAAATACATTCATATATTTTAATTTATATTCTTAAAAATAAAGAGAAAAATCTTATTATAGCTTAGGTCTCCCTTACATAGCAGGCATCAAAAGTGTGGCACACTGATGTTATCTGATGCTACCGAAACTATTTATTACTACAACTGGAAAGAGAGAAAATAACAATACTGCACAGTGGTCATCCAAATAGCTACAACAGAGAATTTAAGTATGAGGCAGGAAGAAATACTTTTGCTAAAGGAGTATCATCATGGAATAGCAGAAAAATGATTTTTGGAGTCAGTCAGACCTAGATTCAAATACCAGCTCTGTGGTATTTGGGACTTTAAGAAAGTCACTTTGTCACTCTGGAACTTGGCTTTCTTCATCTGTAAATTGGAGAAAGAGAATGCCTACTCATGGTATACTGATGATTAAACAAGACAATTTTTGTAAAGTTCCTGACACCTCGTAGACTGTCAATAAACGTTAGTTCTTGCTTTCCTTCTCTCTTGAAACCGGCTCTCCATTATGATATTACTATCTAAAGCTACCTAAACTTCACATAGTTTGGTCAGAGGGCTTGCATTCAAAAATCTTACTCGTATCTTTTCATTTTAAGTACCCATCACTTTTTGAGACTGCCACTCTATGCTTCCTTACACAGGACCTTATCCAACTTCAAGAACAGAAGAAACAAGTTTTTTTTCTCAATTCTCAGATTTTAATTATCTTTACTTTCTGTGCTGATATTCTAAATTACATAAAAACAGAAAATTTCAATGCCAAATGAATAGCAAAAACTATTTCTTACCAAACACCAACATTTATATATTGCCCAAAATACCAAGAACACTTTTTTGTTTCAATTGATCTTTTTAAATAAAAAGTTTGTTTAAAGGCAATACAATGAATAATTAAAAAAAAATTTTTTTTAATGTTTATTTTTGAAGGAGAGACAGAGTGTGAGCAGGGGAGGGGCAGAGAGAAAGGGAGACACAGAATCTGAAGCAGGCTCCAGGCTCTGAGCCGTCAGCACAGAGCCCAACATGGGGCTCGAACTCACGAACTGTGAGATCATGACCAGAGCTAAGTCGGACACTCAACCGACTGAGGCACCCTTCAATTAAGAATTTTTTAAAAATTCAAGTAGTACAAAACAGTATAGAATGAAAAATATATTTCCTTCCCTCAGATGTGACTGTGCTTACCAGAACTCTAAAGATGAAAATATGAATGTTATTATGTATATACAGATATATCTTCCTGTTAAAAAAAAAAGTGTGGCAACATATTACAGCATGATCTGCATCTTGCTTTATTATATCTGAAGCTGTTCTTTATTAGTAGAATAAAATCTGCTTTAGTTTTTTTTTTTTTAAACAACTGCATAGTATTCCAATGTATATACCATAAAAAGTATTCTTACATTGCCAAGAATCAGATCATTATAAAAAACTGACTACATACATTTCAAATAGACTCTTACTATTTTGATCTCTTCCCCCTTCTGTTTATTTTTCATTACTACTAATGGCTCAGAAAAAAATTAAAAAAAAAAAAAAGTCAAGTGCCAAAAAAAAAAAAAAAAAAAGTCAGGTGCCTGGGTGACTCAATCAGTTGAGCGTCTGACTCGACTTCAGTTCAGGACATGATTTCACAATTCTTGAGTTCGAGCCCCACACCAGGCTCTCCACTTACAGTGCAGAGCCTACTTGGGATTCTCCTTCTCTCCCTTTGTCTCTGCCCCTCATGCACCCTTTCTCTCTCTCCCTACCTCGAAAATAATTAAATAAACCTAAAATATAATAAAACTTAAAATTTTTTTTAAATATAAAAAGTCTAAATTTCTATTATTTGAGTCCATCAATAATTTGGTTAAAGAGGTAGACATAATTTTTTAATTATATATACAATTTTTTTGCAGTTATCAGGTACCAAACTGAAGTCCACAATTTCTGGTTTCAAGCTGATTCCAAGCCAGGTCCAGTTTCACTATTCTACTTAAACCTTAGAACTATCTTGGAAGAAAAAAGGCTCACCAAATAAATCATCACCTTAGGAAGTCACAAAACTGATCCAATAAGAAAAATGTGGTAATGCATTTCAAAACATCAAAGGACATCTCTACAGGGAAGACTTAGAGTGCTTATCTATAAGAAGAAGACCTGTATGTCAGTTCAATTCCATGCCTGACTCCACAGGTCTTATTTATGTTACTCTGAATCTACAAACGTAGAACCTGAAGCAGACTTACAGTTGTATATTGGACTTGAATAGAGAATACTTTGAGATCAGTGTATGTTTAATTTTCTCATTTTCTGGCAATGATAATACTGTCTGCATATACTCTCAGCAAATTCACTTTCACTGTAATTTTATATTCATATTTTTCATTATCACAAATATTGTTAGAACAATCCTGAGATAGTTAATAATCTTACCTCCATTTACAGATGAAGAAAACTAATTCTCTTAGATGTTAAATAATTTGCCCAAGGTCACAAACCTAATATATAGTGGAACCAAGATTTGAACCACATCTGACTGACTTTAGAGCCTTTATTCTTACTTACTATTCTCCAGGGGTTATAAATTTCGTGATCAAAACAAATGCACCAGGTAAAAACTCAAACTATTAGAGCCATTAAAGTAAACAAAGTTATCAAAAGTAAATTTACTTCAACTGAAATTTAGCTTCCTTCCTACCACTAAAGAAAAAGAATGATTACCTATTCTATTCCTGAATATATAATTATTTAGTAGAGAAAATCTAAAATTACTTTGAAAGTAAATAACTAGTTATGTTACTAACTTTATATTTTGAGCTTAGAAAAGAACTTCAAATTTGATTACAGTATCACAAAAGTTTAATACCACCTAGCCAATATTTTAATGTAGAAGCTATCAGATACTTAACATTCTAAAGCCAAAGTTCTCAACAAAACTGAAAACCAAATTTCAAATAGCCACCAATAATTTATCACCTCAACTGTATACAAAACCGAGTCTTAAGACTTTAAACAATTATAATACGTCCAACAATCCTTAATATCAAGGATTTTAATTATCTAACTGAAAGTTCTGACAATAATGTAAAATTATTTCCTTTTAATCTGTTTCAAGCACAGAGAGCAAAACAAACCTTTGTTTTATTTGGGGGGAACAGTTAGGTCAGGTAGACTCTAACCTTTTCTAAGCTAAATTAAAAAAATATTGATTGATTGATTGTTAATGTAAACTCTATCCCCAACGTGGGGCTTGAACTCATGACCCCAAGATCAAGAGTTGCATGCTCTACTGACTAAGCCAGCAGGTAACCCACTTAATGCTTTCTTTAAATTCTATTTTTAAATTAAAAAAAAAAAAGGTCTGGTTAAAATAACATCTTCATTATGGGATATTTGTGAAAATCAATGCTAAAAATCATTCACAATCATGTCACTCAAAGTTGGCATCACTTTGAAGACTAAAGATAAATATTTAGATTTTTGTTATTAATCTGTCCAGTTATATATACAACACTGATTTGCTACAATGGGCATCATTGTAGAAAAACTTTTGCACTCAATCCTGATAATGTTCTTATTGTTTAGAACTAGAATAAATAGGTCAAAGGTTATTTTTTGAGGCTTTTAATACATGTTTCTATAGTATTATCAGTCATCCCCTATGTCGGTTATTCTCATTCGTTTTAATCACTTTTGAGAGGTAAGAAACAGTACCTTGATTGCTCTTTTAACATACATGTCATTGATTTGGCTATCACTAAGAAAATGATTAAGTAAGTCACAGTACAACCAAACTGTGGACTACAGTGCAGCTATAGTATGTATAAGGTACACTTATATATAGTGCTCAAGACAGATTAAAGTGTGAAAAAAATAAGCCACAGAATAAGCTGATGGCATAAATTCCTTTTTGTGGGAATAAAAAGAAAAGAAAAAGAGAAGCTTTAAAAATTATCATATTTCGGGGCGCCTGGGTGGCTCAGTCGGTTAAGCATCTGACTTCGGCTCAGGTCATGATCTCATGGTTTGTGAGTTTGAGTCCCACGTTGGGCTCTGTGCTGACAGCTCAGAGCCTGGAGCCTGCTTCGGATTATGTGACTCCTCTCTCTGCCCCTCCCCAACTTGTGCTCTATGTCTTTCAAAAAATAAATAAATGAAAATAAAATTAAAAAAAAATTATATGTTGAGGCACACTTTTTTTACGAGCACAGAAAAAAGATCTGATAGGATCAAAAGCAGGAGTTTGGGTAGAAGAGAGGGAAGAAGCATACAGTTTGTACCATACTATCACTTGACTTAAAAAAAATTGATATATAAAAATTTTAAAGTAACAGTAACAATATATTATTTCCGTTATTATACCAGAGCCCCCAAGTCTTTCTATGGTGCCACTGTCCATGTTATCACTCAGACCTATTTAGTACCTTTTATTATTAACTATTTAACATTTTCCTCTATTTGATATTATCCTAATTTTATATTTTTTACTGCATCGAAACCACTTTACCTTTTACTTCTATCCTTTAAGGTTTTAAGAAACATAAGAAAATAAAACATTTCCTTGCGAGTCTTATTTTTTTTTAATTTGGAAATTTTCAAATAAAAAAATCCAAAAGGACTGGTTTGGGTAGAGATGTAGGAAAAGAAATTTCTAGGCTTCTATCTATCTATATATATTTTTTAATAAAGGGAAACCTTTCCACAATTACACTATTTTTCTTTGTATATACTTCTATATCCACCGCTACCTAGAATTCTAGAAGTTACCTGCAGTGAAAATATCTGGATGTCAAAAATATTACTGATGGTTGTAAACTAAAGGAAAACCCACAAACCTTATTTATATAATAACTTACTCATTAAATCATACCAGGTTTTGGAGAGAGTGGGAATGAAACATGCTCTAAAATGACATTATATATGATAATGCCTTTTTAAATGGCCAGTCTATTAATCTGTTTTATAATTCTGGAGATGGCTGTTTTCATGTGTGGGAGTAACTGAATATAGAATACAAACCAGGAGTGATATTTAGTTCATTTCCTACAGCTAGACTCCAAACTTTCCCACGAACACTAGGGGGCAATCCCTGCCACCACAATTCTCGAACTCTTCTTGTACTACGCCTAGAATTAAAGGGGGAGAAAAAAGGACACAGTTACTTTTTATACCAAAAACACTAGTTGCATGATGGTTTAGCTAGTCTATGGCCAAGTGACTGAATGATTTTTAAGAACATAGTTAAGCATGTGATGCATTCTTTCCGTGAGGTTCATGCTTGTAGGCAACAGAAGTCTAGAAAATATATGGTACCCTACAGAAGGACAATAGTAATTTAAAGGGAGCTGCCTTCTACAGCTGCCACTTATAGGGTACAATGAGAGAATCAGAAATAGGTGGACAGTCATGAAAAACAGGATAAAAGGAACATAAAAATCTTCTGTCAACTCAGTATCAAAAAAAAAAAAAAATCACAAGGTATTTATTATGGGTAAGGCCCTTGTCTTTGAGAGGCAGTGTGTCTGCTGAAAGAGTGTGGGCTTTAGAGTCAGATGGACGGGAGTTCAAATCTGGTTTAACTATTCATTAATTGTATAACCTTGGGCAAATCACTTAACCTAACCTTGAGCTTCTCTATAAGATAAATGGGAGTAAAGGTTGTAAGAATCAAATGTGATTACTTATATAAAGAGCCTAATTTGATACCTGTCACAATGTATCAATATTCAACAAATTCCCAATGCGTATCCTACACTGCAGAACACATCTCCTACCCTCCAGTCTAGAGGGAATATAAGGCATGTACAAAAATATTATCGGAAAATAAAAGGCAAAGTAAAGCAAGAAGTATATTAGCCTCAAAGTATAATGGGACATTAGAAAAGGGAAAGATCATATATAGCGTATTTATGATTATGAGAGAGGTGTATTAAAAATCACTTTAATATTTAACATTTAACAAATGCATCTTACAATGAATTACAGATTTAGTATTTTCTTTGCAAAACCTGCTATTATATCAATAATGCACCTTGCAGCAGATATGTTAAAATTAAGAAAATATAACTGAGGAAATTAAATTTTCATGGATCAACTAGCATTTCAGATGAATATCCTCAAAGGAAAGGTAAGATTCTGACAGGCATAGAAAGGGTGGTCAGTAAGGGAAGTAGGTATTAAGAGATTGAGGGATGTATAAAATTAAAGGTATAATTTAGCCAAGCATAAGACACATGTTGGAAATACTAAAAATAGAGAACTAGAAACATGAGATCTTTGGAGACAGACTTGAATCGAGGAAAAGTCTGCTTACTTACATTACTTCCCAATTGGGCAGTATTTCATTGATCCAAATTACCATTGCACTTGCGATATTTTCTTCCTGTTTAAATCGTTCTTTCATTATTTTTTTCCTTTTATAGGCTTCTTTAATTTCTGTTTTAAACAAGTAAAAATTATTTCAATACAAAAAAGCTAGATCATGATGCCCTTTTCCTTCTACCTAAGTCTAAAATATAAGCTTTCTCATAAAGAATATTCTGATAACAAGAAGGAAAGAAGAAAGGAGGGAAGGAAGAAGGGGAAAGAGGGAAGAAACGAAGCAGGGGAAAAATAGAAAGAAAATAAACTTGATTAATGTAATTTTAAAGTAAAACCTCCTATTCTAAGTTTGTTTCTTTTTTAGCTTATTGTTTTCATTTTTAGTAATCTCTGTACCCAATGTGGGCCTCAAACTCACAACCACAAGATCAAGTCACATGCTCTTCTGACTGAGCCACCCAGGTGCCCCTACATCTCCTCTTCTAAAAAAGTAAATGGAACTCAGGGCGCCTGGGTGGCTCAGTTGGTTGGGCATCCAACTTCGGCTCAGGTCATGATCTCACTGTTTGTGAGTTTGAGCCCTGCGTCGGGCTCTGTGCTATCAACTCGGAGCCTGGAGCCTGGAGCCTGGAGCCTGCCTCAGATTCTGTGTCTCTTTCTCTTTGCCCCCTCCCCTACTTGTGCTCTGTCTCTGTCTCTCAAAAATAAATAAATGCAAAAAAAAATTTTTTTAAAGTAAACAGAACAAAGGGTCAGAAAAATAGATTACTATATCACATATTCTATTTATACTTAATAAACAAACCGAAATTTGTCATGAATTAACTATGTAAAACCTAAACAACTGTGAGCAATTAACCAATACCCTTTTTTTCATATAAGGAAGGGATTTATGAATTTCCTTAGATAAAAGCACATGACATTAAAAAATAATTCTGCCAGTGACATTATTACACTTAACCCTGTCTAGCATGATGTCTTGCTTTACTAATTAGATTGAAATTAAAAAACCCTAATATATACACATATACAACACCCCTCTGAAAGTCAGAAGTCATAATTCTGAAACAAGAGATGGCTCAAAAAAAGAAGTGGTACATAAAATATATAAGATAATTATGTAGGGGAACCTGGGTGACTCAGTTGAGCATCCGACTTTGGCTCAGGTCATGATCTCACAGTTTGTAGGTTCAGGCCCCCCATGAGGCTCTGTGCTGACACCTTGGAACCTGGACCCTGCTTGGGATTCTGTGTCTCCCTCTCACTCTGCCCCTCCCCTGCTCACACACTATCTCTCAAAAATAAAAAAACATTTTAAAAAATTATAAATTATGTATATACTTTACTATATTATATTACAATTATAATTTTATAAAATTATATATAACATGTCATGTTAATATATAATGTATGTTTTAGCATATTATATATACTATATTAATATATAAGCATATTAATATAATATATAATTATATATAATGTTTTGTATATTTATTTGTTTATAGTTATATATAATTTTAGAACCAGTGGGGACTTCAGAGATCAGCTAGCCAAAATGTTTACTAATTGTGTTTCACAAATGCCTCAGAAATCATCTTAAGGGGCAAGTGGGAGGCCAAGTAACCAGCTCTACTTTCTTTACCTTGTCATATGCATTCATATTCTATATAACTTTTCTTTGGAGAGAGTTTCACTGCTTTTAAAACAAAAGTGTGGACAGAACACTTGAAAGCCTAAATCCAGTCAACCTGAATCCCACACTTCACAGATTTGAGGAAACTAACATTAGGTTTATTTACCATCATATCCAAGTAGTATCAAATAGGAGTAAAGCTGTTACCCTCTGATTTCTCAATTTAATGTTATTTCTATCATATCACATTGTAGGATTGTGTATTTATCAATAACTCTCTTAAATATTAATCAACTAGTAAGGTCAAAGTTCAGAGTCCATTAAAATGTGTTGGGTATGTTAGGAATATTTCAAATAAAATAAATTTATCCAATGTATAAATGATTAGGGCTTTTACAAAGATATAACTGCCTTATAGGTTTCTTATAACATTAAAAAATTAACCTCATTTCCAAAATAGTGCCATTAAATAGAACTGTATCCTATTACAGTATATTATAGTATTCCATTAACTTAAGGTCAAAGAAAAAAATCAGCTGCTAAAAGGCACATTTCTAAAAATACTTATGGCTGTATAGTATCTTTTCTCAACGTTTATTTATTTTGGGGACAGAGAGAGACAGAGCATGAACGGGGGAGGGGCAGAGAGAGAG
>NW_024412404.1:34966840-35009411 GCF_014898765.1 Herpailurus yagouaroundi | reverse complement strand
GAGAGGGAGACACAGAATCGGAAACAGGCTCCAGGCTCTGAGCCATCCGCCCAGAGCCCGATGCGGGGCTCGAACTCACGGACCGCGAGATCGTGACCTGGCTGAAGTCGGACGCTTAACCGACTGCGCCACCCAGGCGCCCCACATTTTTATTTATTTTTGAGAGACAGAGACAGAGCACGAGCGGGGAAGGGCAGAGAGAGAGGGAGACACAGAATCCGAAGCAGGCTCCAAGCTCTGAGCTGTCAGCACAGAGCCTGAGGCAGGGCTCCAACCCACAAACTGTGAGATCATGCCCGGAGCTTAAGTCGGAAGCGCAACCGAATGAGCCACCCGCATGCCCCAAAGGTGTGAATTTATACACCACAGTATACATTCATGTGCCTGTCCAAATGACACAATTGGGATTCTAGAAAGACTACATTAAGTCACAAAAGCAAATTCTAATTTCAAATCATATTCTCAAAGTCATACAGGAAGGTGTTACAATTATTAAATTATAAAATACCAAAAGCTTAAAAACTATAAAAGAAGTGAATTTCATGAAATAAATTCATATCATTGCCATTCATAAGTTAAAATAATAGTTGTCCAAGAACCCTCATAGATAGTCTGCTGCCTTTCTCCTCAGTTAAAGTACTGGCAGAAAAGTAAGACATTTTTGAGAACAGATTTAGTTAGAAAAATAAGAAAACAGCATTATCTTAAAGATGAATTTGGGGGCGCCTGGGTGGTTCAGTCGGTTAAGCGTCCGACTTCGGCTCAGGTCACGATCTCGCGGTCCGTGAGTTCGAGCCCTGTGTCGGGCTCTGTGCTGACTGCTCAGAGCCTGGAGCCTGTTTCAGATTCTGTGTCTCCCTCTCTCTCTGCCCCTCCCCTGTTCATGCTCTGTCTCTCTCTGTCTCAAAAATAAATAAACGTTAAAAAAAAAATTAAAAAAAAAATAAAATAAAATAAAAAAAGATGAATTTGATCAATCTCATCATCCACCTTCCTGTTGAAATTAACCAACAGGTTAGCTTCCTACTGACATCAGTAAATTAAATACACCGATTGGAGTTAAATTTATACCTCGTTTTTTAGCCTCAGCCACCATTTCATCATATTCTTGTCGGTGACGTAAAGCTTCTTCCACAGATTTGGCAGGAAGATTTCTGGAAAAAAAAGGTTTTAAGTCAATTTTAAAAGATTAACTTTTAAATGTATTAACTTCTTCCTTTTTATAGCCAAATACAAAGAATTTCTAAGTTAACCTTTTCATTTCATACCTTAAAGTAAAAGGTTGAAAACTCTGCGTTTTAGAAAAGCATTAGAATCCAAGTTGCTAATATTTACTATATAAATGTTATTTTATGTTCTATGTATACATGTTTATAATTATTTAAATATGTCAGATTTCAGACAATATTTCTAAGTTAAGTGATTAAGCTCACTTACCAGGGTTTTTTTTAGTCAATTTTTTGAGGTATAATTTTCATACAATAAAATGACTGAACATATTTTCAAGAACAGAGTTTGGCGAGTTTTAACAAATGTATATAGGAGCACCTGGGTGGCTCAGTCAACAAGCATCCTACTCTTGGTTTCAGCTCCGGTCATGATCTTACAGTTCATGGGTTTGAGCCCTGCATTAGGCTCTGTGCTGACAGTGCAGAGCCTGCTTGGGATTCTCTCTCCCTCTCTCTCTGTGCTGCTCCCCTGATCATGTTCTCTCTCTCTCTCTCAAAATAAATAAAAACTTAAAAGAAAAAAACAACCCAAATGTATATATACCTGTGCAACCAACATATCAATCAAGATACAAAACAGTCCCATCATTCTACAAAGTTTCCTTATGTCCCCTTTGCACTCAACACTTACCCACCTTAGGCAATCATATCTCTATTCCTATCTCTGTACATTAGCTGGTTGCCTTTTAAAGAATTTCATATAGATTCTTTTGTTCTGGCTTCTTTTACTGAGCGTACTTTTGAAACTCATCCATGTTATTCTGCATACTAGTAATGTATTCCTTTTAACTGGTCAGTAGTGTTCTATTTATCCATGTGGATAAGCATTTAGATTATTTCCAGTTGAGGGCCTATGGATAAAGCTACTATAAATATTCACTTCAAGTCTTTGTGTGGGTATCTGCTTTCATTTCTCTTGGGTAAATACCTAGCAATGGAATTCTTGGGTCATATGGTAAGTGCAGGTATACTTTTATAACAAATTGGTTTCTACTTCAGAGTTTTAAGATAACATTGTAACTACAAATTTGATAATCACTTAATCACTTGCATATACTATATTTTGGCTTTAAAATTAATGGCTTCACCTACTTCACAGAGTAGGTGACTTACATACATGACTAAGCAAAAGAAATATTTAAATATTACCAAATATCCAAATATATCATAATAATGTCCAATTTGAGGAGTCAGGTTTTTAAAATGTTTTTTTAATTATTCATTCATTTATTTTATTTAAAAATGTTTTTTAAGAAGGCTCCATGCCCAATGTGGGGAAAGATATGTCACAAACTTTCAAATTAAACGTTTTGTCTCTTCCTCTCTTGTCAAGATAGATTCCTCCAGTAGTTGTAACAGAGAGGAATAATGGTTAAGACTTCTTCAGGACATAATGGAATAAGAGGGACCAGGGTTACTCTCTTGCCTTGATTAATTAGAACAATGAAGAGAATATGCTAAGCAATAGTTTTTAGACATTGGACAATGAGCAGCACAAGACGGTGATCCTTATGAGAAAAACTCTGCAAATGCCTAAGCATACGGCCTGGGGCTTTCAGGTCTCGGTGCTGGAAGGAAGTACCCAAAGTCCATTAGTCCTGCTTAGTTGAGGAAACAGAGTTTGGAAGCAAGGAGTATGAATTTTCCAGGAAGGGAGCTACAGAGGAGTCCTCTCAAATTTCTGGCTGAGTACTATTTATGCAGGTGTGTGATTAAACTACGGTATCCAAGTTAAGAAATACTAGAAAGGAATAGGTAGAACATCCTCAAAGATTACACTGAGCCAGCCAGAGTGGAAAGTCGTCCTAACAGATAGGGTATCAAGTGGAATCATTAGGGTATTGGTTCAGTAGTAAGGATAGTAGCCCTAAACTAAAGGCTGTTCTGGAACCACTCTAATAATGATTAGATTAAAAGGGACAAACCAACTCCAAGGAACTTGGTACCAGACTAAAGCCAAAAAATATTTAAAGGAATACAAAAAGTCCAGTGTCCAACTATGTAAAGTCACAAAATCTAGTATCCAATAAAAATTACCTGGAAGCAAAGAAGCAGGAAAATACAATTTATACTGAAGAAAATAATCAATAGAAATAGTGCAGAAGTGTTAGATAACAAGATTATACCTCAAGGATGATAAAACTGCTGTAATAAATATACTCAAGGAGGTAGGAGAACACAATAAGAAAAGCTCAAGATCCAAATCAAACTTCTACAGATGAAAAGTACAATTTTTTTTAATGTTTATTTATTTTGAGAGAGAGACAGCGTGCACATGCATATGTGCACAAGCAGGGGAGGGGCAGGAAGAGAGGGAGAGGGAAAGAATCCCAAGCAGGCTTCTGCTGATGTGGGGCTTGACCCCATGAACCATGAGGTCATGACCCGTGCCAAAATCAAGAGTCAGATGCTTAACCAACTAAGCCACCCAGGTGCCCCGAAAAGTACAATTTCTAAACTGAAAAACACAAAAGGTGGGATTGACAGGAGATTACAAATTGCAGGGGGAAAAATGTGAGCTTTAAAATAGAATAGAAAGCTATACAAAATGAAATACAAAGAGAAAAAAATACCCCTTGTCAATCCCCTCAAAATAGCCTGAGTTGTGGGATATGAATATCAAGCAACATAATACATGTTTAATTGACTCAGAAAAAAGGGGAGAGAAGGCAGACAAGAAATAGTTGAAAAATAAAGGCTACAATTTTCCCAAAGTTGATACAAAATTACAAATGCAGACACGTTAGTTTCAATGAACCTCAAAGAGAAGGAATATGAGGAAAACCACACCAAAGCATATCATCAAACTCATGAAAATCAGAGATAAAGAAAAATCTTAATAGCTTTCAGAAAATAAAAGAATTCAGACAGCAGACCAGTACTACAAAAAGTGTTAAAAGAACACGCAGAAGTAAATAATACCAGATGGAAATCTAGTTACACAACTTCTTAGAAGATAAAAGAAGGTTTAAAGAAAAAAATAATAAAATTGTATGGAGGGTGTGATTGTTAGTTTTGTGTATCAAACTTTCTCTCCCTCTCTCTCTCTCTGCCTGCTTGCCTGTCTTTGAGCTGGGATATAAGTCTTCTCCTGACTTTGGACTTGAACTGGAAATTACATTATCAGCTTTCCTATTTCTCAGCCTTAGGACTTGAACTGGAACTGGAACATCAGCTCTCCTGGGTCCAGAGCTTGCTGACTACAGATCTTCAGATTTCTCAGTCTCTAAATTCATGACAGCTACTTCCTTCTAATAAATCTCCTTATATACAAATAAGATATATAAAAATAAGAACCTTAATACATGGGGTTTCCACTTCTCTGGAGAACCCTAATACATGGGGTTTATAACATGTACAGTGGAAGTAATAGTACTGTAATGTTCTTATATATGTGAGATAGTATAATATTACTTGAAGGTAGTCCATGAAGAGTTAAGATATATAAACTATAGAGAACTACTAATATTAAAAATATAGGCAATTCATCAATAATAGATGAAATTAAAAGTCAACAGAATATTTTATCCAAAAAAGGCAAAAAAAAAAAAAATAGAACCTTGATTGCCATCCTATAATAAAAGACAAATTTCTCCACTTCCTTAGCATCTAGGTTTAAACACAGAATTGTTTCTAATAAGATTTAAAGAAAAGGGACTGTGGAATCTCTTGGAAAACTTCCAAAAAGGAAAGTTGACTCAGCTGCAAGAGGCCTTTTATTCAACCACTTTTGTTCCAATTGCAAGCCCGAAGTCAGCATGAGAGTGAAGTCACTTGCTGAAGGTGGTGCAACAGAAAGACATGAACCTGGGTACTCGATGCATGGAGACACCAGACTAGCTCTGAACTGCCCAACTCTGGGCCATGTATATATGAGGGAATAAATCCCTATGTGTTTAGGCCACTATATGGGGGAGTCTCTTATTTGTAGTTGAATGTAATTGCTGAGTGATACACCAGTTACACAATAATAATGCTCTAAAGGGCAGGGACCATTACAAACTTCACCTGACTCCAACCACTTTCAAAATCCATTGAGTTTAGCCCTTACACTAGATTAATTAACCTTATGATTCTGGGGAGCCTGGGCAACTCTTGGGTTTTGGCTCAGGTCATGATCTTGCAGTTTGTGGGTTCAAGCCCCGCAGTGGGCTCCACAATGACGGTGGGGAGCATGCTTGGGATTTTCTCTCTCTCTGCCCCTCCCCTGCTTGTGTTCACTCTCTCTCAAAACAAATAAATAAACTTTAAAAACAAAAAACCTTATGATTCCTAGTATTGCCTACCCTTAAACCTTACAAACTGAAGTTGTCCAATGCTGCTTCTCACCCAGGTCCTAACCAACTGTTAAGCCCAAACCCAGCCATAAGAGTCTCTCATTTCCGGGCGCCTGGGTGGCGCAGTCGGTTAAGCGTCCAACTTCAGCCAGGTCACGATCTCGCGGTCCGTGAGTTCGAGCCCCGCATCGGGCTCTGGGCGGATGGCTCAGAGCCTGGAGCCTGTTTCCCATTCTGTGTCTCCCTCTCTCTCTGCCCCTCCCCCGTTCATGCTCTGTCTTTCTCTGTCCCCCAAAAAATAAATAAACGTTGAAAAAAAAAAATTAAAAAAAAAAAAAAAAGAGTCTCTCATTTCCTTTTACAAACTATCCTATCTCTCTGGATATAGTTTGATACCACAAAAGAATGGATTTCATGGTGCCCAAATTTCAGATGTTATTACTATAATAAAGAAAATAAAAAGTTTATTTATTGTGATGAAAATGAGACCACAGAAAAAAAGAGAAAAAAGCCAAATATAAATCTAGTTTTCAAGTAAACAGTGATCCTGGACTCAGTAATAGTTTTCTCTTTTGGTCCTCCAGCCCAGACTGTAAGCGCTTTTCTGAAGCTGTTAATCTTTTGACCTCATATCCCCTTCTTTTCCTTTTCTAGCCCTTCTAACAACCTTAATAATAAATTAAGAGTAATAAATTACTCTATTAAAGTCTTTCTTCTTGAAATTACTGTTCTGGTTGTCAGTTTTTCCTGATTGCACTCTGAACTCTTAAGGTAACAGAAAATTGTTTGATCTACCTTTAGAAATTTTTTATTTTACCAGGGGAGAAACAGCTTAATTCAAATTTCATTTCCAGTTTTTGAACTACAAATCTACTCTTAAGATATCTCACCAGTTACTACTACTTTCCACTGAAAAGGCTTGATCATTCCCTTCAGTTACAATGCTGCCTGCTGCTCCTGGTATGAATCTTAATGCTTTTTGCACTTCATTCTTTCTTATTTCTTTTCCATAAGTCTCAATAAAAGACTAGCCTAGACTTAAGGGCACAACTTGGGGGATCTGGTCTTCTATTTACTGAGAAAGTGGAATTAGATCTAAACAGATCTCTCCTCTGCACAACTTTACAGTCCCTCCACATGGCTTAGACCAGTACTAACCCTTGCTGCAATGATAAAAATGTTCTTTTGTGCTGTTAAAATGTAGTAGCCACTAGCCGCATGTAGCTACTGAGCACCTGAAATGTGACTAGTGTGCCTGAGGGAATGAATTTTCTATTTTATTTAACTTTAATTAAATTTAAATTTAGATAGCCACCTGTGGCTAGTTGTTACCATAATGGAGACTCTAGGTCTAGACTCTAGAAAAAGAAGGAACCGTAACTTGCCATCCAGGTCATTTATGTAAGGGAACGGATCTAAATTTGAATAAGCACAAAGATCACAGATTTTAACAATTTTTTTTTTCAACATTTATTTATTTTTGGGACAGAGAGAGAACAGAGCATGAACGGGGGAGGGGCAGAGAGAGAGGGAGACACAGAACCGGAAACAGGCTCCAGGCTCTGAGCCATCAGCCCAGAGCCTGACGCGGGGCTCGAACTCACGGACCGCGAGATCGTGACCTGGCTGAAGTCGGACGCTTAACCGACTGCGCCACCCAGGCGCCCCAAGATCACAGATTTTAAGTAAACACAGAACTATGCCTCAAAACCATGATTATAAAGGCCTAATTAATTAATAAAAAGAGTACAGTCCCTTTATACGCATTATTGTTTCACTGACACTCACACCTTGGTTTTTCCAGATAACTCCCCAAACTATGTTGACCTAGTCTTGAAAGATTTCGAGAAGAGGCAAACAGATAGCTTTATTTGTGCCAGTCATAAGTACGTCAGTCTTAGCATGAAATAATTTGCAGGAAGGAGTTAAACACTGTTCAGGAAACAGAACTTTTCAGATAGTCCTATGTCAGGTTTTTCTATTGTGATTTCAGTTTTTTGAAAATGAGTACTTATATATGTACTCCAACACAAAATAGTAAATAAATAATTGGCTTATTAATTATTATAAGTCTTGGTACCCCCTTCTTCCAATCATCATAAATGCAAAAGCCTTGGTACATAGTACAGAGTACAAATTCAATGGTCCAAACATGAAGAGTCCATATGGTAAACGTCCTAACCAATCTTTGATACTTTGAGGAAGACCAGAATTTTTAGTACCCTAAGCTAGACAGTGAATGAATAAAACATAAAACAAATACATACACAGACTTGTTTGTGTTTTTTTCTTCCAAAAAAAATCACTAATTTTGCAGTCATTTGCCTAGGGAACTAATTAAAAAAATTAGGATTCTTCAGTCTTGAAAATCAAAGGCTGAGTGAATAAAATCAACCAGGAAAAACTAAGCACCTCATTCAGTACTCTTAGGCACTCTAAGAAAAAGATATGGTTTACTATTGTCCCTTAGAAAAATGTCAATTAGTTAGGTGGTCAAGAGAAGAATGAATATCTAAGATAGTGGATCATGCTAAAAAACATGGTAAGAACATTTGCTGCTTTTCAAAGCTATCACATAAAAACCTATATAAAAAAATTTTTTTTTATGTTTATTTATTTTTGAGACAGAGAATGTGAAAAAGCAAGGGAAGAGCAAAAAGAGGGAGACAGAGGATGGGAAGCTGGCTCCACACAGACAGCAGACAGCCTCATGGGGGGGTTCAAACTCAAGAACTGTAAGATCATGACCTGAGTTGAAGTCAGATGCTTAACAACTGAGCCACCCAGGTGCCCTTATACTTTACTTTTTTGTCACCTTTTACTTGCACCTTTAAGAATTTCTCCACTTTGTTTGGTACTGTGTGTACAGTAACTCAGCCAAGAAGCCAGAAGAGAAAGAGACGTAGCTCTATCCATTGGTGGTTTTAAAAAAAGTCCCATAAGCATCAGTGATTTAAAACATAGAAGAGTGGGGCGCCTGCGTGGCTCAGTTAAGCATCTGACTTAGGCTCAGGTCATGATCTCACGGTTCACGAGTTTGAGCCCCATGTCAGGCTCTGTGCTGACAGCTCAGAGCCTGGAGCCTGCTTCACATTCTGTGTCTCCCTCTCTCTCTGCCCCTCCCCTGCTCATGCTCTGTCTCTCTCTCAAAAATAAACATTAAAAAAATTTTATAAAAAAAATGGTAACATAGAAGAGGTTCCTATCAACACAGCTCATATGGATACTCTTACCTTCCTGTCCAAGGCTGGCTTTATTATGAGGTGGGTTAAGGGAGGAGTAGGCAGAGAGAAAATTCCTGAATTTGAAATCTGAGGACTTCAGATGATTAAATACTATAGCTGCTTCATACATAAAGAAGTTTCAACTATAAAAACCTATGCAGCCAATGATTCTGGATGTTTCTGCAAAATTACAGAAGTTAAGAAAAGTGGCGCCAATTCACAAATTCCCTTTGCAAGAGGAAACTCCTCCTCTCCTCCCATTATCACTGTGATCTATGAAAGAGGAAGTTTCCAACATCAATTTCATGCTGAGGGAAAACTTCTGTCCCTCTCTCCACCCCCTTGCAGATGCCACCTTAACAGAACTTGGCTGCATTCCGAAACAGAACAAAACTACAGATTACACAAGTTTCTGCTCCAAATTCTCAGCTTGTGAAGGCAAGGTTGAACTGGCTCAAATATATTTATTATATATATATATATTTATATATATAATATTTATTGATTATATAAATTAATAATTATATAATATTATATAAATTAACAATTAAACCTGCATTGTTTATTGATTATATAAATGTTAATTCATATAAATCACTTTCTCCCCAAAGACCCCGTCAATTTTAGAAAGGTGAACAAAATTTGTAATTAAATCACAATATCTCAGGGGCACCCGGGTGGCTCAGTCAGTTAAGCATCCGACTTCACTTCAGGCCATGATCTCATGGTTTGTGAGTTCAAGCTCTGCACTGGGCTCTGGGCTGACAGCTCAGAGCCTGGAGCCTGCTTTGGATTCTGGGTCGGTCTCTCTCTCTCTCTCTCTCTCTCTCTCTCTCTCTCTCTGGGTGATGGGTACTGAGGAGGGCACCTGTTGGGATGAGCACTGGGTGTTATATGGAAACCAATTTGACAATAAATTTCATATTAAAAATAAACATTAAAAAAATTTTTTTTTAAATCACAGCACCTCAGAGCTGAGTGGAACAGTAGCTATCAACTTGAATGTATTACAGATGAACAAACTCACACAAATAGCATAGAAGCTGTAATATTTATAATATATGAATTTCAGAGAGCAGAGTGAAAAAAGTCATTTCTTTCAGTTGTTTATACATTTTTGGTACACTGAGATCCTCTTATAAATTTATTTTGTCTAGTGTACTATTTCAAGTTCCAATTTCATGGAACTCCTTATATAAGTTATAAGAAAAATTTAATATATTGAAATCACTGAAGGTTGAAGCCAAAGACTTAACTGAATGGAAAAGATAAAGCCTAGAGGCATCTGGTGGCTCAGTCGGTTAAGTGTCTGACTCCATCTTGGCTCAGGTCATGATCTCATACTTCTTGAGTTCAAGCCCTGCATCAGGCTCTGTGCTAACAGCACAGAGCTGGCTTGGGATTCAGTGTCTCCCTTTCTCTGTCCCTCCTCTGCTTGTATTCTCTCTCTAGCTCTCAAAATAAATAAACTTACAAAAAAAAAAAAGATAAATCCTAGTCCTTAAAGAATTAGGTAGGTGAGAAGTGGAAATAAGATATTTGCATCCCAAGTGAGGGCAATAAATGAGCAAAGGCATGAAGGCAGGACTTAAAGAAATAGGTTTGGTTGTAAATAAAGTGTGGTGTAAAGAAAAATATGGCCCGGGGCGCCTGGGTGGCACAGTCGGTTAAGCATCCGACTTCAGCCAGGTCACGATCTCGCGGTCCGTGAGTTCGAGCCCCGCGTCAGGCTCTGGGCGGATGGCTCAGAGCCTGGAGCCTGTTTCCGATTCTGTGTCTCCCTCTCTCTCTGCCCCTCCCCCGTTCATGCTCTGTCTCTCTCTGTCCCAAAAATAAATAAAAACATTGAAAAAAAAAATTTAAAAATAATAAAAAAAAAAAAAAAAAAAAGAAAGAAAAATATGGCCCGAACACTAGAACGGAACTTTTTGCATGGTATTTTTATGAACTTCTGGGAAGAAATGAACAGTCCTGGTAAAGAGCTTAATCCACTTTGGATGAATTTTAACAAGTTTAAGAACACTCTTCCGAATGCAGTTATCTACCTGCTCAGCGTCAAGAGTCTGAAGATCTTTAACCAGGTATTCTCTTCTTGCTTATCTGACCACTCTTTGAATTGGCCTGGTTAATTCTCCTCCCTGGCAGCAAGACTGAAATGAAACTTTGACATGTTCTCATAAGTGAATTTCTGAAAAACTCTTTAAAATTTTTTTTAAAGTTTATTTGAGAGAGAGAAAGAGAGAGGGAGAGAATATGAGCGTGAACACACGTGGGGGAGAGGCAGGGAGAGGGAGAGAGAGAAAATCCCAAGCAGGCTCCACACTGTCAGCACAGAGCCTGATGCGGGGTTCAAACTCACAAATCACGAGATCATGACCTGAGCTGAAATCTAGAGTTTGACTCTTAACTGACTGAGCCACCCAGGCAACCCTTAATTTTTTTTAAAGTAGGCTCCACAGGGGCGCCTGGGTGGCGCAGTCGGTTAAGCGTCCGACTTCAGCCAGGTCACGATCTCGCAGTCCGTGAGTTCGAGCCCCGCGTCAGGCTCTGGGCTGATGGCTCAGAGCCTGGAGCCTGTTTCCGATTCTGTGTCTCCCTCTCTCTCTGCCCCTCCCCCGTTCATGCTCTGTCTCTCTCTGTCCCAAAAAAAATAAATAAAAACGTTGAAAAAAAATGTTTATTAAAGTAGGCTCCACACCCAACATGGGGCTAGAACTCATGACCCTAAGATCAAGAGTAGGATACTCCTCTTACTGAGCCAGTCAGGTGCCGCTAAAAAGCTTTTTTTTTTTTTTAAACCAATGGAAAAATGAAATATGAACATATTCAGCAAATCCTTAAAAAGGAGTGTCATGATCACACTTTCTTTAGTATGAAGGAATGTAACAAGAATAAAAAAAAAAAATAATGTACTTACGTCCAACCTTTCTTCTCTCAGAATGTCTAAAAAATATTCAATTCAACCTCTGCCTGTTTGGCCCCAGATTCTTTTATTATGCTCCCCATGATAATGGGTGGAAAAAGGTGCAGATCAGGAAAATGACAAGACAGGTTAGGAATTTTTTACACTGGAAGGAAAGAGAAGTCTAGAAGAAAAAGAGTAGATCCAGAGAGCCCAAGAAGGGGGAAGAAGTGAAGAACCAAGGGGTCTTGCTTTAGGGAAGGTGTGTTTTGTATGATAACAAATCAGAGACAGTGTTTTAAAGAACAGCAGCTTTGTGGAAGGCTGAGATGGGAAGGGCAGAAAAAGGGAAGGGAAGAATTTAAATTGGTTTTGTTGGGTATTTCTATTCTTTGGGGCGCCTGGGTGGCTCAGTCGGTTGAGCATATGAGTTCAGCTCAGGTCATGATCTCATTGCTCGTGCATTTGAGCCCCGCATGGAGCCTGCTCCTATCAGTGCAGAGCCCACTTTGGATCTTCTGTCCCCCTCTCTCTGCCCCTTACCCACTTGAGCTGTCTCTTTCTCAAAAACAAAATAATAAAAAATAACATATTCTTCTTTTTAAAGCTTTTCTTTATTTTGAGAGAGAGCGAGAGAAGGTGCACGCGTGCACAGAGGAGGGGTTGAGGGGGGACAGAGAGAATCCCAAGCAGGCTCCACGCTGTCAGCACAAAGCTTGATGAGAGGCTCGATCCCATGAACTGCAAGATCATGACCTGAGCTGAAATCAAGAGTCGGACGTTTAACCAAGTGAGCCACCCAGGCGCTTCAAGAATATATTCTTAATAATAGTAAACTAACTAGTTGACAAATCAGTAGTTATTATTTCAAGCTCCCAAATTTCAAAATTTGTCCAAAAGGCAAAGACCAATACATCTTAAGTACCTATTAAATGGCAAGAAAGGAAAAATAAATGCCTTATCTTGTTAAGATAAGGCAGGAGGGTTGAAGTAAGAATAGATATAAAAAGCCATCTAAGATTTATGTTTCATTCATTGGCTTAGAGATACTTCTAGAAAATATGTATAAAGTTTGCACATCAATAATATATTCTTCCTTATTAGTTTTAGGATACATGACTGAGATTTTAAAAATTTTCTTAAAGCCATTTCTGTATTCAATTCTTACATTTTGTGTGAAATAGTAAGCGAGATTAAATTGAAGTTTAAAATATAAACAGTGTGCCTGATGACCACCATAATACTTACGATGGTCGATCCTCAAGAATCAGGGCGGTGGTAGAAAGTGGTTCAAATTCAAAATTCTTACGTCTTGAAGACTGAGGTGGTGGTTTACAGGTCCTCCCTGTTCGTGCTTCATACTCCTAGAAGAGATTAAAATATACTTTATGCAGAGTCTTTTCCAATTTTCAGTTTGTATTATTAAATCTGTATCATTAAGAATGTTATACTATTGTAAAAAATATATTGAATTCATACATTAATTTGGTAAAAATATCAGGCAGACAAAAAAAAAGTCACTTTTTTCCCTGAAGCAAACTAAATCATGAGTTTATATTACATATAAAGTATCAAAGTATGTTAAGAGAGAGGGAAGATACAAATGCACTATGTTAATGAGAGAAGGCTTTAGGGTGCCTTCTATGGTATCAGATACCCAAGTCCAGCTTTGAATAATCTACAATCAGATAAACCTACTTTCTAAACCTTCAGCCAGATCAATAATGGAAATATTGACACAAGATATAGATAATCCTATTGTAATGCTTTGAAGATCTCTCTCAAAAGTAACACTGAACCTGTAACCAAATACTGGTTTTCAATTTCGACCTACTTTGAATCTAAATACTATAAATCTACCTACTACTCTAAATTTAAACAGCAATTTACCATCATATATTATCTAAAAATATGGCAAAAGATTGTCAAATACATAATTAAAATTAAGACACTATTATTATGGTATTTTTCTAATTCATCTGAACTGATGATCCTATCATTCAAAAAACAACTGAAATTAATTTGACATGTTCTTGGTGGACACCTTTATATTTCTACAGTTGAGCATTTTTTCATAAATGTTCACAGATTTATACTGAAATTATTTCTAGAAATTTAAGAACAGTAACAAGCTTACAGGATTATAATTTCCAGAATCCACATTTTCTCCTTTCTAAAAATATAAGTAAATAAAAACAAATCGATCTAGATTTGATCATCTCCAGATAACAAATACAATTTTAATGAAATTCTCAAAGATAACACACAATTTCATGAGTAGATCTGCAAGTCTTTACTGGCAGCTACAGAAAACATTAATTTAAATGAAGAAAATGAAATGCACTGAAAGTGATCAAGTGTTTTACTTACTGCCTGTTTTCCTACCATGGCCTACAATTCTTTTTGTATTATCTTTTCCAACTTCTATTTTCCCCTACCAAATCAAACAGTTGTAAAATAATAAACTGATGGTTCTACCTTTCTTAAAAATGTGATGGTCTTATTGAAACTTAATCTTCTAATTTGAGATATTTTTTAAAAATTTATGTTGTCTTAATCATTTTTTTTTTTTTTTTTTGGGACAGAGAGAGACAGAGCATGAACGGGGGAGGGGCAGAGAGAGAGGGAGACACAGAATCGGAAACAGGCTCCAGGCTCCGAGCCATCAGCCCAGAGCCTGACGCGGGGCTTGAACTCACGGACCGCGAGATCGTGACCTGGCTGAAGTCGGACGCTTAACCGACTGCACCACCCAGGCGCCCCGTCTTAATCATTTTCTATAAACTCCAGTTTACAGTTACTGCCAGTGTTTATAAAGGTTTATATTATTATTTTATAATTCTTTAGTTCTGCATCTCCCCTTCCATCTAATAAATCCATGCTCTGTTAATCTGAGAGCTCCTTTGGATAATTATGCTGGATTTTTAGAGACTTCTTTCTCAAGTTATTTAACACTCTGTATGCCCTTTTTATTAACTCCCATTCCAAAGAACTGTACAGCTTTCAGAGTCAAAACGTCATTTTTCTTTTTCATAAATTTTCTTTCCTAACATCTAGGATATATATATGTAATTATGATCAATATTTTTTTATTTTAAATGTTTCTTTAAAAATCTTTTTTAATGTTGATTTTTTTTTTGAGAGAGAGAGCGTGCGCGCACCAGCAGGGGAGGGGCAGAGAGAGAAAGAATCCAAAGTGGTCTCCGTGCTACCAGTGCAGAGTCCAACTCGGGGCTGGAACTCACACAAACCGTGAGATCATGACATGACCTGAAATCAAGAATCAGATGCTTAGCAGACTGAGCCACCCAGGCGCTCCATGATCAGTGTTTCTTTTCTTTATTACAAACTCAAATATAACAAATCCCCCTTACTGCTAATGTTTTTCTTATTAAAAATCATAGATGCTAGACATACATGAGGTTTCTTTAATCATTTAGATGGCACTCTGTTTTCCTACAATGTGACCTGGTCTCATTGCCAGACAGAATACAATGAATATCATCCAATGAAGTATTTCCCAAATAAATGCTTTAAACATTTAACACATTTGATCCTTGAAATAAACCTGTGAAGCACTTAACTCACAACAGAGGAAACTAAGGCACAAAGACATACAAACTTGCTTAAGGTCATAAATGGCAGACTGCGTAGCTCCAGAGCCTGGCTTTCTAACAATCTATTACCATACTACATTAACAGTCAAGTTGCTGTCTCTAACAATTTAAAAGAATTAGATAAAATCATTCGGTGAGAGAATAATGGGGATTTTTAAAGTGGATAGATCAAGCTGACACTGTATCACTGATTCAACTAAACATCACAAGAAGACACCAGTTGGTGTCTCCTGTTATGATGCAATATGAAATATTCTTGTCAAAAGAAAAATCAAAGTTTAGTATTATTAAGCCTCTAGAATTGTGCTCTCCAATATGGTAGTCAAAAGAAGTGATAATTGGGGTGCTTGGGTGGCTGAGTCAGTTGAACATCCGACTTCAGCTCAGGTCATGATCTCACGGTTCGTGGGTTCCAGTCCCACACTGGGCTCGCTGCTGTCAGTGAAGAGCCCGCTTTGAATCTCCTGTCCTCCACATCTATGCCCCTCCCCAGCTCTCTCTTTCTCTCTCTCAAAAATAAATTTAAAAAATTTTTAAAAAAGAAGTGATAACCAACTATGTCACATATGCTTAAATACACATTAAAAAAACATCAAGGGATCTGAACTATGAGGAGGTTCTCCTATGGAGGACGGGACTAGGAATGAAGGAGATTTGTTTTACTTTAACATATTCAGTATTATCTGAATTTTCTTACAAGAAGAAATAAAGTATTTTGTAAGAGAGATCATTTACAGTCATGGTCGATAATGGACAAAGATTTTACTGAAGAGGTAGGATCAGAACTGGGGCAAAAATGATGGGTATTAATTCCACAGGCAGAAAGGACTGGAAAGAACAAGTCAGAGGGAAGGGGTGGGGAAGCAAAGGCATGGATCAGGGAAACACATTAATTTCACTGAATATGGAAAAGGATGAGAAATAAGGCTGGAAACATGTAGGCTAAATTATGGAATTTTCCATTCATATAAATATTTGGAATTCATAAGCAAAATGGAGAGCCACTGAAAGTCTAGATAAAGCCTACCTTCTTTCTTATTTTTTTTTAAAGTAGGCTCTATGGCCAATGTGGGGCCTGAACTCAGAACCCCAAGCCCAAGAGCTGCATGCTCCACTGACTGAGGCAGTCAGGTACCCCTAAAGCCATTAAAAATTAACCGAATAAGTACACATTTAATATAAAAGGTGACACAAAAAGAGGTACCTAAATATCATTTATGTTTCTACCTTACAAATGAGCTTTATACACAATTGTCATTCAAGAATTTTTCACAAGAAAGAAGTTGTAGGTCTTGCATTTCCCATCAGACATCCTTAGCATAAAAATGCTTTAAGATTCTAGAGGGTTATGAACCAAAAAACCTTAGAAACACAGTATCAATCCAGCCCTAAATTAAAACAGCATAGATTTATATACCCGAATGACTCAAATATTAATTTGAATTGAACTAAAAATGCTACTCTAATGTGATTAAAGTTACAAATTATATTTGAAATAGTAATATATTAATAAGCATCAGTACTTTCAAAATTGATCACATGATGATATCCTTTAGTTAGGTTTTTTTTTTTTCAATCACATATAACAAAAACCCAACTCAAAAAGACGTAGGCAAATTTATCAGATCACAGGACTGAATACTCCACACACTTAGCTAACTTTGGTCTTTGACCAAGAGGTTCTGCCAGTCTGTCAGCCATGTCCTCTGAGTGTGGGCTTCATCGAGAGGCTGGCTTGCTGCTCACAGAAATGAATGCAGGAATGCCAGTTGTCACATCCTTATGATGTAACTTTCAAAGATCCCTCAGCTGCTCTTCTAGTAACTCTCAGAAAAGAGAACTTCCTGGAAGTTCTCAGTAAATATCTCACTCCACAAGCATCAGTGACCTGAGAAATAAACCTCATCAATGAGTCCATCAGAGCCTGTAGCTGAAGCAGATCACATGACTCTCAAGTAACTCTTGAGTCCAAGGCAGTAGGCAGTCACAGTGCTCACATGATGGAAAAATAGTTGAAACAATATATGATGGATGGAATTCACTTTAATTCCACGTGTATCATGTCGTAAAAATTTCCCATATGTTTCTTCAACAAAAGTTTAATAATGAGCTAAGCACTGGTAATTTTATAGGTTATAAAGGAACTTTACAATATTAAAGAGCAACTGGAAATATCATAGTCCAAGGAAATCAGTAAATAATGCTATCTACAGTACATACACTGTCTGAAAATACTGTTAAGACTCTGCCTCATTTTCTGTCAAAAAAAATCAGTTTTAACTGACCTATTTTATGAGTAGTTGCCAAATATAAGAAAAGAAATATTTAATATATGCAATGTATTTCTATGGGATGTTGTAATGAAGCCTATTTATTATTTTTATCATTTAATTTGTTCTTTTTCACTCAAAAAAATCTGTCCTATGCAATATGTTTAACTACAGTAACTAGAATAGTAGGTGAACTAATGCTTAGGGCAGGCAGGCAGGCAAATATCTGTAGAATAATTTATTCTGCTACTACAAAAAATTTGCATCAGACAAGCAATAAATTCTAAGCCTGATCAAAAGATGGTACTTAATTGTTGTTATTTCCATGAATGTAAAGTAGAAAAACTGTCTTACAATTCCAAGGTATGGAGATACTCTATACACATAAAGAGAAAAGATGTTTTTCCACAAAATAATCTCTCAGAAAACAGCATATTTGCTAATAAACATCTCTCATATTATAGGTGCTTTCTATTAATTTTGAACAGCAAAGTACAATTTGGAGAAGACACATTATCCTGAAGTTACCTCAATCAATGCTAATCTGGAAGGTCACTTGTTGATTAGCGAGTTTTGTTGTTTGGTTAACTGGAGTAGAAGAAACTGAATGTAAAGTAAGGATTTCTGGAGGTATAACCATCCAACTGCAAACTACCGTAAAGAGCCTTTAAACATAACCTTAAAAAGCAACATATTAAGAGACTTTGTGGCAGAGATGATAATTTTATAGCTATGGAACAAATAAAAGAAAAAATGTAATGCATTTGGAAATTTAAGACTTGAGACAAAATTTCTCATAAGAAGATAATACATAGAATCAAAAAGCACTGTATCTTCTATACCTTGAACAAGAGTGAAAGTAATGTGCTCTGGGGTTAGAGACTTCAAAACTGGTCACAGTGATGCTGAACATATTGATGTCAAAGATGTATACAACAGTTTTGAATAAAAAAGCACTATTTCTTTCTTTTAAGTTTGAGAGAAAGAGAGCATGTGCGTGCAGGAGGAGGAGAGAGCAAATCCGTGGTGACAATAAAGAATGCCGGGCTCAGTCTCACAAACCAGGAACTCATGACCTGAGCCGAAACCAAAGTCACATGCTTAACCAACTGAGCCACCAGGTAACCCCAAAGCACTATTTCTTTTTTAAATTTTTTTTTCAACATTTATTTATTTTTGGGACAGAGAGAGACAGAGCATGAACGGGGGAGGGGCAGAGAGAGAGGGAGACACAGAATCGGAAACAGGCTCCAGGCTCTGAGCCATCCGCCCAGAGCCTGACGCGGGGCTCGAACTCACGGACCGCGAGATCGTGACCTGGCTGAAGTCGGACGCTTAACCGACTGCGCCACCCAGGCGCCCCCAAAGCACTATTTCTTAATACATTATTTTATATACTATGTGATTTGAATATGTAATTAGAAATTTAAATAAGCATTTTACTTACATCTATATTCCTAAAAATTATACACACATACCAACACACATGTTGGCCAATTCTTCAGAAACATAGGTAGATTCCCCTTTGGTGGACTAGGTAATTCATACCAACTTTCTTGGTGAAAACAACCTTTGTGACAATCCCTGACAAAGGGGAAACAAGGCAAGCTTAATGATCACCCCATTGTGCATGAAGGCTATTCTGGACATCAGTACAGAAAGGGAAAATTCAAACAAAAACTGGCTGTTAGTTTAGAACAGCTGAAGGAGGCCAAAGTCTGTGTGCCAGAGTAGCAGAAAAGAAAACACTCCACTGAGAAAGAACTCTAGGAATCTGTATAGGAGTCCTGTTGAGTCTTCACCTGAATACTAACCTGTACATATGCTAAGGCCAAACACAAGTCTGGGAAAAAAACAACTATTGGGGAAAGAACAATTACCTGGGAACAGTAAGCAAAACAGTCCCCCAGAGCTCATTCAGGGATGAGAAGTATTCATATTCCCACCAACCAAAATGTAAAGTCATCACTGAATGCACAGGCCATTTAGGAGAGACCTAAATATTCACACCCATCTGAAACTATGCAAGTCAGAAGAGAATGGACAAATCTTTAAATGCTGAAAGAAAAAAAATAATAAAACAACGGGGGGGGGGGGGGGCGTGAACCGTGCTGACTTAGAATTCTATACCAAGAGAAAAGATCTTTCAAAAATGAAAGTGTAGTATAGGGTGCCCAGCAGCCTCAGCTGGTAGAGCATGTGACTCTTATTCTTGGTGTCCTGAGTTCAAGCCCCACACTGGGCAGAGTTTACTTTAAAAAAAAAAAAAAAGAGAGAGAGAGAGAGAGAGAGAGCGCGCGTGCATATTAACATTTTTTTCAAACAAACAAAACCCCAGAATCTGAGGTCAGTAGACCTGAACTAGAAGATACTTTAAAGGACATTTTTCAGGGGTGCCTGGGTGGTGACTTAGTGGGTTAAACATCCAACTCTTGGTTTTGCCTTAGGTCATGATCTCACGATTATGGAATCAAACCCCAAGGTGGGCTCCACGCTGACAATGCAGGAGCCTGCTTGGGGTTCTCGCTCTCCCTCTCTCTCTGCCCCTCTCATGCTCTCTTGCTCTCTCTCAAAATAAACAAACATTTAAAAAAATTTTTTAATGTTTATTTATTTTTGAAGGAAAGAGAGACAAAGCTTGAGCACGGAAGGGGCAGAGAGAGAGGGAGACACAGAATCCAAAGCAGGCTCCAGGCTCTGAGCTGTCAGCACAGAGGCCGACGTGGGGCTTGAACTCACGAACTGTGAGATCATGACCTGAGCTGAAGCTGGATGCCTAACTGACTGAGCCACCCAGGCGTCCCTAACATTTTTTTTAAAAAGGGGGAAAGAATATATCATATGAAAAGATGAGTTTACACAAAGAAATGAAAAGCACCAAAATAGTAAATATGGAAAAATATAAGACATTTTGGAAGACATGAAGAATTTAAAAATGTTAAAGGATATATGACTACTTAGAGCAAAAATATTATCAATTTATTAAGGGGTTTACAGCAGAAAAATCAGAAGGGAAGGAATGGCAATATACTGTTATTACATTGTATTCAAATTGAGGGTAGATTGTGATAAAGTATCACAAACCCAACTTCATCAGTTCTCAACAATGTCCCGGAGATGCTTCCACAGAGTCTGTAAAATCAAATCTGTATTCTTAATGGTTTGTCAATGTATTAACATGAGCTCTAATGGTGCTAAAGCAATGTTAAATATAACTAGCACAAATCAAGGCAATGGCACGAAACTGTACTACTAATCACTATTCTTTGTGGCATGCACTCAAAGTTAAAAAACTAAAGGGGAATAGAGTAGGTCTAGCCAGTTTAAGAATGTCTATGATTAAACAGTAAATATCACTTATTATAGGTCAAGATTTAATATAATTCACATCTCTTTAATATTCTATGTGATAAAAGGAGACATATACATAAGGAACTTCTGCTGCACACGAAGTACAATGGTTGTCTAGAGAAAAAGCATTTGTCCAGTTATTTGAGTGACAAACTGGACAAACCTCTTTTATTATGGGCACTATTTTTAATTAAAAGAAAAACTGATAGCAAGTATAGTTATTCAGAATTGAGCATCTGGTAGACATTTCCTCAAATTTGTATAAAGTAGGCACTTCATCTCCATGGTATTCCTCCAAAACAAACAAACAAACAAACAAAAAACATAACCCCAGTCAAGTCATGGGGAAATCATCAAACAAACCCAAACTGTAGACGTGACATAATAAACACATATATTTGGTCTGTTTCCTGGCACACAGCTCCTAAAGCCCTTGAAATCTCCTAAACAAGTGGCTTTTAGTATGCTAATGAGGTGATAGCTGAAGTCTCCTGGATATCCTCAGGATCAGGGCTGGTTGTCAGGGAGACCAAGTACTGACTCGGTTAGAACTTTCAGCCCCCTCCCCACCGCCCCCCCCAACCCCCATCTCTGGAGAGGGGAGAGGTGCTAGAGATTGAGTCAATCACTAATGACCAATGATTCAATCCATTATGCCTACACAATGAAGACTCCCCCCAAAACTCTAACAAACAGCTCAGAGTACTTCTGTGCTAGTGAACATACAGGCATGTGGGAAGTGATGCACCCGGAGAGGTCATGGATGCTCCATGCCCCTTCTATATACCTTGCTCTATGTATCTCTTTCATATGATTATTCATGAGTTGTATCCTTTTATAATAAACTGGCAATCTTAGTAAGTAATCTGTTTTCCTGAGTTCTGTGAGTCATTCTAGCAAATTATCAAACCCAAGGAAGGAATCCTGGGAGTCTGCAATTTATAGTTGTTTGGTCAGAAGTACTAGAAGCCTGAACTTGCAATTGGCTTCAGAACTGGGAGGCGGTCGGGATGCCTGGGTGGCTCGGTCAATTAAGCATCTGACTTCGACTCAGGTCATGATCTCAAGGTTCGTGAGTTTCAGCCCCACACTGATAGAGAAAAATCTGTTATAAGATGGCCGACAAGACTGATAGGGGAATTCCAGTCCCTGCCTGAAGACTCCCCTTCTGGGTTTTTCTTACTACTGGGTTTTTCTTCCCACCCTGTTTGCCAGGCTAGAACAGACTGTAAATTGTCCCCTCTGCTTATGCTCGAGGCTCAGACCTCTGGAGAGTAATCTCCTCTGAGCCCACCGGTATAAAATAAATCTCCTGCCTTCCAAGATCTCCAAGTGTCTCTTGGTTCTTCTGCTTGGTGATCCAGACCAGTTTCTGTAACATGTCAGGCTCTGGTGCTGTCAGCTCAGAGCCTGGAGCCTGCTTTGGATTCTGTATTTCCCTCTCTGTCCCGTTCCCCCTCCCACCCCCCCAACTCCAGCTGTCTGTCTCTCTCTCAAAAATAAACATTAAAAAAAATTTAAAAAAGGGGCACCTGGGTGGCTCAGTCAGTTGAGCATCCAACTTCAGCTCAGGTTATGATCTCACCACCTGTGAGTTCAAGCCCTGTGTCGGGCTCTGTGCTGACAGCTCAGAGCCTGGAGCCTGCTTCAGATTCTGTGTCTGTCTCGCTCTGCCCCTCTCCCACTCACACTCTGTCTCTGTCTCTCTCTCTCTAAAATAAATGAAAACATTAAAAAAATTTTAATTAAAAAAAAAGTGAGAGGCTGTCTTGTAGGGCTGAGCTCTTAACCTGTGGAATCTGACCCTCACTCCAGGTAAATAGTGTCAGAATTGAACTGAATTGTAAGACACCCAGCCGGCATCAAAAAATTGGTCAGAATAGGGGAAAAATCCTACACAGCTGGTGTCAGAAATATTGAGGGTAGAAAAAAAATAGTGGAGTTTTTCTTTTAGCAACATACGTGAAAATATCTGACCTCCTCAAAAGCGTCAAGGGCATAAAAACAAGGAAAGGTTGAGAAACTGTCAAAGGGCAAAAAGACATAGAAACATTATAACAAAATACAATGTAGTATTCTGAATTGGATCCTGAAACAGTAAAGGGACATAAGTAGAAAAACTGGTGAAATCCAAATGAAGTCTGGAGTTTAGTTAACAGCAGTATACCAATGTTAGTTTCTTAGTTTTGACAAAAGTCCAGAATAATGCAAGTAATATTAGCATTAATGAAAAATTAATGACTATATAGGAATTCTCTGTACTTTCTTTTCAACCTTCTGTAAATCTAAAGCAATTCCGACAAAGTTTATTAAAACAAACAAAAAAGGATAAAGTGATCTAGTGATTTCAAGGAAAGCAACTGAAAGTAATTATTGCCAACAATATAAGTCAACCTTTCAAGTCAAACTAAAATTCTGCAAAACCTGTAAATGCCACCAGCTGTTTGACAGTTTCCAATAAAATTTTCAGATGAAATCAGTGGTGATATTACTGTAATTGTTAAAAACTGTATAAGAAAATGTTACAACATTGAAATGATCTGCAATATAATAAACCAGTATCTTCCAAATGATCAATGTGTGATATTATGAAACCACACACAGAGAAAAACATCCAAAGTGCAAGAGAGACCAATGGATTTTAATGTAACAGAGTTATAAAGTTTCAGGTTCCACAATATAACTTACCTTTAAGAAACTACCACTTGATGCGTCTGAATGTACCAAAGAATATCCACAATTATCTGAAAAGGCTATTAAAATGCTCCTCCCTTTACAGTTGTTAAAAAGAAAACCACAGGCCCAAAATGGAGTCACTCAGGCCACTCAATGACTTGACCTAACCTGACTACCGTTTCCACCTGCCCCAGAAACTTAGTATATTGGTCAGGAATTTTCTGCTCAGCACCAGAGAGGTAATCTGTCACATGGGCCCTCACCATTTCCCTAAAGGAAGATGAAGTAATCTGCATGATAAGACCCCTTAAGGGGTCTTCCCTATAGAAAGGCAACCAGGCCTAAAACAATCCTTTCTTTTCTTTTGCTAATAACATCTTGACCCACTACTCTCTTTCCTATAAAAACCCTCCATTTTTATACAACTCCTCAGAGTTCCCCTCTACTTGCTGAATGGGATGCTATTCAATTCATAAATCACTTAAATAACGCCAATTAGATCGGCTGAATTTTGTTTTTTAACACTGTCTCATTTTCTGTTTGAAGCCAGATTTCTTCACAGATGTAATCTAAAATAACATATAGCAAGAAATTGAAAGCAGCCAGCCTTCTTTATTAAACCAGACTTCGAAGAGATATGAAAAAAATGTAAAATAATGTCACTCTTCCCACTAGTTTTAACATACTTGTAAAACAGAGTTACCATGTTACTTACACTACCATGTAATGACTTTATTATCATTATTTTAAATGAATAAATACTTCATTTCAGTTTTAATTTTGGGTATAAGAACTGATAATCACCTGAAGCAAAAAGTCTTTGAGGTCTTACTAATAAGTACAAATCCAAAGGCGTTGTGAAATTAAAACATTTGAGAACTGTCAAGTCAACCACTGAAAATCTAAAACAAAAGTATATGTAATAAACTAATGGAAAGAAACTGGAGTACTAAAAATACTCACTTAATCCAAAAGAAGGCAGGAAAAAAGAAAAAAAGAAACAAAGACCAGATGGAACAATTTGAAAAGAAATAGCAAAATGGTAAATTCAAAAAAGAGTCACATCGATAACGACATTAAATGACACTCATTTATAAAAAGCAAAACTTACCAGACAGTATACAAAAGATTTAAATATATGTTATATACGAAACCCACTTTAAATATAAAGATCAATAAAAAGAAAAAGGATAGAAAAACAAATATCATGCAAACACTAACTGAAAGCAAGCTGCAGTGGCCAAAGTCAGACAAATATTTAATAGGTTGATTCATCAAGAAGACAAAAACAAAGCTTCAAAACACATGGAGCAAAAGGAGAAACAGAGAAGTAGATTATGGTGGAGATTTTATTACTACTGTCTCAGTAATTCATAGAACAAACAAAATCAGCAAAATTATACAGGACTCAAACAACACTATCTTTTTTTTTTTTTTTTTTTAACGTTTACTTATTTTTGAGACAGAGAGCTACACAGCATGAACGGGGGAGGGTCAGAGAGAGAGGGAGACAGAATCTGAAGCAGGCTCCAGGCTCTGAGCTGTGGGCACAGAGCCCGACGCGGGACTCGAACTCACAGACGGCAAAATCATGACCTGAGCTGAAGTCGGGTGCTTAACCGACTGAGCCACCCAGGCGCCCCTCAAACAACACTATCTTCCAACATGACCTAACTGACATTTATAGAATGCTCCCCCAGTGTCTTCAGAATACACAATCTTCTCAAGTGCACAAGGAATATTCACTAAGACAAGCTATGTCCTGGGCATAAAACAAGTCTCAGTGTGCCTAGGTGGCTCAGTTGGGTTGAGCGTCCGACTTCGGCTCAGGTCATGATCTCATGGTTTGCAGTTTCAAGCGCGGCATCGGGCTCTGTGCTGACAGCTCAGAGCCTGGAGTCTGCTTTGGATTCTGTGTCTCCTTCTCTGCCCCTCCCCCACTCATACTCTGTCTCTCAAAAATAAACATTGGGGGGAAAAAAGTAAAAAACAAAACAAAACAAGTCTCTAATTGAAAAGGACTGTAATTGCATAATGTATATTTTATGACCATAATGGAATTAAATTAAAAATCATTTATACAACAAAACTAAAAGGCAACCAATGGAATGGGAAAAGATATTTGCAAATGACATATCGGACAAAGGGCTAGTATCCAAAATCTATAAAGAGCTCACCAAACTCCACACCCGAAAAGCAAATAACCCAGTGAAGAAATGGGCAGAAAACATGAATAGACACTTCTCTAAAGAAGACATCCGGATGGCCAACAGGCACATGAAAAGATGTTCAGCGTCGCTCCTTATCAGGGAAATACAAATCAAAACCACACTCAGATATCACCTCACGCCAGTCAGAGTGGCCAAAATGAACAAATCAGGAGACTATAGATGCTGGAGAGGATGTGGAGAAACGGGAACCCTCTTGCACTGTTGGTGGGAATGCAAATTGGTGCAGCCGCTCTGGAAAGCAGTGTGGAGGTTCCTCAGAAAATTAAAAATAGACCTACCCTATGACCCAGCAATAGCACTGCTAGGAATTTATCCAAGGGACACAGGAGTACTGATGCATAGGGGCACTTGTACCCCAATGTTCATAGCAGCACTCTCAACAATAGCCAAATTATGGAAAGAGCCGAAATGTCCATCAACTGATGAATGGATAAAGAAATTGTGGTTTATATACACTATGGAATACTACGTGGCAATGAGAAAAAATGAAATATGGCCTTTTGTAGCAACGTGGATGGAACTGGAGAGTGTGATGCTAAGTGAAATAAGCCATACAGAGAAAGACAGATACCATATGGTTTCACTCTTATGTGGATCCTGAGAAACTTAACAGGAACCCATGGGGGAGGGGAAGGGAAAAAAAAAAAAAAAAAAAGAGGTTAGAGTGGGAGAGAGCCAAAGCATAAGAGACTGTTGAGAACTGAGAGCAAACTGAGGGTTGATGGGGGGTGGGAGGGAGGAGAGGGTGGGTGATGGGTATTGAGGAGGGCACCTTTTGGGATGAGCACTGGGTGTTGTATGGAAACCAATTTGACAATAAATTTCATATATAAAAAAAAAAAACCAAAAAAACAACAAAAAAAAATCATTTATAGAAACTTTTCTGGCAAATTCTGAAAAACCTGAAAATTAAAAAAACACTTCTAAATAATCATTAGTAAAATAAATAACAGAAAGAGAAAACATTTTAAATGGAATGAAAAATGAAAATAATGAAACCTGTGGAACACAGTTAAAGCAAGGCTAGAATAAAATTTATAGCTTCATACACTTTCATTAAAAGGATGAAAGCCCTAAAATCAATGATCCATCTAGATTTTAGAGAAAAAGAACTCTAAAGCAAGAGCAAAGAAGTAAACAATGAACAACAGAAATAAATGAAATAAAAAACAGAAAGAAGAGGTAAAAATCTATGAAACTAAAGGTATTTATTTTCTTTTATTTTAGAGCATGTATGAGCGGGGAGCCGGGGAGGGGGCAGAGGGAGAGAGAGGGAATCTGAAGCAGATTCTAAGGCTCAGCATGCAGCCCAATGAGGGGCTGGACCCCACGACCCTGATATCATGATATGAGCCAAAATCAAGAGTCAGACACTCAACCTAGCCACCCAGGTGCCTCATCGCTGATTTTTTAAAGTAAATAACTTTATTTTAAATATCTCTCCCTGTCCTCCCTCATTCTCTCTCTCTTCCTCTCTCTCTCAAAATAAATAAATATACATTTTTTTAAAAAATCAGTGCAGGGGCGCCTGGGTGGCGCAGTCGGTTAAGCATCCGACTTCAGCCAGGTCACGATCTCGCGGTCCGTGAGTTCGAGCCCCGCGTCAGGCTCTGGGCTGATGGCTCAGAGCCTGGAGCCTGTTCCTGATTCTGTGTCTCCCTCTCTCTCTGCCCCTCCCCTGTTCATGCTCTGTCTCTCTCTGTCCCAAAAAAATAAATAAACGTTAAAAAAAAATTAAAAAAAAAAAATAAAAAATCAGTGCAATTGGAGAGCCTGGGTGGTGGCTCAGTCAGTTTAGCGTCCAACTCTTTGTTTCAACTTAGGTCATGATCTCACAGTTTCATGAGTTTGAGCCCCACATTAAACTCTGTGCTGGCAGTGCAAAGCCTGCTTGGGATTCTCTCTCTTCCTCTCTCTCTGCCTCTCCCCAGCTTGTGCTGTCTCTGTCTCAAGATAAATAAACTAAAAAAAAAAAAAAAAAAAATCCACGCAATTGATAAACTTCTGGTAAAACCAGTCAAGAAAAAAGAGAAGACACAAACTACAAAAATCAGAAATGTAAGAGAGAGAATCTCTATTCATATTCATATCACATATCCAGTAAACATTAAAAGGATAAGAGAATAATATGAACAATTTTATTCCAACAAATTCAACAACAGATGAAATGTAAAAATCTCTTGAAAGACATGCACCAAAACTGACTCAAAAAGAAAAACTTCATAGCCCTATATCAATTAAAATTTATATATACATATATATATTTTAAGTTTATTTATTTAGAGAGAGTGCACATGCATGCATGAGCAGCAGTGGGGCAGAGAGAGAGGGAGAGAGAATCCTAGTAGGCTCTGTCAGCGTGAAGTCTGCCCAAAATGGGGCTCATTCTCATGAACCATGAGATCATGACCTGAGCCGAAATCAAGAATGGGCCACTTAACTGACTGAGCCACCCAGGTGCCCCTATAAAAATTTGTATCTAAAAATTTATTCAACAACAACAAACCTTCATGTTTGGTTTCTGTCAGTGGTTCTCAACTAGAGTCGACTCTGGCCCCCAGCAAACACTGGCAACATTTACACACTTCTGGTTGCCACGACTTGGGGGGGGGGGGTGGCGTGGAGTGTGGCTATTGGCATCTAGTGGGTAGAGGCTGGAATGGTGGTAAATATCCTACATTACAGAGGGAAGTCCCCACAACAATTACCAGGCCTAAAATGTCGATAGCACTGAGGTTGAGCAACTTTGCCTTTGATAATTTCACTGGCAAATTCTATCAAACATTTAAGGAAGAAATAACATCAGTTCTGCACAAATTCTTTCATAATAGGAGGGAAAATCATTCTCAATGCATTCAATGATGGCCAGCATTATCCCAAAACCAAATTCAAACAAAAGTGTTAAAAGAAAATTACAGGAGCACCTGGGGGGGCTCAGTTGGTTAAGCATCTGACTTCAGCTCAGGTCATGATCTTGCAGCTCGTGGGTTGGAGCCCCACGTCAGTTCTGTACTGACAGCTCAGAGCCTGGAGCCTGCTTCGAATTCTAGGTCTCTCTCTCTCTGCCCCTTCCCCACTTCAGCTCTGTCTGTCTCTCTCTCTCAAAAATAAACATAAAAAAAAAAATTATAGACCAGTATCTCAAATGAAAATCCATAACAACATATTAGCAAATTGACTTGTGGTTTCTGGTCCAGCATGTAAGAGGCTTAGAAGCTGCCACTCCATTCTAAAAATAAAAAAGTCAAACAAACTAAAAAAATTATTGATTTTTCTTAGAGCCATCAGAGAAGTCAGGTCACAGGGCAAAGTGTGACCAAAATATGGAGACAGATAGGTGGATATACAGAAACGTGACAGAAAACCATGAGCAAAAACCTCTGTGGGAACAAATGCCAGAGTTGGAAAACATGAACTATAATTCTGTCATTGAAAAATTCCTGGAAGCTCAATGTGGACAGGGCAAGAACTAAAACTCCAAGAGGACCCAATCTCACATACTTTTGTGAGTTTTACCTCTAAAGGAACTCTACCAAGTCCTCACTGTCAATATCAGAGAAAAATGCCCTCAGGCTTCTAGCAGTAGCAGGGAAAAGGAACTATTCTGAAATACTCTAGAGCATCTGTTTTCCTTAACAAGGCCTGTTTTCAGGAGAAACTATCTTACCACAGCCTAACTTACCTAAGGGAAAGGAAACACCCAACTCCAGCCCACTCTGGCCATCTTCTCTCACCTAAGCAGGGACAGATACTAAGACGTACTGGTCAAGTTCACAATCCAAAAACACACCAGATCACCAAAAGACTACTAATTAATCTTAAGAGTATAGAACTTTCCCTCCCCAAACCATATTACTATTACATTACTAAAGGTCTATTTACTACAGTTCCTTTTACTTAGAACATTGTGTCCACTGTGCAACAAAAAATTATGAGGCAAAATAAAAGGCAAAAAAACAATTTAAAGAAGCTGAAGCAGCATCAGAACCAGAGTCAGATATAGCAGGAATGTTGGAAGCAGTAGGCAAAGACTTTTTAAATACTATGATTAATATGGTAAAGATATTAATGAAAAAAAGTAGACAACATGCAAGTACAGATGGGCAATGTAAGAGAAGTGGAAACTCTAAGAAAGAATGAAAAAGAAATGCTAGAGATAAAAACATTTTTTAAAGCCCTACAACAGAAATGAAGAATGCTTTAAATAGGCTGATAAGTAGATGGGACTCAGCTGAGGAAAGAATATCCGGGCTTGAGGATTTTGCTTTTTATGTTTATTTATTTTTGAGAGAGAGAGAGACAGAGCACAAGCAGGGGAGGGACAGAGAGAGAGGGAGACACATTATCTGAAGCAAGCAAGCTCCAGGCTCTGAGTTGTCAGCACAGAGCCCGATACAGAGCTTGAACTCACAAACCATGAAATCATGACCTGAGCCAAAGTCGTATGCTCAACCGACTGAGCCACCCAAACGCCCCGGGGCCTGAGGATATCTTAATAGAAACCTCCAAAACTGACCAAAAAACAAAAACAAAAACAAAAACAAAAAAACAAAGACTGGAAAAAACAAACTCAACAGAATATCCAAGGACTACAGAACAACTACAAAAGGTATATAATATATGTATAATGGGAATATCAAAAGAAGAGAGAAGAGAAAAAAGGAGAAGCAATATTTGAAACAATGATAACTAGGAATTTCCCCAAATTAATGTCAACACCACACTACAGATCACCAAGCAGAATAAATGCGTAAGAAACTATACATAGGCAGATCATATTTAAACAACAGAAAACCAAATATAAAGAAAAAATCTTGAAAGAATCACTGGGGGGGGGGGGGGGGGGAGCCTCTTTCCCTATAAAGAAGGAAAGAATTATATTCAACTTCTTAGAAATCATGCAAGAAGAAAGAAATATTTAAAGTGTTGGAACAAAAAATGCAACGGCCTAAATTTTGTATTCTGCTAAATGATCTTTCAAAAGGAAATTAAAGAAATAGAGACATAAAGACTTTTTCAAACAAAAATTAAAGGAATTTGTGATCAATAAGCTCTGTCTTGCAAGAAATGTTAAAAGATGCTCTTTAGAGAGGAGGAAAATGATATAGGTCAGAAACTTGTTTGTATACAAAGAAAGGAAGAGCATCAGGAAGGAATATATAATGGTAAAATAAAAATTATTATTTTTAGGGGTGTCTGGATGGCTCAGTCGGTTAAGCGTTTGACTTTGGCTCAGGTTATAATCTCATGGTTGACGGGTTCGAGCCCCACGTTGGGCTCTGTGCTGACAGCTCAGAGCCTGGAGCCTGCTTCGGATTCTGTGTCTCCCTCTCTCACTGCCACTCCCCCGACTGTGCTCTGTGTGTCTCTCTCTCTTAAAAATAAACATTAAAAAATACTATAAAAATTTATTATTTTTATTATTCTTAACTGATCTAACAGATAACAGCTTGTTCAAAATAATGACATATCCAATTACATCTGTATTTATAAATATGTATATTTGTGTGTGTATATACACATACATCTTTAAGTATATATGCTCATATATAAATGAAATGAATTACAGCAAGGATACAAAGGATGGAAGGGAGGGATGTGATTATATGATAAAGTACTTGGCACTATTTGTGAAATAGTATGTGTTCCTTGAAAATGAACTTGGACTAGCAGGAAATAAAATCATATTGCAAACTCTAGGGAAACCACTAATGAAATTTTTAAAAGATCATCACTGTAGAAAATCTGAAAGAATAGACAATGCCTAGAACAAGAGATTATAGCAAGGTTGTAGGATACAATGAAAGTCAATTGCTTCCCTATGTTCTAGCAATAAAAAAATGGAATTTAAAAATTAAAACACATTAACACATTAGTATCCAAGGAAATGAAATACTTAGGTATAAATCTAATAAAATATGTACAAGATGTACATGGGGAAAATTACAAAACTCTGATGAAAGATATCAAAGAAGAACTAAGTAAATGGGGAGATATGCCATGTTTATAGTTAGGAAGAGTCAGTATTGCCAAGATGTCAATTCTTCCCAAATTTACAAATTGAACACAATCTCACTCAAAATCCTGGCAAGTTATTTTGTGGATATTAACAAAGTGACTCTGAAGTTTATATGTAGAGGCAAAAGACCCAGAATCGCAAACTCAGTACTGAAGAAGAATAAAGTTGGAAGACTCATACTACCTGCCTTCAAGACTTATAAGAAAGTGACAATAATCAAGATAGTGTGGTATTGACAGAGACAGATCAAGGAGACAGAAGAAACAGTCTAGAAATTGTGCCACAAAAATAGTTGACTAATCTTTGATAAAGGAGCAAAGGCAACACAATCAAACAAAGTCTTCTTAACAAACAGTGAATAACCGGATATCCACATGCAAAAAAATGAATCTCGACACAGACCTTCCACTATTCACAAAAAGTAACTTGACATAAATGTAAAACAAAAAGTTATAAAACTCCCTAGAAGGCAGAAGAAAATGTAAATGACTTTAGTCATGGTAATGATTTTATTTTGCTATAACACCAAAAGCACAATCCATGAAAGAAATCATTGAGAAGCAAGCTTTATTAAAATGAAAACTTTTGCTCTGTAAAAGATGATGTAAGAGAATGAGAAGACAAGCCACTAACTGGCAGGAAATGCTTGCAAAAGATACCTCTGATAAAGGACAGCATATTTAGCCAAAATAAACAAAAAACTCTTAAAATTTGTCTACTGAGTTGTTCTTATTGTTATAAAATGAACAACCAAATTAAAAAATGGCAAAAGATCTCAAGAGATACCTCACTAAAGAAGATATACAGATAACAAGTAAACATAAGAAAAGATGTTCCATCTCATATGCTACTAGAGAATTACAAGTTAAAATAACAGTAAGATACCACCGCACACCTACTAGAATGGTCAAAATCCAAAACACCGACAACACCAAATGCTGGTGAGGATGTGGAGCAAAAGGAACTCTTACTCACTGCTGATGGGAATGCAAAATGGTATAACCACTTTGGAAGACAGTTTGGCTGTTTATTACAAAACTAAACATAACTCTTACCATATTGATCCAGCAATCGGAATCCTTGGCATTTACCCAAATGAAATGAAAACTTATACCCATTAAAAAAAAAAAAAAGAAAAAAAAAACCTGCTCATGGATGTTTTACAGCAGCTTTATTCATTATTGCCAAAACCTGGGAGCAACCCAAATGTCCTTCAGTAAGTAAACGAACTATGGTACATCCAGACAATAGATAAATGAACTATGGCACATGCACACAACTGAGTATTATTCAGCACTAAAAAGAAATGAGCTACTGAGCAATGAAAAGACATGAAGGAAACTAAAATGCATATTGCTAAGTGACAGAAGCCAAACTGAAAAGGCTGCATACTGAATGATGCCAATCATAAGACATTCTGGAAAAGGAAAAACTATGGAGACAATAAAAAGATAACTGATTGCCAAGGGGTTGGGGTGCTGGTTAGGATGAACAGGCAGAGCAGAGAGGATTTAGGGCAGTGAAAATATTCCATATGCTACTATAATGTCATTACACATCTGTCAAAATCCATAGAACATACAACACCAAGAGTACACCCTAATGTAAACTATAACTTTGGGTGATTATGATGGGTCAGTGTAGAGTCACTGAATGTAACAAATGTACCACACTGTGGTACAGGATGTCAACAGAGGGAGAGGTTGTGCCATGTGTCTGGACAGGACATATATAGGAACTCTCTGTACTTTCTGCTCAATTTTGCTATGAATCCAAAACTATTCAAAAAGTAGTTTATCAATTTAAGAAATACATATGTAAACCAAATCCAGCAATACACCAAATGGGTAACAACTGTGGCTAATTGGGAGTTAATCCCAGGAATAAGTTGGTTTAACAATCAAAAAACTTTTTCAACTCAGTAAGAAAAATGTCCAAAACAGACTGGATCAGAACTCTGCCTCGTCTTGATGAATGAAAAAACTAAATAGCTAGTGCCATCAGGTACTTGAGAGACATAAATTCAAATCTCTCAAGGATGATACCACCTTAGCCTTCAAATTGTTTTTTACATACAGTGCTTCAAATATTATATCCAGGACCCAAGCAAAGGTAACTAGGCACACACAGAGATAAAACAGCATCTAACAAAAACTAGCAGAAATGATTTTCAATACAAACAGACCTATAGAATTTCCAGACACTGGAGTTATCAGACACAGGCTATGAAACAACTATACTTACTATGTTTAAGGAGATAAAGGCCAAGCTTGAAATTTCAGCAGGGAACTGTAAACTGTAAAAAGTGATATAGCAGATTTGAAAAGGAACCAACCAGAAACACAAGAAATGAAAAACACAAATCTGACATTAGGAACTCAATGTATGGGGCTATATTCTTGGTACATTCTCTAGGTAATCCACTGTATTTAGGAACCAGAATCATAGACTATTAAAATAAATCTTAAAGCCCTTGTTTGCCAACTCACTCTTTTCTAATTTAGCTTCTATAATGCCTCCAGAATTACTTTCCTAATGTATGAGTTTGATGTCTCAGTACCTTATTTAAAATTATTTTGGATAAAACCCAACTCTCTAATCTGGTGGCTAATGACCTTTCACAATCTACCCTATATCCTGGATATACTAGCCTATTAACAAGTCTTGTGCATTCCTGCTTGCTCATTCAATTTCCTCTTTCTGGAATGGCTTTCCCCATCTTGTCTACCTACTACACTTCAGAACACAATTCCTAGGTCATCCCTGAGCAAAATTAATTACTCTTTCATATATACTCTTCATACTTTGTTCACAACTCTACTACAGCACTCAACATCATTAAAATTACAGAGGAAGCTTTGCCTCCCCCCGCCCCCACAGTTATACTGGAATAATTTAAAGGCTAGGACTCATATTTACTTCTATCCCAAGAGCCTGAACCATACCTATTGTATTATACACAGTCAATGTAAGTCAAATAAATTATGTATGTATTGAAATAAAAGCCAATTTTAGAGAAGAATCTAGAATCAGTTCAAGAATTTTGTTCTTCAATTTCTGCTAGAGAAAATGCTTAGAGTTTGCTAACATGAGGTCACATGGTGAGAGCTGGCAGAATGGTATTCTGCCACACTCTAATGCCTTGGGCTCTGTAGCTAAAGGGTTCTACCAGAAGGAAGGTGTACTAGGATGGAAACGTGAGAAAAGATCAGACTATGGGTTCAAAGGGAGGGTGGCAGGAGTCTCTGAATAGCTTCTTAAAGAAGAAAAATACTGGAACTGGGGAGAAGAAACAATAAAATAGGAGCTTCTCTTCCAAAGACAACATGAAAACCAAAACAGCCTGACACATAAACTGACTTGACTTTGAGTTTCAGTAGACAGTGAGAACACCTCTCCTAAAGGAGTTAATGTTAAAACTGCATCGCCAAATAAACCCTCATGTTTCAGTATGCTGTGAACAGTTTATAGACAGCCAAAATAATGCTTTAGAAATGGAAGTAACTCCCCATGTGGACATCTCTACATGTGTACCCAAGATAAAGAGGCTCTCTCACACAACAACTTGATCCAAGAGCTAGGGAAACTATCATGCATGGAGTAAAGAGGATAAAGCCAATTATGATGTTTTGGCTGATTCTAAATTTTATTCCAGAAGCTGTGAATTAGCAGAAATAAAATCTGCCCCATAATTCAAGCTTAAATGAAACCTTGGGGTAATACATTTCATTGCCCTTTTGCATACAGGAATGCCTCAGTAAACTTTATTTTGGTAGTTATTAGCACAATTTTGTTTAGTCTAATTTGATGCCTAACATAATATACAATTCTGACATAAAGACAGAATGAGTATAACTTTTAATATAACTTTGATATTCAAACTGTATTTACGGAATCAAATAACAGGTAGTCAGTATTTACAGACTGTAACCTCTTCCCAAGTCTATTTCTCTGATAATAGAAAAAAAATTTTCCCCAAATCCTACCCTATTCAATTTGTGAGAACTTACTGCTTTTATTCTTTTAATTTTCTTTAACTAACATAAGCTTCTCTCTTAGGGCTTATGCTTTTCTCCTCTCCAAGAAGCAGAGGCTGAGCTATTATGAATTCCTCTCTCAATTTTCAGACCATACAAATTAGCTTTTATAAAATCAATTTATTCACACATAAAAAAGACCTAATAATTTATCATTAACTATAAAATAATACATGCAGCTGGAAAGGTAGTTATTCACTACCTTCTCAAGGTGACATTACATTAGGTAAATAAAGGTGAAAATAAAACACAAGGGTGTAACAATTTCAAGGATTTTTCAAAAATAAATTCTGCATATAGTCCAGTTCCTCTACAATTTAACCACAAAGGAGATAGGTACTTTATGAACTACTCAAATTATACACCAAAGGTATCTATGTTTAAGCATAATTAAAGCCAACAAATTGTTTTCAAATATTCTAATGCTATACACACCAATAAAATTATTAACCAGAATATTAAGCTCTAACACTTTCACAATGTTATATATTTAAGTACTGCTCACAAAGCTCACATATTCTAGTCCTTTCCATGTTATTGTTCCTGCAGTAAAACGTTTCAAAGGCAAAGGTTGAACTGAGGAGAGTAACCTATTCTTTTAGACTTTCAGATGCTCAGATTAAGAAATTCGTTAGTGTCTTAAAACCTTTTTCCCTGACCTGTCAAAAGTTATATAAAAGTGATTCAACCATCCAACTAAAACTTCACTCAGAAAAAGACATGAGTGATGAAAAACTAGAATCATCATCTAAATACTACAATCTTATTTTCTCCTTAAAGATGCCAATATAAAAGTGTCTAGCAACAAAAGGTCACTTTCTACTAAAATACTGTCAGTTTGACATAAATGGGGTATATTCAATTTACTATGCAATCATGTTACAATTATACATAACATGGCTCATTTGTAATCATTCTTACTTGCAGTTTGGAGGTCATAAGACAAGCTATGTAGCTATATTCCAACTTTGGCCTATTAATTTAGGAAAACCAAAAACAGGTCAATTGAATCACAATATAACTGAAATACTATTTATAATTAATAGATGCAATTTTTAACATGGCTCACCAACAGGTTCAAAAGGCCACAAGCAGGAATTTCACACCTACAAGAGAACACATGTGATAATCCTCATAAAATAATATTATGAATATTCATGTGATTTGGGAACTGATTCAAGTTAAATGCCAAACTTGGGTCAGTTTGACTTTGCTAGTATCCTAAAATGATTTTTATGTTGCTTTATGTTAACAGGAAAAGCACTAAAATTGATCAGACCTTTAATAAATTTACTAGAAGAATAAAATTTAAAAAAAATACTTAATCTACAAATATCTTTCACTTATGAAGTTCATGTATCTCTAAAAAGCTGTAGGTGCAAAACATATGAAGTTAAATAAGGCAAAAAAAATTATATATATAGTGACATTCTATTCTTGGAATGAGTTATAAAAATATATATAACACCATATATATATATAAATATATACACACAAAAATAATTATATGTGCTTCCATACAAAAAAAGAATTTTAAAAGGCCTAAAAATGTGAAGGGAAATGAAACATATCTTCCTATAATGATTTATGTTTTATAAAGAATGTAATCATGTATAATTATTAAGGAAGAAAAAAAGTTTGTAAATCAAACCTTTACTTTTTCTATATAGTTTCTTTATAATCTTATAGATGTCTTTCTACCAGAAAGAAAATTCTGGCCCAATAACATTCATACTCAAGAATACAGCAACTCCCTTCTGAATATCTGCTTTAAAAAATATATATACTATGAAATACTACTATTTTAATCTCCCAATAAATCTTACTATTTTGCCACATTCAAAAAGCAAGTAAGGAATGCTTAAAAAGCCCAAAGGAATGTATTTTTCCTTTGAATTTTTAGCATTGACTCACTTTTTCAGGCACTCTTACACTGCAATTACTAGCTACCTTCATTTTCTACAGCCTGAATAGCATAAGGCCCTACCTTAAAACATGAAAGATGTGTCCTAACATTCTTCATGGCTTTACTGATATCTTCATTTTTGATTTCTGGCTCCAAACATATAATATCCATTCAAAAGGAGTACATGGTAAAGGGTCTCAAATATATTTTTATATTCATGTTTTACAGAGTTTAAAAGTCACGGCTGAGAAAACACGTTTTCAAGCAGGAACAGAGACACAAAGTTATAAATGTGCTGTTACCAATAAAGAAAATCATGCCCACCTTGAAAACGACAACTGCAGGGAAGAGGACAGCAAACTCAGACAGATGGGGAGTAAAGGACATACAGAGAAAGAGAGAAAGAGAAAGCAAAAAGGGAGAGGCAGAAACAGGTTCAATCACATGGGAGACACAAATTTTGAGGGTGGACACATATTTTTCTTATTATGAAGAACAAAGACTTCATGACCCACCATACCTCCCAGAAAACCACCAACCATTAAAAAGGTACCAAAATACACAATAGTACCTACTCATCACTGGAAAGGTCAAAAGTTAAAAGGAGCAGCTAGCATCTGTAAAAAGCCAGACAAAGGACTAGAGAGGAGAGCAACTGCATTTCAACTCGACTCCCTCTTCCCATATGAAAAGTTGTTCTTTTCCTAACCACTCATCAAATTTTCACAGAATACATATGAAAAAGACAGAATATGACACCTTAGCTTTCCAAAATGAAAATAGCTGACTAAAAGTATACAACATATAAGTAAACAGATAATTATCCAACCAGTAATTTATTTAGAGACCTATCGCAGAATGTTTGCGTACATGAAGATAAAAGTATGCACATGCATATTTAAGGTAAACTACCATAAAGTCAAAAATACAAACCTTCAATAGCAAGACCACTGTTTTGCCTCTAGAGGGCGAACTTGGTCTTCTGGAAAACTCTAGACAAGAGAAGTTACTTTCAGACTTTACAAAAAGTTAAAATTTAAGATGTCGAGATAGCAAAGATTTCCAAACTTTCTTGGTTAACAGTGCTCTTAGCGTACCATTAATTTTTTCATGGCTCCCCCTAAACCAACAGAAATACTTAAATCATTCTAGGTATGTCTAACAATTTAATAAGGATTTATGTCCTAACACTTTGTAGCCATTTGAAAACACAATACACATAAATTAAAGGAAAAAAGGTTTTCAAACTTAAATAACCACAATTAATTACTAATTGGAAATGTATGCTTGTTGTGCACTGTATCATTTCACAAACTTTGAAATCAGATTGGACATGATCATGCTCATTTCCTGTTAAACACTGATTTTTGCCCAGTATCTGATTTTCATTACAGCAGTCTTAGAAAAACCAGATTCACAAAGATATGATGCCATTTAATGTTGAAACTGTGTACAATCTCAAGCTAACAGTCTGCACTGTATCCAACAGATGTAGAGTAATCACGGAGTCAGCCACAGTTTCGCTGTGCCTAAGCTGCAGCACATGGGGTGCTTGGGCTCACAGCTTGGAAAACACAAACTACGGTTTCAAATCCCAGCAGCTATATAAACTAGTCAGTATTTTAACTGTAAATAAAATTAACTATAACAAATGTTTGTAAAGATCTAAAAATTATTTTCTTATATTACTTGGGAAACCAGTTTTTCTTTGAGCAATAAAAGGAATACTATTAAATCCTTAATGGAAGATATTTTTTCCAATTTGAATGATGATTATTGTCTTAATGTAATAATTTTTATACATACTTGTTGTGTTGAATCTGAAAGAGGAAACAGGAAATGTATTACGTACATATCGTCTTCTGAGCAACAACTTCTAGGAACTTAAAAATGTCTGCAACTGATCCAGTCTCACTGCTTTCCAGCCTCACTGATCTCCTAATACTAATGAAACACTAGTTCAGGAGACAAATTAGATCTGAAAAAAAATTTTTTTTTTTTTTTTTAAGTAGGCTTCATGGCCAGCGTGAAGCCCAACACCAGGTTTGAACTTACCACCCTGAGGTCAAGACCTGAGCTGAGATCAAGAGTTGGATGCTTAAGTGACTGAGCCACCCAGAAGCCTGAGATCTGAAATTCTTAAGAACTTCAGAATAGGGATATTAGTACAGCTATTAGAAGAACTGGCTCCTAAGTTACTAGAAACAGATTACACACCCACTTATTTCACAAAGTCCTTGGTTTAGGTAGAACACCAGAAAAGTGACCAAAGACAAAGTTCAACCTCAAAATCTACTCAGTTTTTGCTTTCTATGGTTTTATCAATTGACATCTCCCTATATCCATAAAATCTGTGCCACTGGCAAACACCACAATGTTCAATTAGAAGTCAGAATATGTGGTAAGAGTGCTTAGCGAAGAAGAAAAACAAAACAAAAAACCAAAAAGCTATCCAAGGAATAAGTACGAAAAAAAAATCACTGTACCATAAAACATAACTGAAAATATGTGCATGTTTTGTAAAAAGATTTAAGGTTACTACAAATAGCCAATAATCCTCAAATTTTATATGTAGGAAAATATAAATGAAATGTAATGATTATCAAGAAAAAAATACTTGAAAAGCTAAGACAAACCACATGGCAATATTAGTACTTACCTGTTGAATGATTTTGGAAGTTTTCTGAAGATTCTCTCTGGGAGGGACTTTACCAAATAATTTCCAACCAGGAGCACTATGGACAACTGATTTGAGTTCCTTTGTCCTTTTCGGAAAAAGGTTTCTGAAACAGAAAAAGTTACATGAATTGTGTTTTTTGTAACCAGGGTACTACTTAATATTTTTTTATTTTTTATTTTTTTTAATGTTTATTTTTGAGGGGATGGGGGAAAGGGCAGAGAGAGAGGGAGACACAGAATCTAAAGCAGGCTCCAGGCTCTGAGCTGTCAGCACACAGCCAAATGCAGGGCTCAAACTCCCTAACTGCGAGATCATGACCTGAGCTGATGTCACGCTTAACCAACTGAGTCACCCAGGCACCCTTTAATAATTTTTTTGAAGTATATTTATTCCCAAGACAAATACAAAATACTTTTAAATGAAAAAAAATTTTTTTTAAGATTTTCTATTTTTAAGTAATCTCTACATCCAATGCAGGGCTCAAACTCACAACCCTGAGATCTCTTGATTGCGTGCTCGGTTGACTGAGCCAGCCAGGCACCCCAAATGAAATTACCATAAAACCTTGGATTGCAAGTAACTTGTTCTACAAGTGTTCCACAAGACAAGCAAACATTTCTAATAAATTTTAACTTGATAAATGAGCGATGGCTTGCAACAGGAGTGGTATGTGACATCGAATGTCAAATGACCACCACTGAGCCAATGGTTCTTGTAATTCACATCGATATACAAGTGCTTTAGATTACAAGCATGTTTCCAGAATGAATTATGCTTGTAAACAAAGGTTTTACTGTATCTCTACTACTTACACTACTATTAGACTAATAAGCTGAATTAAGAATACCTGACTTATAAAGAAATATTAGAAAAATCATCAACAAAAATACTAGATAAACAAATTGGGAACTGTAGAAAATGACAACTTTAAATAAAATGGAAACATCTGCTTTGAGTCAACTACAAAGAATACTAGAATTGACTGTATGTGTACTTGACAATAAAAGTCAAGAATTTGAGAAAAAAAAAAGTTAAAGAGAACCTGTAAACAGATTGTTGGGAAAATACTAATTATTTTCAGTAACAATTTGTTATTGTTGCAATAAAAGGTCATCTAATGATCCTCCACTGCTATAATACAGGTTTATATAAATTGTTTTCTTATGGCAGGTACGTACTAGAAAGCTTATTGCCAAAGAGTCAATATACAGCCAAGGAAGAAAGTGTATCTCTCACTTAAGTCTAAAGAAAACCTGCACAAGGATCAAATTTTTATCTATCTCCAGGTACTTACCAACCAAATTAACTATATTTTGTACACGTAAGCAGGACTGATATTTAATATATGTATCCATCAATAAAGCATGACCAGGGCACCCTCAGAAAGGTACTGATGAATCCAACTGAATAGGAACCCTTTTTATAAGCTGTGATATAAATAGTCATTAAGAAAAATTTTAATTTACATACAGTAATAGTTACAGATTATCTGAAGTCCTAAATAACTTGGTTTATGTACAAACCATCATATATGTTATTTAAAAAACAATATTGTAATAAGAAGAAGTTTAGATTTTAAAGCATAATGTTAAAGCTATTCTTCAAGTTTAGAAAGGTAAAAATGAGCTCCTACAAAAGAATGTAGGGTAATTAATCCATAATAAGTTAAAGAGACACTCTCATTTTCTTGGGTGTGCCATGGAGGTGAACTGACAAAAATGTACAGTAATTTCTACTTAGGGTACTCTGGAAGTTTCATCTCAGGGACAATATCGAGTGACTCAATTTTCCACTTAATAAGATCTAGGTTGGAGGGGTGTCTGGGTGGCTCAGACAGTTAAACATTTGACTTTGGCTCAAGTCATGATTTCATGGTTTGTGGGTTCGAGCCCAGCATTAGGCTCCACACTGACAGTGTGCAGCCTGCTTGGGATTCTCTCTGCCTCTCCTTCTGCTCCTCCCCCACTCATGCTTTTTTCTCTCAAAAATAAACGTTAAAAAAAAATAAGATCTAGGTTGGAGGAGTGGTATATTTATAACATACAATTTCAAGCCTCAAAGGATGGCCTATTAATTTAAATATTTGATATCTTGGGGCGCCCGGCTGGCTCAGTCGGTTAAGTGTCTGACTTCAGCTCAGGTCATGATCTCA
>NW_024412404.1:34941712-34966440 GCF_014898765.1 Herpailurus yagouaroundi | reverse complement strand
AAATAATAAAAATTGTTAAATTTTTATTAAAATTTTAAATATTTGACATCTCATGTGTAGTAACAGACTGAATTTGAATGAGCATTTCTCCTTCAAAATAAACGTGAAACTGTTAAGTGTTCTTGATAGAGGGCACTAAAGAGATGCTGCATGAGAAAGAGGCTCTCTTATGGTTTCCAGCTGCTGCAGAGTAGGTCAGTGCTATGGGTGTGAGGACATCCAGGAGAACTCTGCTCAGTCATGTGCCCAGAACATGTAGTCCCTCAGCAAACCTACGGCATCGACAAACTCAGCCTGAAAATGGCTTTCCCGCAGCTTTCTTAATGTGTAAACTAGCACCCCAAAGACTTCCTGGGGGCAGTGATATACCAATTCCCTTGGTAAGCCCCACACAACTCACCTGTACTCCCTGGCCAGTTCTCACCAAGCCATGCTATGCTCCCCCTACCAGCCCTTATGTGGCCTGCCTACACTCCAAAAGTTTGTCATACAGCCATGCTAAAGAACAGGAGAAAATCTTTGTCACCATGGTTTATGCAAAAAATTACTGAATATGACAAAGTCATTATACATAAAATAAAAACAGGGGAACCTGGGTGGCTTAGTTGTCTGACTGTTGATTTCTGATTCAGGTCATGATTTCATGGTTCATGAGATCAAGTCCCATGTCTGTGCTGTCAGCGCAGAGCCTGCTTGGAATTCTGTCTTCCTCTCTCTCTCTGTCTCCACTGCTCATGCCCTCCCCCTCTCTCAAAATAAATAAACATTTAAAAAAATAAATTGGCCTTAATCAAATTTAAAACAAATTTAAATTAGATTTGCACTTCAAAAGCATCACTGTTGCAAAATGGAGGAAGGGGAAGACCCAGAGGTCAGTACCTCCTCAAAGTAAAAACTGAGCTAGAAAGAGCAATTGTAATCAACTACTTTAGAACCTTATCAAACACTTGTAACAAACAGGGAAGTACATGAAGGAAGAGGGTGCTGATCTTTCCTAAGTGAACAGCATGGGTAAACCAACCACCTTCCCTCAATTTCTCAGCCCCTCCCTCCCAAAGTAATGAGGATTAGGAGCCCATCATTCTGAAGTGATTGACTGGTGTCAGGAGGAATAGCTGGGATCATGGCCTTCTAAAATATGGGGTCATGAATTTTGGCTGGACTGACAGAACCCTGAGGAACCAGCAGAGACACCTGTATCAGTTTCAATCATCTTGCAGTACCTTTTACTGGTGGTGTCCACTGGAACATTAAAACAGATTAAACTCTCTTTGTCCCTGTTTTTGAGCTAGATATTTAAGGAATACATCTTTGTCAGGCTACCAACTGACTGCAGACATAATAAGAACATAAATTTGTGACCACACACAAAAAGGATTATACACTTAGCAAAATAGTTTAGAAATATCATAAATGGATGACTCTACGACTCAACAAGCAAAATCAGCAATCATTGAAGAGTAACAGATTTATAGAATTACATTACAATAATCAAAATGTCCAGCTCTCAACAAAAAATTACAATACACACAAAGAAAGAGCCATTTAAGAAAAGAGAGGATCTGGTAACAAACATACCAGAGAAAGTCCAGAAAGTGGAATTACTACTCAAAGATGTTAAATTAACTGTCTTAAATATACCCAAGAAGCTAAAGGAAACCACAAAGAAATGGGGGTGGGGTGGGGAATGTATGAACAAAATAAGAATATTAATAAGGAAAAAGTATTATAAAAAAGAACCAAACAAATTCTGGAGCTGAAAATTTGTATAACTAAAATGAAAAGTTTCACAGTGGAGTTCAACATCAGATTATGGCAAGCAGAAGAAAGAATGAACAAATGGGAAGGGAAGATAAGACAATTGAAATTATCCAGTGTTGGGGTGCTTGGGTGGCTTAGTCAGTTAAGCATTCAACTCTTGGTTTTGGTTCAGGTTGTGATCTCATGGTTCATGGGATTGAGCCCCGCATCCGGCTCCACACTGACAGCGTGGAGCCTGCTTGGGATTCTTTCTCTCCCTTTCTCTCTGCCCATGTGTGCTCACTCATGCTCTCTCTCTTTCAAAAATAAATGAACTTAAAAAAGAAAAGAAGACAAGTCCCTGGGTGCCTCAGTCCATGATCTCATAGTTCTTGAGTTCGAGGCCTGCCTTGGGTGAGCTCAAGCCCCACTTCAGAGGAGCTTGAGCTCTGCTTCAGGTTCCATGGGATTCTCTCCCTTTCTCTCATTCTCCCTCTCTGTCCCTTCCTCACTTGTGCCCTCAAAAAAAAAAAAAAAAAAAAAAAAAGAGAGAGAGAGAGAGAGAGAGAGAAAGAATAACAAAGAGCAGTCCCTGAGTAACCTATGGGACATTATCAAATGTAAACACATACACACGTACCATAAGAGTCCCAGAAGGAGAAGAGAAAAACAGAGGGGCAGAAAAAACTGTTTAAGAAATAAAGGCTAAAAATGTCTCAAATATGATGAAAGACATGAATGTACACAACCAAGAAGCTCAACAAACTTCAAGCAGAATAAACTCACGGAGATACGCATTGAGACAAATTATAGTCGTACTGCTAAAACCCAAAGGCAAAGAGAAAATTTTATAAGCACCAAGAGAGAAGCAGATAACACAAAGAAGGGATCTTCAATAAGATTAACAACTGATTTCTCATCAGAAACCCTGGGGGCCAAAAAGTAATGGGATAACATTTAAAATTCTAAAGGAAAAAAACCAAAACAAAACAAAACTAGCAACCAAAAATTCTATGTGGCAAATCCATCATTCAAGAATGAAAGAGAAATGAAGACATTTCTAGACGAACAAAAGTTGAAGGAGCTCATTACCAACAGATTATATGCAAAAGGAAACTCTTCAGGCTGAAATGAAAAATAGCTAGAGAACAACCTGAAGCCATGAGAAGAAATACAGAGAGTACTTGTAAAATTAGCTACGCAGGTAAACGTCAAAGCCAGTATTATTGTATTTTTGGTTTATAACACTACTTTTTTTCCTATGTAATTCAAAAGGCAAATATATAAAACAGCATTTATAAATTTATGTTAACGGACACACAATGTAAATGTATTTTCTGACAACAATAGCAATATAAAGAAAGAAGGACACAGATGTAGTAGCAGTGGGTATGTATATTAATGAGACTAACTTGATATTATTGAAAATAAGTTGTTTTAAGTTTAAGATGTTATGTGTAATCCCTAAAGTTACCACTAAACTTAAAAATATACAGAAAAGGAAAAAAGGGAATCAAAATAGTCCACTACAAAAATTCAACTAAATGCCAAAAAGGGGTAACGGAGGAATTGATGAACAAAAACCATAAAAGACATACTGAAAACAAATAGCTAAATGGCAGATGTAAATCCTTCCTCACCAACAATTATTTTAAAGCTAAGTCGATTAAACCCTTCAAAAGAGAGATATTGGCAGACTGAGTTAAAAACTATCCATATGTGTCTTAGAGACTACTTTTTATTTTTATTTTTTATTTATTTTTAAAAGACTATTTTTAAAACTGAAGTACAGTTGACAGCAAGAGACTCACTTTACATTTAAAAAAACACAAAGAAGTTGAAAATAAAAGAACTGAAAATTATATTGAAAGCACATAATAACCAAGAAAGGGCTGGACTGGCTACATTACTGTCAGGCAAAATGGTCATTAAGTCAAAAAAGGTTACTAGAGACAAAGGAGAACATTATATGTTGAAAAAATACTTAATCCAGTAAGAAGATATAACCATTATTTTACTATTATTATTTTTAATGTTTATTAATTTTTGAGAGAGAGACACAGAGTATGAACAGGGGAGGGGCAGAGAGAGGGAGACACAGAATCAGAAGTAAGCTTCAGGCTTCAGCCATCAGCACAAGAGCCCAATGCGGGGCTCGAACTTACAAACCTCGAGATCATGCCTGAGCTAAAGTCAGACGCTTAACTGACTGAGCCACCCAGGTGCCCCTATATTATTATTTTTTTAATGTTTATTTTTCAGAGAAAGAGACAATCAGACAGAGCATGAGTGGGGGAGGGGCAGAGAGAGAGGGAGACACAGAATCTGAAGCAGGCTCCAGGCTCTGAGCTGTCAGCACAGAGCCGAGGCAGAGCTTGAACTCATGAACCACGAGATCATGACCTGAACCAAAGTCAGACGCTTAACCAACTGAGCCATCCAGACACTCCAAGATGTAACTATAACTATATATAACTATATATAACTATATATAACTATATATTCACCTAACAAGAGCCCTAAAATGTGTGAAGCAAAAAACTGACAACATTGAACAGAGAAATAGACAGTTCTAGAGTACTGGATATATCAGTAGCCTACTTTCAATAATACATAAAACAAACCAGACAGATCAAAAAGGAAAAGACTAAAACATTATAAATCAATTAATCTAAAAGGCATACACAGCACACTCCACCCAAACAGTCAAATACACATTCTTAAGGGCACATAGGACATCTAGAATGAAATGTATGTTAACCCACAAGTCTTAATAAGCTTAAAAAGATTGAAATCGTGCAAAGTATCTTTTCCAACCACAATGAGACCAGAAATCAATAACAGAAAACAAACTGGAAAATTCCCAAATACATGGGAATTAAACAAAACAGTCTTAAATGACTAGTAGGTCAAAGAAACTAAAATCACAAGGTTAATCAGAAAACACCTTGAGATGAACTGAAACAAACAACATACCCAAGCTTATGTGATACGGCTAAGGGAGAAATTTACAGTAAACACGTACATTAAAAAAGAACTGGGGGCGCCTGGGTGGCTCAGTTGGTTGAGCATCCAACTTCAGCTAAGGTCATGGTCTCACAGTTCGTGAGTTCAGGCTCAGTGTTGGGACTCTGTTCTGACAGCTCAGAGCCTGGAGCCTGCTTCAGATTCGGTGTCTCCCTCTCTCTCTGCCCCTAACCCACTCTCATTCTGTCTCTCTCAAAAATAAACATTTTCTTAAAAATTAAAAAAACAAAAACAGAAACAACACACAGGGTCCCTGAGTGGCTCAGTCAGTTGAGTGTCCAACTTTTGATTTCGGCTCAGGTCATGATCCCAGGGTCATGAGATAGAGCCCCAAGTCCAGCTCCATGCTGAGCATGCAGCCTACGTAAGATTCTCCTTCTCTTGCCCTCCTGCTCCTCCCCACCCAAAAAAAAAAAAAAAAAAAAAAAAAAAAAATTAAAAAGAACCATCTCTTATCAATTACTTAACTACACTCATGAAGAAACCACAAAAAGAAGAGCAAATTAAACCCAAAGCTGGCATAAGGAAATAAATAATAAAGATTAAAGTGGGTATAAATGAAAGAGAATAGAAAACAAAAATTTTAAAAGCTCTTGTTGAAAAGACCAACAAATTGACAAACCTTTAGCTAGATGACTAAGGGGAAAAAAAGGCAGGATTCAAATCACTAAAAGCAGAAATAAAAGTGGGACATTACTACCAATAAAAAGGAGTATATGGGAATACCACAAACAATGGTCCATAGTCTAGTATTAGGAAGGAGCAAATCATAAACCACAATTAGCTACCAATCACACCCACTAAGAATGGCTATTATGTAAAAACAACAACAAAAAAGAAATAATAACAAGTTTAAAAGGATGTGAAAAAACTGGAACGGATGGACATGTAAAATGGTGCAACAGCTTGGAAAACACTGCTGGTAGGAATGTTTAGCAGTGCAGCCATTTTGGAAACCAATTTGGCAGTTTCTTTTATAAGTAAAACATAAAGTTACCATACAACCCAACAATTCTACTTCTAGATGTCTACCCAAGATAAATGAAACACAGGTCCAAACAAAGGCTTGCCCAGATATGTTAACAGCAGTATTATTCCTAATAGACAAAATGTGAAGACAAGCTAAATATCCAGCAACTACTAAATGTATAAAACAAAATGTGTACATTCATGCAATGAAATACTATTCAGCAATAAAAAGGAATGAGACAATTGATACACGCTACAACATGGATGAACTAAAAAACATGCTCAATGAAAGAAGTCAGATGTATAAGACCACATGTATAGTTCTATTTATATGAACTTTGCAAAAAAGGCTACTCTATAGGGACAAAGTAGATTAGTGGTTGCCTGGGGGTGGGAATAAGAATTGACTGTAAATGGGTACAAAGGATCTCTGGTGTGATAGAAATGCTCTGCAACTAGATTTTGCTGATGGCTGTACAACTATATAAATTTAATAACATTGAATTGTACTCTTATGAGTGAATTTTATGGTATGTAAACTATACCTCAACAAAGCTGTTAATTAAAAGACTATTTAACTAACGATCAAATATAGAGGACTAATACTGCCGAAAGTTGGTCTTTTGTCAAGTTTAGTAAAACAAATTTATGCAAAAAACAGATTTATGCAAAAAAGAATAGAAATAAATAAATTAGGAGTAATGAGAAGATGCAGCAAAATTTTTAAAGGGAAGGAAATTTGTAAACAACTCTTTGCCAATAATTGAGGACATTTCTCAAAATGGACAGAATTATGCAAAAATATAACTTATCAAAACAGACTTGGGAGAAAGAGAAAATATCAATAGTTTCAAATTCACTCAAAAAACTGAAAAGTTAAAATTTCTCCCCCCAAAAATCAGACATGGAAGTTTTACATGAGAGTTCTACCAAATTTTCAAGATACAGATTATACCAATATTGTATAAACTATGTTAGAGACTTGAAAGAGAGAAAAATCCTTAATCATATAGGTAAGGCCAATATGAAATTAGTAACAAAACCAGGCAAGAACAGCTTAAGAGAGTAAAATAACAGACCAATCTAACTCATGAACACAGAGGAAAAATCCTAAACAAAATATTAGCAAACTAAGGGGCGCCTCAACTGGCTCAGTCAGTTGAGTGTGTCTAGCTTGTGATTTTGGCTCAGATCATGATCTCACAGTTAATGAGTTCGAGACCCGCAGGGCCTGCCAGCCTGTCAGTGCAGAGCCTGCTTGGGATTCTCTATCTCCCCTTCTCTCTGCCTTTTCCCCACTCACACGCTCTTTCATCAATAAATAAACATTTAAAAACAATGCTAAGTTTAAAACAAACAAACAAACAAACAAACAAACAAACAAGGGGCATCTGGTGGTTCAGTCAGTCAATCGTCCAACTCTTGATTTCAGCTCAGGTCATGATCTTGCAGTTCTGGGAGATCCAGCTCTGTCAGCCCAGAGCCCCCTTGAGATTCTCTACCTCTCTCTCGGCCCCTCCCCTGCTCATGCTCTCTCAGTCTCTCTTTCTTTCTCTGTCTCTCAAAATAAATAAACAAAAATTAAAAGTAAAAAAGCAACAAAAAAGCAAGATGCAGAAGAGTATAGGCAGTATACCATTTTTCTGAAGCTAAAAATCTATATAATAAAATAATAAGAAAAATGTTGTGGCAAAAACTGTTGCTTATATTGCCAAATGAGTTCAGGTTAGTTGTTACCTCTTAGAGGTGAACAGGATGGTAAGATAGTCATAGGAATATTTTCAACAGTATTGATAATGTTCTATTTCTGAGACTGGGCAAAGGGTTCACCAATGTACACTGGGCGTCATAATTCATGCATCTGTTACCTATTTTCTTCCATATATGTCAAAAAAATACTAGTTTTTATTAAGTTATGTAAACCTAATATCTCGATTGGAACTCCCTGGTAACTGGAGAGTGCTAATTAAAACAGTTAAAAGACTGCATGTTCTGAATCTACCATTTGGGGAGCTATAAAACTAGCCTTTTCCTGCATGGTGTTGGGCATCCACTTTTTCCATAAACTTAGGTACACTTATTTGGGATGAAGCTGATAAACATTTCAGATTTTAAGTACTCCTCTTTCTTTTAGTTTCTTTTTATGTTTATTTTTGAGAGAGAGCGCGTGAATAGGAGAGGAGCAGAGAGACAGGGAGGCACAGGATCCAAAGCAGGCTCCAGGCTCTGAGCTGTAAGCACAGAGCCCAACGCGGGGCTTGAACTCACAAACTGTGAGATCATGACCTGAGCTAAAGTCGGACACTTAACCAACTGAGCCACCCAGGTACCCCAGTACTTGTCTTAAGGTCAATTCACGTATATATATAATTTTGTCTCAATCATTAGACTGACATAGTTACTGGATCAGAAGACTTCATGCTAACAATTAGCTCTTGTGGGGGGAAAGAAGTATACAACGAACAACAAATTTTGTTTGTTCTTTTACAACTACCACCAACTCTAATCACTGTCCAGTGTCAAGTGTCAGATCTTTGACTACAATCTTGTTTCAAATCTAAAAACCCATAAATCGCTTCTCTCCTCACAATGCATAAACAAGGTAGCTTTATGAAGGGGAAAAAAAAAAAACAGCATTTCATTCTCTATACTAGAAATGCAGAATTACATTTATAATTAAAGCAGGCTAACATAAAATAGAAGGGGTTGTGCATTTTTTTCAAATGCAGTAAAAAATAGCTTCAAATAATGTGACCTGGCTGAGAATGCAGACAGAGCAACAGAATGAGGAGACCACAACCTCACATGAAGATGTAGCTCTACCACAGACCAGAAAATTCTCCAAGCGCAGAGATTTACAGAGAGCCCTTGGGGGTGGTCATGTCTCTATACTTGTACCTACAATTAATGTATCGTAATCGCTACCAAACACATTCTCATATGAAAAACTAGTCTATACATACTAATATTATGCATTAGAACTCTGTAACTCTTTATAAATCACGACCAAAATGCCAAATATACATGAATCTTTCTGTAAAGACCATTAGAAAGTATCCTGCATCACAAAAAAATCTGTTAAGATGTGTTGTGTGTTTACATGTGAAATTAATTTACAAGGATATTTTAGACTTCCAAAATTAAAGTCAAGGAATATTAAATTCTTAAACAACAGTAGGCCTTTCTATGGATGTAGTTTCTGAAGAATCTTGATATGACTGGAAAAGATAAAAAAGGAAAAAAGCAAAATAAATTTATAGCCTCCACAAAAGAAAGCCTGGCTTAATATATATTCTGGTATAATATTACAATGAAAGTAAGTTCAGCATGAAGTTTAAATTTTCATTAAATCATAAAAACAAATCAAAGTTTACATATCCAATAAGCACTGGTTACTGTAAGAAATTTCTGTAAAAGAAAGATGAGACAACAGGTATCCAATTGCTAAGAAAGGCCACCAGATAATGTTCCACATTAATTTCTTATGCCACTAAGAAATTTTGGATTAGGTTTTCAGGTTATCCCCTGCTACAAAAACTGTAAATAAAAGGCATACATTTGCAATGAAAAGTAATTTTAAGAAACTGTTACAAATACATGAAATTGTATTAAAACATTACAGATCAGGGGCGCCTGGGTGGCTCAGTCGGTTAAGCGGCCGACTTCAGCTCAGGTCATGATCTCATGGTCCGGGAGTTCGAGCCCTGCGTCGGGCTCTGTGCTGACAGCTCAGAGCCTGGACCCTGTTTCAGATTCTGTGTCTCCCTCTCTCTGACCCTCCCCCGTTCATGCTCTGTCTCTCTCTGTCTCAAAAAAATAAAATAAACGTTTAAAAAAAAAAAAACACATTACAGATCAAATGGGCTCTACTGGTTAGTCTAGGAAAAGAATACCACTTTATTAAATCCTAAGGGAAAACATAATGAAAAGGTACATTAATAGTCCAAATAATATGTCATATGCTGTCATTCTTCTTATGCCCCATCCATAGTCCCCCAATCCGCTACTAGGGGACTGGTGAAGTTGAGGTCTCAATGTATACAAATGTGTGGGACTACGTTCCTCCTCACCACCTTTTCAAACTAAACACACACACACGCGCGCGCGCGCGCACAGTTCCCTTTTTCCTATCCCCCAACATATTCAAATTTCTTAAATTAAAATCAATACTAAAGATTCTTAGCAAAACAAACCAAATGTGTTCAAGTACACACACATACGCAAAAAAAAGAGGACAATTCTCCTCTCTGGATTCCAGAGATAGAGGTTGAATGTATGAGTGATATTTATGTGGCAGTGTTGGGAGGAAAAGGTCACTTCTATTTTGTATTCTTCATGTTTCAGGGGAGAGATGGAAGGGGAGGGACACTCCCGGCTTTTTTCTGCCCCCTTATGTAACTCTTCCACCTGCAGGGTTAAATTTTGGTGAAAGACATTGCTAACAGCAAAGACAGTTTTTGTTCTGCTTTCCTAACACGACGTTAAGTTTCCTCTGTAGCTCCCTGCCTCTGACCCTCAAAGGAAAGGCCTGCAGTGCTAGTGACCAGCTGGAGTATTCCATCAGGTGAAGTATTAGGAGGCACACTGCAGCCAAAGACACGTCGTCGTTCAGTACAAATTACATCAGCATAAAGCTGATGTTTTTAGGTCCCATTTGTCTGTGTCCTGTGTTTTCTTTTTCCTACTGATTCCAAACTCAGACAGTATGATAAAGAGATGCTATTTACTGGTTCTCCCCAAATTCTGACAGTCAAGTTTTTATAACCTGAAAGTATCTTATTGCTTCAGATATACTAGAAATATCATGTGTTATTCAGATACACTAGAAAACTATGTGTTTCCTGTTTGGGGTGGGTTTTTTTTTTTTTCTTTTTTCAGTCTGTGACATCTTATCCCCAATCAACACTATGTTCACACACACAACTGTCTACACACACAGAGACACAAACACACTATTTTCCATTCTCTCCTCTAAATTTGTGCCTGCTCTTTTTAGCAAAAAGAAAATGAGAAAATCTGTTGCATCAGTTAAGAAATAGTACCAGTTGAGAAATAGCAGTTCAGGGTTTCCATATCGCTGAAAATATAAAAAAGAAAAAGAGACACACCAAGAAAAAAACTGATGTGGGTTTTAGAAGAGAAAGAGAAAAAAAAGGTCTGCTCTTCTCTCTCCATGGCTTTCATAATAAAGGTTGGTGAATGACTCTTGTGTATTAATACTTATTAATATTTGCTTCACATACCTGTGTATTTCATGTTTCCAAGATTTCTTTTATCACACAAAAAGAATAACATATGATAAAACAATCAGACTCCTTGCCTGCTACACCTTATTAAAGGATAAAGCTAACCTTTTTAAGGGGCAAAACTTACACCACGATTTCTAAAGTAGCAAAATCTCCAGGGCTTCAGTCTTCAAGAACTGCCAAACCCACTTATATACCCAAGACAAAACCATGTAAATTCCATAGCTTCTGGGACGATGGAATTTGACACTATAGAAAACTGAGAACACCTAAGTCCTCGATCTTCTTATTGCCCACAATGTCAGCCCCAGGAAAAAACAAAGGGGGAGTGTTTTGCCTAACACTTACATCTATAGGACTATTTTAATTTTTTAGATTAAATTCTAATCATCACTTAAATGGAATTGTACATAAAAAGGGGTTAGAATGCTTTTCCAAACAGGAATCCAACTTTAGTCAAAAGAATAAAATGTTAAAAAATAAAAAGAAAACAACAAGAGCAACAACAACTAGAAATCCTGACCTTATATTCCAACTCTGTCTCAGTAGAAGCTGGACTGCTGAAAACACATCAACTTCCTGGACTTTGTACTTAACTTTCCCTGAAGCATAATAAAAGGCCAAAAAGAAAACATTATCTAGTGATCATGGAATGCCACAGTTGACTGCATAATTAATTCAAAGAAGTAGTAGTACTGTCTCTTTAAAATTCAGTACTTTGGCTACCCTTGAGTATTTTGGATTAAAGATCTGGCATGAAGATTACTTACATTCTTTCCAAACCTCAATCATTTTTCACTTGAAAAAGACTTTCAGCTGACTATATGCAAAAAAAAAAAGTACTTTTTCTGCCAGATAACTAAGGCTTTTTTTAATTCCAAGAATTTTCTTTTTCAGGCTGTTTCTGGATATTGTCTTTGTTATTACAAATTGTATAAATCAAAAAATACAGAATTTTTATTTAATATACACTGCTAGACTAACCTATATATTTTCAGAGATCAGAACTATCAAAAAAAGAAAAGAATTCAGTATTATTTACTCTTTGTCAAAAAAAAAAAATCCCACACAGAATTTTAAGGCTGAAAGTGAAGATTATAATTTTTTTTTTTTAAGTATTTTAGAGCTGCTAGGGACTTTAGAGAGTAAGTAGGTCAAAAGTTCTTCATCACCATGACCCTACATGAATGAGCTAGAGGAGGTCCACAAGTCTTCTTAGTATGCACAATTTGTTTTTTATTGTTTTTTTTTTTTTTTAAGTTTCTTTTGAGAGAGAGAGAGAGAGAGAGAGAGAGCGCGCGAGCGAGCGAGCAGGGGAGGGGCAGAGAGATAGGGGGAGAATTCCAAGCAGCTCTGTCATTGCAGAGCCCGACATGGGGCGTGATCTCACAAACCATGACATCAAGACCTGAGCCAAAATCAAGAGTTGGGTGCTTAACCAAATGAGCCACCTAGGTGCCCCTCTGTGTATAACCTGAAGTAAACGATGTGCTTATGTAAATTTTTCTTGGGTAGCTGTCTACAGCTGTCATCAAATTACCCAAGGATTCAATGTGCTACCCTACCACCCCAGGAAAACCTACAAAATCACTCGCCAAAGTCACATCACTAGGGACCTGTAAGAGCTTCACAACCATCCCTATTCTCTTCCATTCTAGACCTTGCAAAAATGTTTCTTGTTATTCATTTAAAGTTCAAAAACATAAGCTATTTTTATTCTTTCTTCTGTGTTCATGTCAGCAAGTCACCTTATTGTAGGTCTTATTTCTTTTCTTTTTTTAAATATCTTATTTATTTCTTTGTAAGTAATCTCTACACCCAATGTGGGGCCTGAACTTATGACCCCAAGATCAAAAGTCACATGCTCTATCAACTGAGCCAGCCAGGTGTCCCTATCTTATATCTTAAAGTATATAAGTTTTGGGCAATATTTTACTAATAGAAATCTTTTTATTCTTTTGCTGCAGGAAGAGAGCAAAACAGAATAGAATTAAAGGGAAAGAAAAACTCATAAAAATAATTTTTGTTTTGTGTTACATACTAATTACACTATGTATCAAATGCTTCATGAGGAACATCTTCATAGCTCTATTCCCCATGTAGTACCCTAAGACATTCAGAGGGAAGATAGAAACCACCAGAAGAAGAGAAAGAGTACAGAAGTTTTAGAACAAGAACATGAGTAACAAGGAACAACATCAGCAAAACATGAACAAAGTACTGCAATCACCAGGAGGTAAGCTATTTTTCTAAAAGACAGCTGGGAAAGAAAGGCAAGATAACCACTGATGATGATGAATAAAAATCCACATTTGTGGATACTTTTCCATTTATACCTCTTGCATAAACAAAAAAGAAATTATGTTACTTAACCTTCAATAATGGATACAGGGTTTCTTTTTGGGGTGATAAAAATGTTCAAAACTAATTGTGATGATGGTTGCACAATTCTGTGAATATACTAAAAACCACTGAATTGTACAATTTTTTTAATGTTTATTTTTGAGAGAGATAGAGAGATAGCAGGGGAGGGGTAGAGAGAGAGGGAGACAGAGAATCCCAAGCAGAGTCTGCTGTCCAGTGCAGAGCCTGATGTGGGGCTCAAACCCACAAACTGTGAGATCATGACCTGAGCTGAAACCAAGAGACGGACGCTTAACTGACTGAGCCACCCAGGCGCCCCTGAATTGTACACTTTAAATGGATCGGTTATATAGCATGTCAATGATACCTCAATAAAGTGTTAAGTATAAAAAAAAAAAAAAAATCAAAAGTGACAATATTCAGAAATAAGAGCAAAAGAAAAGTAGAGTTTATCCCAAGAATGAAAGACTCAATACTGTAAAGTCAATCAGAGTAATCTACCATATTAGCCATCTAAAGAAGAAACACCTTATGATCATATCAAATGATACATTTGACAATATCCGAAGTCCAATCTTGATTAAAAACAAAAATACACAGAAATCAGAAATAGAATGGAAGTTCCTTAGCCTGGTTAAGGGTACCTTTAAATACACACACATAAACCCGACAGCTAACATCATACTTAACTGTGAAAGATCAAATGTTTTGTATATTAGAATAATATAAAGACGCCTGCTGTCATCACTCTCATTCAAAATTATACTGAAAGTCCTAGCCAGTGCAGTAACATAAGAAAAAACAAGTCTTATAGATTAGAAAGGAGGAAAAAAAAAGCTTCCCTATTTGTACAAAACATTATTGTCTACCTAAACAATCCCATGGAATCCATAAAAAAAGCTCCTAGAATAAATACATTTAGCTTGGTTATAGAATGTAAGGCAAACATCAATCATATTTGTATACATTAGCAATGAATAATTGGAAACTAATATTTTAAGAAGTATATCATCTATAATATCTCCAATGTTAAGTAGTTACGTATAAATCTAACAAAACATGAGCAGGATGTGTATGCTGAAAACTATAAAACACTGATGGGGGAAATCAAAAAAGACCAAAATAAATGGAGAGAGCTGCTGTATTCAACGAATGGAAAATTCAATTTGGCAAAAATGCCAATTCTTCCCCAAGTTAATTAGTAAGGATTATCTGTAAGATACAGACAATTCTAAAATTGATATGGAAAGGTAAAGGAAGTAAAAGAGCCAAAAAATACTTGAAAATTAGAATAATCATTATTAGAATACAATCTCATTAGAATACAATCTCTCTGATGTTATCACTGTATTAGACTGTGAGCTCTGTGTTCATCACTGTATCCCAAGTGCTGTGTTTACACACATGAAAATGTGCAAATCTGAGGGGCTACAGAGAACTATTTGTAGTTATCTTAGTTCACTTGGGGTACTATAACAAAATACTACAAATTTGGTGGCTTACAAACAACAGAAGCTTATTTCCGACATTTCTGGAGCTGGAAAGTCAAAGATCAAGGTACTGGCAGATTCAGCATCTGGTGAAGGTCTCCCTCCAGTTCATAGGCTACTACTGTCTTTTGCCTCTGTCCTCACAGGGTGAAAGGGGTGAGAAAGCTCTCTGGGAGCTCTTTCATAAGGACATTAATCATTGGGGCTCCACTCTCAAGACTTAAGCACCTCCCAAAGTCCCCAACTCCAAATGCTATCACACTGGGGATTAGGTTTCAAAATATGATGGGGGAGTAGAGGACAAACATTCAGTCTATAGCATTAGTCTAATGGCAATCTAACGAGCCATTATTATTTCCATAAACCTTTCTCCTCTATGAGCCATTTCTTCTTGCATCATTCCCTTTTGATACTTTTCACTATCTATCTTATATACTGATCTGAGTGCTTTTTGAACCTATAAATGTTCTGAGAACAGGATTATGCAACATTGACAATGCCCTGCATATAAGATATTTAAAATAGTCAGTACATACTTTATTTTTTAGACTAACACAAAATGAAAATTGGCCGGTTTTCTTTTGATGTACAGTTCTGTAAGTTTCACCACACATACAGATTTGTGCAACTACCACCACAATTGAGGTACAGAACAGTTCCATCACCCCAAAACACTCTGTCATGTTATGTCTTTGTGGTCACCCTCTCTCTGCCAGTGCCTTGATCTTTGACTTTCCAGCTCCAGTCACGTAAAGCACTGGAATGAATCTGAAGATAGACTTATAAGCCAGACTCAGTGAAGAGAAGTAAATCTTGTCTCCCCCATCTCATGCTCCCTGCTAGTATCACATCATAGCCTTTCAATTTATGTCCACAATATGATCATCACTGACTTTACCAGAAAGGCCTTATTCTAGCTCCTTTCTTTCCTGGAATAGAGTTGGTGTCCAAATATGCTTGTTGAATGAACAAGGGAGGATTCAGGCAAACAGAAATTAGAGAGGAGAATGACAACTCATTCTGGCTAGGATAAACTCCAAAGTATGAATAGGAAAGAACAGATCATTTTATTTCTTTGCCCCCAAATCCTCCAACAGTCCCTAATATCTATGGAAAAATTTTAATTCTTCACTCTAGTATTAAAATCTATTCACCACTTGTACCCATATAATCTTTCCATCATTAGTTCCCACTATTATTTCCACAACTAAGAAAAACATATGTAGCTGCAGCATACCTGAGACCTGCTCCCACTTCTTTGTGCGTTTGCACCAATCCCTGCTGAAGCAGTAGCCCAATGTGACTGCATTTGTATCATATGGCCTTGCCCTTCAGTGCTGATTAGACTGCACTCTGATAAAATAGGAACAAATTCATTCATAGGCTGAGACAATCAGATTCCCAGGATTTTTTTTTAATTTATTTATTTATTTGGAGAGAGAGAGAGAGAGACAGCATGAGTGGTGGAGGGGCAGAGAGACAGGAAGACAGAGCATCCCAAGCAGGCTCCACGCTGCCACCACAGAGCCCAATGCGGGGCTCAATTCCACAAACTATGAGATAGTGACATGAGCCAAAACCAAGAGTCAGAAGCTTAACTGACTGAGCCACCCAGGCGCCCCCTCCCAGGATTTTTAAATAGAAGACTTAGAGATTGAGTCAGTCGAAGCCTGGAAGATGCATGAACTGATAATCAGGTAGAGAGAGCTGAGATAGCTTTATAGGGTTTTTGCAGGTGGAAACCATGCATCGAACAACCAGGAGACAGAAAAGAGATGAGAAAAACCATCCGTTGAAAAGCCGAGAAACCACTGTTTCAGGCACTCTATATAGTCCAGATATATTTTATTTCGTATTTCCAAAATATCCACAAGATGCCTATTACATGCCTATAATAAACCTTCCTTCATTTAAGGTAGTTTAGGTGGGCTTCTGTTCCTTAAAACTGCAGAAAATAACCCTAACATATGAGCCAAACTCTATACTTTTTCATACATTCTGTACTTTCCTGTCTCTATGCTCTAGATAGCTTATATACATATTTTATTTCCCCTAAGTACAAACTAAGTTGGTTACACATACTTAGAAGTGCAATATAGCCAATCTAAAAAGTTTCTACTTTTGTACATCAAATGATACTATCAAGAAAGTGTAAAGACAAGCCATAGGAGGACACATTTCCAAATTACCAATATGTAATAAAGGGCTAGTATCCAGAGTATATAAAGAACTCATATAGCTCAACAACAAAACTACAAACAGCCCAATTAAAATGGGCAAAAGGGGGGCACCTGGGTGGTTCATTCAGTTAAGTGTCAGACTTTGGCTCAGATCATGATCTCACGGGTTCACGGGTTGGGACCCCATGTCGGGCTCTGTACCAACAGCTTAGACCCTGGAGCCTACTTCAGACTCTGTGTCTCCCTCTCTCTCTGCCCCTCCCCCTCCCTCTCAAAAATAAATAAATAACCATTAAAAAAAATTTTTTAATGGACAAAAGATTTGATAAACATTTCTCCAAAGAAGATACACAAATGTTCAACAAGCACATGAAAATATGCTCAACATCATTAGCCGTTGGGGAAATGCAAAACCACCATAAGATACTATTCCATACTCACTAGGATGGCTACAACTAGAAAAAGAAAAAAAAAAAAAGGAAAATGATAGGCATTGGGAGAGGAGGTGATTAAGTGGAATCCTTGTACACAGCTGGTGGGAATGTAAAATGGTGCAGCTGCTGTTGAAAACAACTGGCGGTTCCTCAATACGTTAAACATTTAGAATATGACCCAACAATTCCACTCCTAGATGTAACACCCAAAATAACTTGAGAGGTATTAAAAACAAACAAAAACAAAAAAACTTGCGCACAAATGTCCACACTATTCATAAAAACCAAAAGGTGAAAACAACCCAAATGTCTGTCAATGCATAAGTGGATAAACAAAATGTGATATATCCACATAGTGGAATACTATTCAGCCATCAAAACTATGTACTGATACACACTACAACATGGATGGGCCCTGAAAACATTATGCTAAGTGAAAGAAGACACAAAAGGCCATATACGATTTCATTTATACAAAATATTCATAATACACAAACCCACTAAGGACATAGATTAGTGGTTGCCAGGGACTTGGGGGGAGAAGGGAGTGGAGTGACTGCTAATGGACATGGAATTTCCTTTCTGAGTAATGAAATGTTTTGGAACTAAACAGTTGTGATGCCTGCACAACAGCATGAATACATCAAATGTTACCGATGGTAAATTTTATATGTATTTCACTATAATAAAATTTTAACAGGTTTCTAAAACTAAACTTCCAGTTATCAGTTCTTAAAACATGGTCACCAGTTTAACCAGTCTGTTAAGACTAAACCCACATCTTTCAGTATTAATAAGTATGCCAAACCAAAAACTGTATCTAAACCACACAACTTTGTAAAGTAAGAACTATTTCAAGGAGATTCACTTTTATTTTTTTTCTGGCTGTGTCTGGAATTAAAAATATTAAACAGAAAACTAAATTTCACTGTTTAAAGCTTTTTAAAGAAAATACAAAACTGTTTATATTGAAAGCTATTTACATGAGCTGGTTTTAAGTTTTAGCAAATCTAAAATGCAGGCTAATAATAGACAAATGTGTGACAGTAAACAAATATTATTTGGTACGGTTTCTTAAGAATGAATTAAGAATGAATAATGAATAAAATGATAAAAGATGAGTGTGTTTGCTATCAATAAAAGATCAAAAATATAAAAGAGTGATACATCTAGTTCTACTGAAATTGAGAATAATTTGTTTTGCTAGTCAGAAAAGCTAAAGAAGGGGCGCCTGGTTGGCTCAGTTGGCTGGGCAACCGACTTCGGCTCAGGTCATGATCTCGCCGTTTGTGAGTTCGAGCCCCATGTCGGGCTCTGTGCTGACAGCTCAGAGCCTGGAGCCAGCTTCAGATTCTGTGTCTTCCCTCTCTCCACCCCTCCCCTGCTCACACTCTATGTCTTTGTCTCTCAATAATAAATAAACGTTAAAAAAAAAAAAGAAAAGCTAAAGAAAATGATTTACCTCACAAATGTAAAAAATATAAAGGATATTTCAAAACTTGCAACATCATAAAGGCAACATTTATCAGAGTTTCACATTTCTTTTACATTGTAACACTGTCAGTTATAGCCGGTGTAGTATAGATTTTTTCATAATCTATATAAAAGTTAGTCCTTTAAAATATGGACTGTTTTGCAAACCCAGTGGTAAGTAACAAGAGTTTTAGGCTCCACCAAAATTAAACTGATATAGCCAGATCTACCCAAGATAACCAAATTTAAGGGTTGGTAGACCCCAAGTCTCTCTGACTTTACTTAATCCTTGAAAAGAATATGAAAGTGAAATCATTTATGCCTGTTTGTACAAACCTCAACTATTCACATATTATGTCTAACTATCTGCTTGGGGATAAATCTATTATACTAAGATATTAGTTAGAGTACTTCTTCCAGTACAGTTAATGTACAACTGAATTTGCTTGGTTGGCTTCCTAATGTATTTTAGCTTTGACTCCCCTCCAACATTCAGTTCTTCAGTCCCATCCTACACTGCCCAACTGGTTTCTCTCCTACAGAGCCATCTCCCCGAAGACAGGCACCAAAATACTTTGAGAAATGATACCTATTAAAGTAACAAGTAGAGAGCCTCCCAGAGTGACCACTTCAAAGGTTCCAGACGTTTAACTGTATTACATTCTTATACCTTTTAAACAGCATTTAATCCAATAAATCCTTGTGTTCCTATACATACAAGGCTCCATGTTTCCATGCAGAGACAAAAAAAAAAAAAAAAAAAAAAAGAGCAAGAAAGACCTGTTCCCTTTCTCCAGGGAATCTGTATCTTACTAGAAGAGATACATACACAACAAGTAATTAACGAAGTCTCGCTACTTCGTCTACCTCATTCAATCCTCAAAAATGGCCAAACGGCATACTGCCAGCATCCACTTTTATGAAGCAATGTACAGAACGTGTGTGCACACTGGATGTAGTCTTCATTTTACAACTTTACACTCTCAGGGTTTTCCCTGAAGTTGTTTCCTTTCTGATCCATGACAGCAAAACCACAAGCCTAAGAGCTATTATGGGGTCTTTTCCCCTCATCAAATTCCTTATAAAACATGATAGACATAATTTTTCACATGACTCTCCATTTTCATGTCATCCCACTTCCCTCAAAACAAAAATCAGATTCAAAGTTTTCCCCCCTTAAAGCTTCACAAAAAGGCTACTGGTGTGTAAGATATGTCATTCAATTTGTTAGTGATTCCTTCTGACAAGGATTGACTGTTATTTACATCAACTACCACAAGTGTATATCCAAGCCCTGGTTTCACAAGTCCCAAATCATCTGCCACTCTGCTGCAAGAGTCAGTGTTCTAAAATGCAATTCTGAGGGGCCCCTGGGTGGCTCAGTCAGTTAAGCTTCTGACTCTTGATTGTGGGTCAGGTCATGATCTCACAGTCTGTGAGTTCGAGCCCCACATCAGGCTCTCTGCTGTCAGCAAGAGAGCCCATTCGGACCATCAGTCCTTCTCTCTCTCTCTGCCCCACCCCAGTTCAGGCTCAAGTGTGCTCTCTCGCCCTCTCTCTCACTCACTCAAAAATAAACATTTAAAAAATAAAATAAAATGGAGGTGCCTGGGTGGCTCAGCCAGTTAAATGTCCGACTCTTGGTTTCAGCTCAGGTCATGATCTCATGGTTTGTGAGTTCAAGCCCCACCTCGGGCTCTGCGCTGACAATGGGGAGCTTGCTCAGGATTCTCTTTCCCTCTCTCTCTGCCCCCAACCCTGCCCCACTTGCACTGTCTCTCAAAAATAAATCAAGTTAAAAAATTTTTAATAAAATAGAATGCAATTCTGAGCATGCTGTCCTTATTTTAAAAGTCCATCAAAGGTCCTGTGCACTGCTACCCTTCATGGAATAAGTTCAAATTGTTAACTTCTGTCATAAACTTCCTCATAATGTAGCTTCAACCTTTTTGCCTCAGTTTTTGACACTCTACCTTACCTGCACTAAAGGCGGTCACACTGAGTATCTGCAGTCCCAAAAGTGCTGTGCTATTTCATGTATAAATTCCGCACATCATGTTGTGTGCCTGTACAGTCTTCAGTTGGCCTCATTCCAATCTCGGCCATTCCCAAGCATTCTTGTTTCATCTACCTACCCCTAAGCTTCCTAACTTCCTACCCCAAAGTTAATCACTCCTTCAGTGCTGCTGATTCATCCTGTACCTTCTTTTATAACACTAATCAAGTACTGTGTAACTACTGATTTATGTGACTCCCCCACCTTAAGTTTAATATTGCTTAATTTCCTTAGTGCCTCATACACATAATAGGGCTGAAAACCATTTGTTAAATAAATAAATGGTAAGAAAACTGCAAACTAACTCGTAAGAACTATGTATGCTTAGGCCAGAGGGTCCAAAAACAAAAAAGAGGTTCAGAAATAATCTTTAAATTTCTGAAGGGTGATTATGTAAAAACAAAACAAAACAAAACAACAAAACAAAAACAAAAAAACCTGACTTATTCTTTGTGGCTCTAAAGGGCAAATCAGGACCAGAAACATTACAAAGAGATACACTGTGATTCCACATAAAGAACCTTCTAACAATTAATACCACCCTCAATAGGCTGCCTTGAGGAAACTGACCTTGTTAGTAAAAGAAATCAAGCAGAGGCTAAACAACATCCATCAGGTGCCTTAAACTCTCTAAGAATAAAGAGACAAACACACTTAGCTCTAAGGTGGTGGTTACTGTTGGTTTGTTTTGTTGACCTTTTGCTCAGGTCAACCTAGAAGTACTTCTTGAACTGATGGTACCCATCATAGAACCTATCTTCCAGCAATATAGTAACCTTCTAGTGACCAAAGACCAAAGTAAGTGTCTCTTCTAAGTTTTTTTATTTACTTATTTTTGAGAGAGAGACAGCATGAGCAGGAGAGGGGCAGTGAGAGAGGGAGAGAGAAAGAATCCCAAGCACGCTCCATGCTATCAGCACACAGCCCAATGAGGGGCTCAAAGTCACGAAACTGTGAGATCATGACCTGAGCCGAAGTTAGAGCCGTAACCTACTGAGCCATCCAGGCACCTCTCGCTCTCTCTTTTTTTTTTTTTTTAAACTTTTTATGGAGAGAAAAAGAGCGTGCGAGTGGGGGAGAGTGGCAGAGGGATAGAAAAAGAGAGAGAGAGAGAGAGAGAGAGAGAGAGAGAGAGAGAGAGAGGGAGAATCTCAAGCAGGCTCCAGGATCCATGCAGAGTCTGATGTGGGGCTCGATCCCACAACTCTGGGATCATGACCTGATCCTAAACCAAGAGTCAGACACTCAACTGACTGAGTCACCCAGGTGCCCCAAATTGTACTAATATCTGAATCTATCATATTAATACCTAAACTTTTAGAGACTTAATTAAAACTTTATATATATCAGTTGTCATTAGAAGATATTTCTGCTGCACAATATGACCTATTATGAGGCCATGAGAGGATGGAACACTAGGGAAGTTAAGAGGGAGGTATAGCAGATATCTTTAAGAAGTTGCCAGAAACTTCTACAAAGGCATTGAGGTAAGCAGAGTAGAAAAATAAATATAAGCATAATCTTTAGTAATACTCTTAAGCCTAGAGGCCAAAGTGCAGAGCTAACTTCCAACCGACGACATGTATGTTCCTCGACAATTTTTCTCTGTACATACATCTTCAAACTCATTCTCTTAACAGTTTCTTCTGTCTCTAACTTACACCTTCACAACTGCCAATCTTCTTTATCTTTTTTCTTACCACCTTAACTGGAATAGTATGGAAACAAAGTATTTATCCTCAGTTTTATTTCATAACCCGTCCTGTTTTTCAAAAGCAAATAATATGAGCATTTTCTGAAGGAAACGGACCCTCCCCCCTCAAGCCTCTAGAGAAGAATGGGGCCCTGCTGACATCATGATTTTAGTCCATTGAGGCTGATGTTGGACTTCTAACCTACAGAACTCGCAGAAAATAAATTTCTATTTTTTAAGCCAAAAAATGAGCATTTTTCTGTTTTTCTTACAAAAAACAATTAAACTTACAGTTAGTGAATACCTTTCTCTTGGGGGAACAAAAGTATTTCCCCTCCTTGACTAGACGATAACTACAAACATTCTTGATGAAAACCAGATTTGGAAATTGTAAATAATGCCCCATGTATGATGGGTAGGTATACATTACAGTATTTTGGAAAATATGAGAAAATAGCACATAATTTGATTTCAAAACTATCATGTTCAGTTCCAAACTTAAGATGTTTTAATCTCTGTGGGGTTAGAAACAGACAGATGGAAATATTTTTTAGCCAAGAAATGTATCCCAAAATAAAATTCAAATTAAAAAGAAATCAAAAAGCCAAATTCAAAGGTAAATTAAACACATTATCAAGCTCACTCTCAAACAAGCTCTAACTAGGAGCACAACCTGTAGTTTGGTTTCCTAAGGTAAACTTCTCTTAATTGCAGGAAAGAGCCTGCTGAAAACCCAGACAGTCACATGGGTTTCCATCTCTTTCTTCTTTTGGCCACAGAAATAAGAAGTCCAAGAAAGGCTGAAACAGCAAATTCTAGAGGGAAATAAGCCATGTGCAATCTGCAGTAGTTTTTCTTAAAGGCATGGAAAAGAGTTACAACTAGCAGCAGAAGGAGGAAAATTAACACTTTTTTTTGATGAGCTATAAATAAAGGGAGATAAAGTTATGACTCCATGTTGAAAAGATCTGAGTAAGGTTTTGAAAGTTAAAGCTTTTCACAGAACAGGCAAGCAAGGCTTTCCACATAGTATAAAATAAAAGTAAAGGACCCTTCCCACTAAAGGGGGGGGATAAAAAAAGGAAGCTAAGATTTAATCAGGCAGAGATAACTTCTCAATCTAGTGAAGGTCAGCAAAATACTTCTCTACTGTATCTGTACTTACTCTCTCCAATTACAGAGGACCTACATATGATCCAAGTTTAAAACAATAAGGTAATGTGAGCTATAAATGCATGTTGCACCTTCTTTCAATTATTATCTGAGGAGACCTGCCTATCAACAATTATTTCAGTAATAATGTCTGGGAACCACCTGCATCAGAATCCTTCTGGGGAGTCCTAGTTAAATATTTGGATTCCTGCTGGGCCCCAGAAAAGATCTAGTGAATCAAAGGATTGGGGGGGGGGGGGGAACTTAAGGAATCTGAATTCTTAACAACCTCCTCCCTCCAGGTAATTTTAAAATACACGAAAGTTTAAGAATTACTGTAGTAGGGTCCAAGCAACTATCACTCAAAACTACCTGGGGACAACTGAGCGTAGCTAAAAGGAGTTCCCAGGAAGAAATATGCAGCCTCAAAAAGGACTGACTTTCCCTTCTCAGTACACATAGAGATGAGTAACAGATGTGTCACCTCAAAAATCTCCAAATGTTTCCACTCTTCCCAAAGCTTTCCCACCACAACATACTAAGCATGAAATGTATGAGTGAGCCAAGCTAAACATTTCATGAATTTAACTTAAAAACTGGCTTTGCCTGTCTATAAGTTCCTTAAAACAATAAAAGATACAAATATTTTAATCTTTCTCAACATTCCTTCCTTTCAGTTCCTTCTCAGATTTGCTTTTTAGTCAAAGCTTCAAGACTTCTGAAAATTTTAGATTATTACATTACAGTCCATTTTAACACCCATCCAATACCAAATACAAATTATGTTTAAAAATCTACTACACAAATTGTGTAATGTTTCTTCAGGTAGTACACAAAAAAATCCATTCATTTCTTCCTTCCTTCCTTCCTTCCTTCCTTCCTTCCTTCCTTCCTTCCTTCCTTC
>NW_024412404.1:34938807-34941702 GCF_014898765.1 Herpailurus yagouaroundi | reverse complement strand
TTCCTTCCTTCCTTCCTTCCTTCCTTCCTTCCTTCCTTCCTTCCTTCTTTCTCTCTCTCTCTCTTTCTTTCTTTCAACCAATGGATTTCAGTGATGAAGCTGGGGAAGGGACTGTGGCTGTCTTGATGAAGTTTAAGTAACAACATCTGAACCTTCCCCCTATACCACACAACAAGTACAAGGCACTGAGAACATTATCTCATGGACAATCTCATGAGGTAGGTATCACCATTATCTTTACTTTATGGATGAGTTGGCGAAGGTCCAGAGGGGTCAAGTAACTTGTTCAGAATTATACAGCTAGGTAAGCTAATTCAAACCAAGGCGATCTAATTCCAGAACCAGCATTTTTTATCACTACACTATCCTGTAGTTTGTATATGCCATCTGCCAAAAAGCAAGTCCTCTGAATCTGACAAGGTAGGGGTTGTGGATTCTGGAGAATCCAATTTTTTTAAATGTGTTTTCAGGTAATTTTGAAGTATAACAAAAGTTAGGAATTATTCATTAAGCTATTAGTTTGCCCAAGTAGAACACTGGCAACCTTTGAGACATAACTCATGGTCAGGAAGTTAAGGTCTCAAATTCCAATATGTTGATTAACTAGAATTTACTTCATTACCCTATTCTCTCTCCTACTCCAAAGAAATTATAAGGGAAAAAAAAAATCTAGAATTATTTTGCCCAAGGTCACACAATTATTTAATGGCAAAAGCTACCCAGGACAAAAACCAAGTTTCTTATCTCTCAAATAGTATTTTCACTACACCAAAAGCTATGTTTTTGTTCATAAACTTCTCATGATTCACAGAAATTGGTACATTAGCTTCAAATCCTAGGAATCAGATCTTTGGTCTAGTTCTGATTCTTTTATTAATTCACTGTGGGCAAATAATTGTAAAATAAAATTGTAAAATAAAAAATTCCTTAAAAGGTCACAGGAATATTTAGAGAATTAGAAAAGAAAATACACAAAAAAATAATTTTGGACAAATGTGAAATTATGTAGAATTAAAATATGATTTCATATTTTTCTAGAGGCACATAGGTAGGTACTGGTTGTTAAATCTTGTAAATACTGCCCCAAATAGTTTGATGTTTTATTTATTTTTAAGACAGAGAGACAGAGCATGAGTGGGAAGGGGCAGAGAGAGAGGGAGACACAGAATCTGAAGCAGGCTCCAGGTTCTGAGCTGTCAGCACAGAGCCCGATGTGGGGCTTGAACTCATGAGCTGTAAAGATCATGACCTGAGCAGAAGTTGGACGCTTAACCAACTGAGCCACCCAGGTGCCCCATGCCCCAAATAGTTTGAACTGAAAGCTTAAAAAATCAATGCTCTAGGACCCCCCTGAAAGAACAACTCAGTACCATACCTAACTCATTTCCAATATTAAATTAATACCACCTTACTAGGTGATATCTAGCAAATAAAAGATTTCTCTGATAACAGCACTGTTGATTTTATGTAGGATATTAAGTGATGAATGAAGTGATCCCTGAAGTCCCTTCAAATTTAAAGGTTTATTATACAGTAAAACACAACTATGCACCAAATAAAAATCTTTTAGTCAGTATCTCTATGCTGAATGACATGTAAGTTTAATTAATAGTAATACACAAATGTTGGTTTCTTAGTTGTGAAAAATGTACCACAATGTGATGTTAACAAAAGGGGAACTGGGTGAGGAGTATACCAGAACTCCCTGTGCTATCTTTGCAACTTTTTTGTAAATCTAACACTAGTCTAAAATAAAAAGTATTTTAAAAATAAAGTAAATCTCTATGCCCATTTTTAATAGTTCATAAAATTTCTACCAAAGAGTAATAATCTGCTTTGTTATTGGGATATTGTGTTAAAAATGTTGATTTAATCTCACACTTCAAAATAATATTTAAGTACTTAAAATTATCTTAGTCTCATAAAAATTGTAGTTTCCCACTATTTTATACCTGATTTATATTCAGATTACCACATTTTCAAGCATCCACCTTAAAACCATGAATTTCTAAGGTAAAATCCTTGAAAACCAGAGTTGGATTTCCAGTGATTTAGTGCTTTGTGTTTAGAGAGGGGGAGGGGAGTTGACAGAGTTGAGGGGCTGGGTATCAGACACAGGAAACAAATAAAAACACTCCTGAGCCATTAGCTCCTAAGTCTAATATAATTGGTTGCTTCATGACACACTAAAATCTTAAAAGACTCTTATTTTTATTCTAGAGCAATTAATTACATATTCTTTTCAGCTTTCCTAAAAATTTCAAACATTTTACTTATATTAACATATAAGCAATGTCCAAAGGAGTTTCATTACAGACACAGAAATGATTATCTTCATGTTTACTTTTATAATCTCTGTGTAGTAACAAAAATGTAATATTTAGATCCAGATATTCCTTCATTCTCCTTACACAGAATTACACCACACCTATATTAAAGAAATGCTGGACCTCCTGGGTAGCTCAGTCAGTTAAGAGTCCCGACCCTTGATTTTGGTTCTGGTCATGATCTCAGTTGTGAGATTGAGCCCCTGTTAACCAGCTCAGCACTGGGTGTGGAGCCTGCTTGGGATTCTCTTTCCCTCTCTCTTTCTGCCCTTCCCCTGCTCCTGGCTTGCAGGCACTCTTTCTTTCTCAAAATAAGTAAACAAACATTAGAAAAGAAAAAAGAAAAGAAAAGCTTGATTTAGGGAGCTATAAAAATCTTTTAAAACTTATCAGAAGTTTGGTATTTTGCCTCTTTGTTAAAATGTTGAATTAGTTTTTTTGAGAAATAGGTTTTGAAACTGTAGATTTTATTTTATTTTATTTAAAAAAAAATTTTTTTTTTTTGGGGGCGCCTGGGTGGCGCAGTCGGTTAAGCGTCCGACTTCAGCCAGGTCACCATCTCGCGGTC
>NW_024412404.1:34834012-34938407 GCF_014898765.1 Herpailurus yagouaroundi | reverse complement strand
GCTCAGAGCCTGGAGCCTGTTTCCGATTCTGTGTCTCCCTCTCTCTCGAGACAGAAAGAGACAGAGCATGAACGGGGGAGGGGCAGAGAGAGAGGGAGACACAGAATCAGAAACAGGCTCCAGGCTCTGAGCCATCAGCCCAGAGCCCGACGCGGGGCTCGAACTCACGGACCGCGAGATGGTGACCTGGCTGAAGTCGGACGCTTAACGGACTGCGCCACCCAGGTGCCCCACTGTAGTTTTTATTTTAGTCGGCTGGGAGGAATACACACTGTGCAACAAATAAGAGAGTCCTACCTGACAGAAATCTATGATGGCTTGTGAATTATGTTAATTAGGTGAATTATGATTTTGCCAAAGAGTGAAAATTCTAGGTGAAAAATGAATGTGGTACATCTTGTTGTTTCTGAGAACGTTAAGTAAAGAAAAATTATAATTGTAGGAATTTAAAATTCTCAATATCATATTTAACAAAAATATATATTCTGAATAATTTTCATATCGTGGAGAATGGAGTTTGTACAGATACAAAAAGAAATCACTAAAAAAGCCTTTCGTATTCACTATTCAGCCTAAGTGTGATCGCTTCTCGGCCTTTTGGCTAAGATCAAGTGCAGCCTAAGTGTAATAAAGAGTTTTGTGAAAAGTTTTTTGCCACAACATTTAGTAAGTTTCAGAAGTCAATAATTCTAGAAAAAGCTACATGGATCTGTAGGTTTCATAATCTATAAAGTCAACTTTCTTTTTAAAAAGAAGGAAAGAGTCTTCAATACTTCTCAATATTAGCTATGCCCTTTAAGGCCACCAAATTCTCACAATTCACAGGAAGACTTTGTGGAGAAAAAAAAAATATATATATATATATATATATTATATATATATATATATATATATATATACATATCTCAGCACTACCTGGAGACACAGATACCTGTGTGTTTCTAAATAACCATAACTGTGCCAATCTGAAGAAAACGCAAGAGAATTAAATGGCTTAAAAAATACATCTATAAAGGGTTGTATCTACCTAAAAAATAAACCATTCTAGCTTGAAAAAAAAAAAGACATGAATTTGCCTGAAGGACCCATAAAATAATTTAAATTTATTTTTAAAAGAGTAATGAAGAGATCCTCGAAGAATGAAGGCTAACCTGGAAAGGAGATTTTTTGAAGTTTTCATCTCCTTCTCACTGTTAAGTTGGTGATAGTAGAGATAGTGGTAGTCACCTAACATTTTAAAACATTTACGGACAGGAAAAGGCCAAGGATCTGAGGGAATATTACTTGTGGGGCTCCCATAGTCAAGTCACAATTCACAGAGAGATGCCCATGTGAAGCTGAGGCAAGTTCCCAACAGGGACTGAAATACAACTCACCTCACCTGGAAGGGAAGGGAGGGGAGAAAAAGCAGGAGATGAGGATAGAGCAGTCTCACCTTGGACTAAATTCCTTTAGCTCCTACATAATTTCTACTCTACTCAATGAAGCTTCTGTCAATTTAGAAAACTTTAAGATAACTCTGTAGTAATAGATATGCTGCTGTAAAATACTCCCCTCTTTACTTAAAGCAAACGTGAAACTATTCCTTAAAAGTATTTATGACAGATTTTTGCCAAGAAAAGAGAGGAAGTGGGAAGAAGGAAAAGATGGAGGACAATCAGGTGAGAGAGGAAAAAAAAAGCCACAGGTGAATACAAATTATGATCAAATGTAAACCTGGTCTGAAAATCAGGAATCTTGGCTTCTAATTCCATCTCTGCCATGAGCTAACGAAACCACCTTATGTAGATAGTGCGCTTCCTCATCAAAAAAATGAAGTTGCAGTAGGGGTTGCCCCCAAGAACAAGAGTGCATCCAAGAACAAGATATCTCCAAAGGGAGCCCTTATCTAGAGCTTCCGAGTTAAGAATGACAATTATACACACGAAGGGGGGGAAAAAAACCTCTTAGGTTGTCAGGGCAAGGGAAATTTCTGATCATTCTGCCCAGGAATAGAAGATCTCTTCAAAATTACCTAGAGAATAATAGACAAAGAGTCCATAAAAGTTTCCAATTCAACACAACTTGAGCAAAGTTCTTCATACCACTGCTAGATATTGTAGATTCAGAAAGTAGCATAGTCTCTGCCTTTAGGGTGTTCAGAATTCAGTTAAGGTTTTGGTTAAACGTGACTGTGCCCTTTTCCAAGAATGTTATATAAAGAAGTAATGACATCTAGAATCTTGACATTCATATTTCAATTAAGAAAACCGAGACTTAGGGGCACCTGGGTGGCTCAGTCTGTTAAGCATCCGACTCTTGACTTCGGCTGGGGTCAAGATCTTATCGTTTTTGAGTTGGAGCTCCTCGTCTGGCTCTGCAGTGATGGCACAAAGCCTGCCTGGGATTCTCTCTCCTTCTCTCTCTGCCCCTCCTCAGCTCACTCTCAAAATAGATAGATAGATAGATAGATAGATAGATAGATAGATAGATAAGATAGAAAGATAGAAAGAAAGAAAGAAAGGAAGAAAGCCTGGGGCTTAAAGAAATTAACTTCATGGTACCTGTTTTGACTCAAATTCAGTGCTCTGATGCACATGAGTAATGTGGCTACGTGAATGTCAAATAGCTTTATTAACTGAAGTACTATTAGTGAAGTCCTATGAACCGATTAAAGAAAAATTTTAATTATATCAAAATTCCTGCCTACTGTTAATATGAAAAAGCCTATTATAATAAATTTGCCCTATTATTCATAAATTGTGATGTATATATACATATTTGTCTTCAAACTTAATCCCTAGTAGCCTGCCCTCCACCACCACATAAGGGACCAGTGTCCAAATTATCTCTATTCCCAGTGGTGGCACAAAGCAGGCACTCTGGGTATACTGGTTCAATTAGTGATCTCCAAAGCCCCTTCCAAGTCTAAAATTGCCTGACATCAAAACATGACCACTAAACCACCCAAAGGCCACACAAGTTCACAAATGTATAAACTTCGTTCACCTTGAGAGCTTTTAGAATACTGCCACTATAAGCTTTAAGTATGTTTTTGCAACTATACCCACATAGATCTCACTACTATATATTTTATCCTATGAGTAACACAAGATTACGATTTCCCAATCTTGATTTAAAAACAATAAATTATTTGTGAATTTATATAAGCAGGAAAAATAAGGGATAATAAAGTAGAAAAAAATATTACAATGAGAAGATTGTGCCTGTGTCTACAAATATGCACACTAATTGTATAATCCTCTAAAACTTGAGCTGTATAATTTGTTTCTTTCACTCCTATCAAGATCCCTGAAAAGGAAACAAAAACACAGGAGAACTCTGGAAGAGTTTACAAGTTGGGAATGCTTTCCTATTTGCCTAGAGATTAAGGGGGGAAAAAAGCATATCAAGATCTGACTCCAGGAAAATTGCTATTTCGTTAATGAGCAATAGGATGAGTAATTTCTTACTATTTATCCCTATCAAAGCCCTATTCTGAAATCTGCAATGTCCAGCACCATATCTCAATTTCAAGAATAGCAGGTCAAAACACAAATACAATAGCATCAAAAACTAAAAGGTTGCTGAAAAAAAGCGTAGGCCTATCTGGCAAAAGAGAAGAGGGATTTTCTAGATAAAGCGCCATAGCCATTTGGCTTTTTAAGGACTGTAATCAAATTCTAAATTCCAAACTGACTGCATTTTAATAAAGGCCATTAAAACGAACAGTTAAACACTATGAAACACAACCACTTCTAATTTCAGGAATTCCCAAGCTAGTTGAATGGGTTTAGACTCCACGCAACTAGACATCTCTGCAGAATGACTTCCCTTTCTCTTTCACAACCACACCCGCACACACAGACCGCCGCGCTCACCCCCACTCCCCAACCCTACTCCTCGTAGTACAGTAAAAATACACCGAGAACAGAGCAGGTTGTCTGCTTATCCGGAGGAAGCAAAACTGCAGCTATGGCTTTAGCACGCTGGCAAGGCCTGAATACACGGAAACCAGGTGTCAACAACAGGTATAGCCTCCAGCCCACAGGGAGAGAGATTCGCTCCCCACAAAGTTGGCAACTTCTCCTACACACAACACAATGCAGACCCAGTTCCTCTTCGCCGGTGACAAATCAAAGCTAAGTCCTGACGCCAGCAAGAGCCCGCGCGGAGACGGCCCCCAAGCCGCTCTCGGCCAGTTCCTGGCCTCGACCTCCGCCCTGGCCCCGGTCCCCGTCGCGACCCCTAACCCTCCCCGAGCCCCGGCGCAGCCTGCGCTGTACCTGGCGAAGAAGTCGGCGAAACCGCCGCTCCGTCGAGCCCGGGCCGAGGTCCCCGCGGCGCCCTGCTCCGCGGCGGGCGCGGGCACCGGCGGCCCGGCTGGGGGCAGGTGGTCGCGGCTCACCTCGAACGTGTTCCGAGAGTTCACGTGAACGTCCGAGACGCCGGGGCGCGGCTCCGCGCCCGAGCTAGTCCTCTCGGCGGAGGCGGCGGCCAACGAGCCCTCCTGTGGACCCCCAGCGCCGGCTCCCGGCCGCTCCAAGTCCTCGTTACTGCTGCTGTCGCTGGCCGGGCTGCCCCCCGAGCCACTGCTCGCACCTTGGGACTTGTCGGCGTCCGCCGCCGCCAGGCAGCAGCTCCGCAGCGGGTGCTCGAGTGGCGCGGCCCAGTCGGACGGACTGCCCTCACCGTCCGCGCCCTCGTCGCCAGGCCCCTCCGGGGGAAGGCGGCGGTGGCGCGGGTCCCGGCCGCCCGCGCGGGCCAGCTCTCGAGGCTCCTCCAGGTCGCGACAGTCCTGGCCCGGCAGAAAGCCCGAATCTCCGTTGGTCATGCCTCTGTGCCGCGGCGCACGGGCATCCGCCGCCTCCGTGCCTCGGTGCTTGGAGCCTGAGTCCCGCGGGCAGGCGTCCGAGCGCGGGGCTGCCGGGGTCGGCGGCGCGCGGGGTTGGCCAGCGGGAAGTGGACAGTAGCACAGCCCCGGCTCCAGCTGTCCTCCGGCCGCCGCGAGGTAGCGCCGAAGGAGCTGCTGAGGCGGCGTCTCCTTCTCCTCTTCCTCCTCCTCCTCCTCCTCCACCGGCAGCTCCACAGCGCCGACGCCTCCGCCGAAGCCGCCCGTGGCCCGGATCATCTTCCTGTCCTGGCCCACGGGCTCCGGCGCCGGCAGCGGGAGCAACTTGGGGTTTCTACCCGAACAGGCTCCTGCATCCTCCGGACCCACCATCTAGGGCCGGGTGAGCGCCGCCTGAGGAGACGACGGAAGAGTCCCCGGCGCAAACTCGGACCGGGAATAGCCCTGGGGGCTGGGGCCGCGGCGGCCGCCGCCGCAACGTTCCCAGACCCACCCCTCCCACCTCGGGCTTCTGGCAGTTGCGGGAGAGCGGGCACGCGCCAGAGCTCGCGCACGCACCAACGCCGGCCCGGTCAAACGCCGAACTGGATATTCTGCGAACCATAGAGACAGTAGCTAGAGAGGCCCACTCCCTGACACTCTGGCGGCCAATCTGGGATCCTCCATCTGGATGGTGGAGGCTGGTTGGCTCTCTCTGAGCGTGACAGCTCTTACAGAGGCACGGGTTTGACTCGCTTAACAAAAATTCACTTGACGTACTTAATTTATGGGAGTAGAATACAGGATATTAGATGTAAGCCCTCCCAGCTCCACTTGTTCAGTCGACTTTACGCTTTTTCATGCATCTTCTCTATCGCCGTTGCTATAATTTAGGGCTTCAGCGCTTCACCCTCCCTTCTCCCTTCTCCACTTCATCTTCCATAATATTAAGTTACCTTTCTTATCTAGCACCATGTTACATCATATGGCTTTTCTTAAAGACTTCCAGTATCACTCAAGGAGAGAGGAAATGGAGTCGGGCACAGAGTGGCTATTGAAATAATTCCAGCACCCTGTGATAATGGATTAAAATGGAGTGATAGCCACTGAGTGGAAATGGTGACGTTTAGAAGTCACAAGACATGATAACTGATCAGCTATAAGGAGGGATTGAAGAGGGAGGAACCAGCAATTACTACAAAACTCTTGAGACTGAAACTAATGTGGTTTGAAAACATGGGGATTTGGATTGGGGGGGGGGAAACTTGATTAATAGGGGAAATATATCTGGTAAAGTAAAAGGCCGGGAATATCCAGGATAGAATTCTAAAACTTGGGTTAAGGGCTTGGGTTTGGAGACACGGGTTGAAGAGTCATCTGTATATTGCAACAAGGTGAGTCATTAGTGACATGGCCTGGGAAGAAAGAATGAAGATGGAGGTGGGGCAGAGGCTCAAAGGTGTCATTATTTCAAGATGGGCAACACAGTTGTTTTGCAAAGGATTAAAGAGGAACTAGCTGTAGATAAAATGAAGGGGAAAATATTGACAACTCATTCTAGAAGTATGTCAATGAACAGAGAGGACAGAAATAGGAGAATGGGGTAGTAATGACAGGAAGCAGCATTGTCAAGCCTTTATATTTTTCTTTATATGAGAGAGAGTATAACCTATATATGAGTAGTAGTAAAATACGTAAATAAAATGGACACCCTTGTACCCAGCAACCAGTTTAAGAAACATCAGGTGTCTTATGGGGCGCCTGGGTGGCGCAGTCGGTTAAGCGCCCGACTTCAGCCAGGTCACCATCTCGCGGTCCCTGAGTTCGAGCCCCGCGTCGGGCTCTGGGCTGATGGCTCTGGGCTGATGGCTCTGGGCTGATGGCTCTGGGCTGATGGCTCGGAGCCTGGAGCCTGTTTCCGATTCTGTGTCTCCCTCTCTCTCTGCCCCTCCCCCGTTCATGCTCTGTCTCTCTCTGTCCCAAAAATAAAGAAAAAAGTTGAAAAAAAAAATTAAAAAAAAAGAAACATCAGGTGTCTTTTATAATGAGTATATTTGAAGGCCTTAAGGAAGGACTAAGTGGCAAAGGCATAGTTAGTAATGTATTTATTGTCAAGATCTTTCAGAAGAACTTACTTCTAGGACACAGTTGGAAAAATTAATACAGAAAGAGAAAATATTTGTAAATCATATATCTGATAAAAATCTAGTGTCCAGAATATATAAAGAACTCCTACAACTCAATGAGACAACCCAATTTAAAAGAGGGTAAAAGGGGGCACCTTGGTGGCTCAGTTGGTTAAGCCTCAGATTCTTGATTTTGGCTCAGGTCATGACCTCACAGTTACTGGGATCAAGCCCCGACTCAGGCTCTGCACTGACAGCATGGAGCCTGCTTGGTATTCTCTCTCTCCCTCTCTCTCTGCCCCTTCCCTATGCACTCTCTCTCTCTCAAAATAAATATTTTTTTTGAGTAAAAATAAAAGTGGGTAAAGGACTTGAACAGACATTTCTCCAAAGAAGATATGCTAATAGCTATTAATATGCATATGAAGTAATGCTCAATATCATTAGTCAATAGGGAAATGTAAAACAAAACCACAATGACTTGGGGCACCTGGGTGGCTCAGTCAGTTGAGCATCCGACTTTGGCTCAGGTCATGAGCTCACAGCTGTGAGCTGTGCTGACAGCTCATAGCCTGGAGCCTGCTTTGGATGCTGTGTCTCCCTCTCTGCCCCTAACCCACTCACATTCTGTCTCTGTCTCTCTCAAAAATAAATAAACATTAAAAAAAATTCAAAAGCACAATGACTTTAAAAATTATTAAGGGGTGCCTGGGTGGCTCAGTTGGTTGAGCATCAGATAATGAGAGTCATCATTTCACAGTTCACGGGTTCGAGACCCGCATTGGGGTCACTGCTGTCATGGAGGAACCTGCTTCAGATCCTCTGTCCCCCCCTCTCTCTGCCCCTCCCTGGTTACTCTCTATGTCTCTCTCAAAATAAATAAACTCTTAAAAAAAAAAAACCCACAATGGCACAGCACTCAAACAGACTAGAATGGCTATATTCAAAAAAGTAGAATGTAATTGTAGAGGGTGTGGAAAAAGTAGAATCCTCAAACTTTGCTAGTAGAAATGTAAATGGTATGGCTGGTATGGAAAATGTTTGGTGGTTCCCCCATAAAGTTAAACATTGAATTACCATATGACCCAGTAATTCCATTCCTAGATATATACCCCAAAAGAAGTGAAAATAGATTTTCATGCAACACTTATACATAGATATTCATAGCAGCACGATTCATAAAAACTAAAAGACAGAAATAGCCCAAATGTCCATCAACAGAGGAATGAATAAACAAAATGTGATATTTACACGAGGGACTATTATTTGGCCATAAGAAGAAATGAAGTATGGATACATGATACAAAATAGATGAAATCTCAAAAACTTTATGCTAAGTTGAAGAAACCAGACACAAAAGATCCATATTGTATAATTTCATTTGTATGAACTATCCAGAATAGGTAAATCCATAGAGAAAGAAAACAGATTGGTGATTGACAATGACTGGGGAGTGGAGGGGGAGGAAAGGAATAGGGACAGACTACCTAATGGATATAGGGTGATGAAAATGTTTTGTAACTAGAAACAGGTAGTGGTTGCATGACACTGCAAATGTTCTAAATAGCACTGAGTTGAACATTTTTTTTTTTTAATGTTTATTTATTTTTTGAGAGAGTGTGAGCAGAGGAGGAACAGAGAGAGAGGGAGACACAGAATCTGAAGCAGGCTCCAGGCTCTGAGCTATCAGCACAAAGCCCAATGCATGCAGGGCTTGAACACACAAACCAGGAGATCATGACCTGAGCTGAAGATCATGACCTGATACTCAACTGACTGAGCCACCCAGGTGTCCCTGAACTGCACATTTTTTTCTTAATTTTTTTTTCAACGTTTATTTATTTTTGGGACAGAGAGAGACAGAGCATGAACGGGGGAGGGGCAGAGAGAGAGGGAGACACAGAATCGGAAACAGGCTCCAGGCTCTGAGCCATCAGCCCAGAGCCTGACGCAGGGCTCGAACTCACCGACCGCGAGATCGTGACCCGGCTGAAGTCGGACGCTTAACCGACTGCGCCACCCAGGCGCCCCGAACTGCACATTTTTAAATAGCTTTATTTTACATAAATTTTCACCTCAATAAAAGAAATATAAGTTAATATAGGAGATACCTAGACATAAGGACATATATGATGATAAAGTGAGGTTAGTTGAGAGAGAGTCTAATCACAATCTTGTTTCAACTTTTTTCTTTTTCTTACTTTCCTAACTTTCTAACTTTTCAAAGCTTTCCTAACTCACTTGTTAACTTACTCCTTTCTGGCTATTCTCTATTTCTCCCTCCATGAAATTATGAAATTATAGTATTTTAAACTCCAATTTTTCTAAATGGTTTATTTAGTACATCTCCTTCCTCTCCCTTGGTCAACAGCAGCAAAAGTTTTATGAATCATAATAGCTAGCCCATAGAACCCTACTGTTTTCCCAATAAAGACCTCAAAATTTAAACACATTTATATTTTGTAATTTTGTCTATAATAATATGTATTCCATAATAAATTACATTAGTCATTCTTGTTAGCGGTTAGTGATTATGTTTTCCACTTTGAATGGTAAAAGTTTCTGTCTTATCTGATAAGTAATATCTTATGCCATCTTACAAATTTTTAAAGTTTTACTTATTTAAATAATCTCTACACCCTACATGGTGCTTGAACTCACGACCCAGAGATTAACAGTCACATGCTCTTCCAACTAAGCCAGCCAGCAGCCTGGCTGTCAGCACCCTGACATTGAAAACTTTTGATACTATATTATTACATCTGTAGGCATAAATAAAATTTATGGTACATTCCTGGTACATTCCTATAAGTCAGGTGAAACTATTACCATGAAAAAGGATATTCTTAAACTCTGCTATAAAATACTAATTAACCGTTAAAATATGAAAAACTATGAGTATAATTAGATTCTTATATTTTCTAAGAAAATCTTTCACAGAAGTTCTCAAAATACAATTTGTCATATTCTACCTGTATGATCCTCCCTTCATTATTGAACAGTTAATATGGTCCTATTATCCCATAATATTATTTTGCTACAATTGTACTCAAGTACGAAGGCCTCAAACAAAAGGTCTCAAAACTCCTCATACAGTTCTTCAATCCTCAATCTTTTTCTTGTGTACTGGATTTCCAAAAAGTTTTCAAACATGCTTTAACTTCTATCATGTTAAATTACCACCATCACCACCCACATACTCTTGGAGCAGTGTTTTTCAAACTTAGCTGCATGTTAGCAACATTTAGGAAGTTTTAAAAATGCTGATGTCTGGGCACCACCCAAGATGAATTAAGGCAATATCTCTGGAGGAGGAGCCTTTGCACTGCTATTCAAATACTTCTAATTTACAGCTAAGGTTGAGAAATACTGGCTTATAGCTACAACCTTATCTCTCTGTTTCCCTGGGTAAACAAGCGTCTTTAAAAAAATGTTTATACATTTTGCACACTTAGATGTGATACCCTGAAAAGGACACAATGTGGCTGAGAATGTATAAGCTCATGAGACACAAAATCATGAGACAAATTCAAAATGAAGAAAATTCTATTTAAAAATGAAATGATGGGGGTGGGGGCCCTTGGACAGCTCAGTCGGTTGAGTCTCTGACTCATGATTTCGGCTCAGGTCATGATCCCAGCGTGGTGGGATCAAGCCCTCCATTGAAAAGCTGTGGACATGTTAGAGATGAAAGAAATTAAAACAATTTGACAATTACATGTAACACCTGTCCCTAAACTTGATTTTGTACTAGGTAGAGAAAAGGAAAACAGTCAACGAGAGACATTTTTAGATCAACCAACACAATTGTCATATGCACAGTGGGTTAAATAAAGGTGTCAATGTAAATATTGATAGTTACAACTATAATTGATACTTACAATTTATAATTACTATATAGGTTCTGCAATAAAATATTTCTATTCTTAAGAAATATACAGTGGAGGGGCACCTGGGTGGCTCAGTCAGTTAAGTGTCCAACTTCAGTTCAGGTCATGATCTCACAAGCTTGTGAGATCAAGCCCCAAGTTGGGCTCTGCACTGACAACGCAAAGCTTGCTTCAGATCCTCTATCTCCCTCTCTCTCTCTCTGCCCCTCCCTGGATCGAGCTTGCACTCTCTCTCTGTCTCACTCAAAAATAAATAAACATTAAGGGTGCCTGGGTAGCTCAGTCAGTTAAACATCCAACTCTCAGTTTCGGCTCAGGTCGTGATCTCCTGGTTCATTAATTCCAACCCCCCCATCAGGTTCCACACTAACAATGTGGAGGCCTGCTGGGGATTCTCTCTCTCCCTTGCTCTCTAACCCTCCCCATTTGTGCATGAGTATGTTCTCTCTCTCTCTCAAAAAAAATTTTCTTAAATAAACATTAAAAAAGACATTAAAAAGAAATAAACTTTAAAAATTCAAAAAAAAAGAAATATGCAGTGGAGTATTTAGGATAAAGGGTCATGATATATATAATTTACTCTCAAATGTAAATTTGGATGCATATACAGACACAGACATCATCAATGGGATAAAATGTTAATAGTAGGCAAATCTGGGAAATATATATGACTATTCTTTGTACTATTATTATGTTTGCAACTTTTTGTTTAAGTTTAAGGTTATTTCCAAAAAAAATTTTTTAACACTGTCTCCTTCCTCACCTTCCATTTACTCTGTTCTAACTTCAGTACACAATTCTTGACTCTCATTCATGGCTTTCCTGTCCTTCATCCAATAGCAAGTTTTCAGTCACCATCTTGCTTGATCTTTCAACAGCATTTATATTTAAAAAAATTTTTTTTATTATTATGTTTCTTTATTTTTGAGAGTCAGAGAGAGACATAGCATGAGTGGGGGAGGGGCAGAGAGAGAGGGAGACACAGAATCCAAAGCAGACTCCAGGCTCTGAGCCGTCAGCCCAGAGCCTGACCTGGGGATCGAACCCATGAACTGTGAGATCATGATCTGGGCCAAAGTTGAACCCTTAACTGACTGAGCCACCCAGGTGCCCCTGGATATTTCTAGCCATCATAAACATAACATGACTAAAATGAGCCTCTCCTAGTGTTCTTCCATTGTTCTACATCTTAGTATATACCACCACCATCCACTCGGTCTTTCCAGATCCTATATACCAACTGTCTACACAACATTTCTGCTTGGTGGCCTCAAAGCCACCTAAAACCTAATATGTACAAGTCTAAACTCATAATTGCCTCCTCCAAATCTATTCTTATTATAACAGTCTATATTTTACTCAATAACAGTACTGTACATCTAGTTGCACAAACCTAATACCCAAGAGTCATCCTTGATGCTCCCCCCTTCCTTATCCCCTTAGCCAAGTGTAGTGGGTTGAATTGTATCCTCCCAAAAATATGTACAGGTCCTAACCCCTAGTACCTGTGAATGTGACTATTTAGCAAAGGATCTTTACAAATGTTATTAAGGTAAGGCTCTTGACAGGAGATCATCCTGGATTAGACATACTCCCTCTCATGGATTAGACATAAGTAGGTGTGACGGGTGCCCTTTAAAAAGACAGAAAAAAAGAAGACACACAGAGACACAGAGAAGGCCATATGAAGATGGAGGCCGAGATTGGAGTGACATGTCTATAAGCCAAGGAACACAAAGAATTGCTGACAGCTACTGTAAGTGAGGAGGGAAGCATGAAATGAATTCTCCCTCAGAGCCTCCAGAAGAAACACCTTGATTTCACATTTCTGGTCTCCAGAATTGTGACAGGATAAATTTCCATTGTTTTAAGCTACTTAAGTTTTGGTAAGTTTTATAGCCTTAGGAATACACAAAGTAGTTACTAAACTTTTTTTATTTCCTACATGTCTTATTTTTTTCCATATTTCTTTTTTCTTTTTCTTTTTAAAAATATAATACACTGTGGGGTGCCCGGATGATTCAGTTGGTTGAGCATCCAACTTTGGCTCAGGTCATGATCTCACAGCTCATGAGTTCGAGGCCCACGTCGGGGTCTGGGGCTCTGTGCGGACAGCTCTGTCTCTTGAAAATAAATAAACATTAAAAATTTTTGAATATATACCGTTATCAACTATAGTCATCATGCTTTACATTAGATCCTCTGAAATTGGATAACTGAAAAGATCTTTACATACTTTCAGATATAAAATGAATAAAGTCTGAGGATCTAATCTAAGTATCTTTTAAATTTATTCATTTCACACTATATCCACCCACCCAGACTAAACTGCCATCATCTTTTCCTGGGTGACAAATTTAACCTTCAACTGGTCTCCTCACATTCATTTGGGGGCACATCCAAATAATTCTCCATGACTTCAGCCAAAGTACTTTCTTATGAACACAAATCTGTCATGCCACTGCCCTGCTTTTTTAGTCATCATCCTATTAATCTTTCAACATTTTAAAAGAAGCACTTTTCCCTCAGTTTTCATTATTGTATTGTCTCCATTTTTTTCTTCTACATTTTTGGCTGTTTTTTTCTAAGTATACTTGGGGAGCGTTCTTCTTCCTTAATCTAAATGTAATGGCTTCCTATTTTCTTAAGGTTAAAGACAAAATATTTTTCTCATGACCCACAAAGCTCTTTACAGTCATGTACTTATCTAGCCTCCTTTCCCTCTTCTCTCCCAAACTTCCTGAGCTCCAGTCATATTGATCTTCTTTCATTCCTGGCTACTACAAAACTCCTTCTGCAAGCTTGTATATCTAGGATGTTCTACATGATGATCCGCGATTTTTGTTATACTGACTTTTATCTGTCTCTTCTGCTTCATTTCTCATTTCTCTTCTCCTAACTCCTCACGTTTCAGACACTTTGCCCTTTTCTTTGTCTTCATGTATGTTGATCTCCATGCCTAGTGGGCTCTTTCCCACCGTGTTGATCTGGCTAACTCTTACCTTTTCTTCAGGACTCAGTTTTAAACTTTTTTTTTTTTTGAGAGAGAGAGTGGGAGGAGGGGAGAGGAGCAGAGGGAGAGAGAGATAGAATCCCAAGTAGGCTTCACACCCAGCACACAGCCTGACTCAGGGCTCGATCCTATGATGTGAGCCAAAATCAAGAATCAGGTGCTCAAACAATTGAGCCACCCAGGCGCCCCAGTTTTAATGTTACCTCCTCAGAGAAGCCTTCTCCGACCTCCCCTCTAGTTGACCATAGACTCTAGTTATATGCTTTCAAAGCACTTTTCTTCTTCATAGCCACTGTCAGAGTTCTAATTTTATATAGCATTTTGGACTGGCATTTGTACACACACACACACACACACACACACACACACACACACACACATACACACACTACACTGCAAGCTCTATGAGGCGGGGTAATATGTCTGTTTTATTCACCTTCTTAGCAATAATATCTAGCACCATGCCAAGGACACAGTAGCTGTTCAATAAACATTTATTAAAGGAATACATAAATAAATGAATGAATAAAACTATCAAAACATATCTAGACGACAGGAAATTCGCAACTCAATAGATTAATCATATCCATAATCCTCAAAGTCATAGTTCAGAAACTGCCTGAAGCTGATTCCTATCTACACTCTTGAATGCATGCAATTTCATCTTCCATGGATAAAAGCTTAATCTAAAGATGAGTTGTTTCATGTAAGTAGGCACTAGTGAAACCTAAAATACCCATAAATTGTCCTCACTATACACTAATCTTAAAGCTTTGATGAACTTATGAGGATTGATGATGAAGTTATTAAACAAAGATGTGGTTGATATGTCCATCTGAAAATTGGTTCACAAGACCCAGAATAAATTTGATATCCAAATCAAAAAGAAAGTTCTGTAAAGCAATGAGAAAGAGCAACCTTCTGTGGGACTTTGTGACTTGGATTGCTACTGAAATCATCTTCAACATCCACAAATGGTTTAAATTCCATGCATGCCTGGTAAAGCCTCAGCTGGTAAGAGGGGGTGATTAGGTCTAAAATTGTGGATTATAGCTAGATAGCAAGTATTGAAAGGATGTGTATTACAGATTAACTCAGCAGGGTGAGATATGTGTGGGAAATAAGTGACAGTAAAATCACAAAGCAGCTGCTGTTTGATAAGCCACAAAGGGACAGCCACAAACCAAGAGACAGATGAAGTGCTTTAGAAATGCACACTGATCCTTTGGAGAAGCAAACTGATGCCACATATTAAGATGTACTGTAATCCTATTCCTGGGAATCTGTTGTAAAGAAATTATTCAAAAGAATAAAGTAAAAGCTGTACAAAGATGCTTATAACAAAGTATTTAATAGTTCAAAATTAGAGATTACCGAAGTTGCCAGTAATATAGGAAGTATAGGAATATCCAGTATATCAGTGGACTCTGAAGATATTTAAAATGATAAAAATGAATATGGAGGAATTTTATAATGTAATATTAAATAAAAGGTAGAGATACACAATTACATATCATAATCATAGTGATGTATAAAACTGCATATCTAGCTTGATAAAGGTCACAAAGCATAGACGTGAAAAAAGAAGAGTGGAGGTTTTTAAAAATTTTTATACTTTTCATTTTTATGATATTTAAAAAATTGATTAAATGGTAACCTCCTGAAATTATTTCCATATACATGTCATAGCTATGAGTTGTAATGAAACAAGAGTTTTGGGGCGCCTGGGTGGCGCAGTGGGTTAAGCGTCCGCCTTCAGCCAGGTCACGATTTCGCGGTCCGTGAGTTCGAGCCCCACGTCAGGCTCTGGGCTGATGGCTCAGAGCCTGGAGCCTGTTTCGGATTCTGTGTCTCCCTCTCTCTCTGCCCCTCCCCCGTTCATGCTCTGTCTCTCTCTGTCCCAAAAATAAATAAAAAACGTTGGGAAAAAAAAAAAAAGTTTCAAATATTTTTTATACTGCATTCAGCTACATCTGGAGGAAAAAGCATCTATAAGCCTACATTTCAAAGTTATTTAGGGTTGCCTGGGTGGCTCAGTAGGTTAAGCATCTGACTCTTGATTTCAGCTTGGGTCATGATCTCAGGGGTATGGGATCAAGCCCTGCATTGGGTTCCATGCTGAGTGTGGGGCTTGCTTAGGATTCTCTCCTTTCCCTCTCCCTCTGTTCCTCCCTTGTTCCCTCTCCCTTTCCCTCCCTTTCTCTAAAAAAAAAAAAAGCTATTGACAGACTTGCAAAACAATGACAGGTTCTACAAATAGTAGCTACTGCTATAATCAAATGAGAGTTTACACATAAATTTGTCAGAAGAAGGATTAAAGCTTGTCAGCTCTTAGTATTTTCAGAAATGTTTGGGGCCAGGGCACATGGGTGGCTCAGTCAGTTAAGCAACTGACTTCGGCTCAGGTCATGATCTTGTGGGTTTCTGAGTTCATGTGAGCTCAAGACCTACTCTTGCTCTCTCTCTCTGTCTCTCAAAAATGAACAAACATTAAAAAAAAATAAAGAAAGGAAAGAAAGAAAGAAAGAAGGAAAGAAAAAGAAACGTTTGGGGCCAGACCTGGGATAGATTAAATATTTCCTTTTATTTTTTCCTAGTGATGTCGTTATTTTGATTACAAAAAGTATAATAGGAAGCCATTTTATAATAGAAAAGAATATAGAAAAAAATTTAGTTATTGTTTTAATGTTTATTTATTTACTGTGGGAGGGGGGATAGGCTAAATGGGTAAGGGGCATTAAGGAATCTACCCCTGAAATCATTGTTGCATTATAAGCTAACTAACTTGGATGTAAAGTAAATAAATAAAAATATAAAAATAAAATAAAATAATAATTTAAAAATGTTTATTTATTTACTTAGAGATGGAGAGAGAGAGAGGTGGGGGAGGGAAAGAGAGAGGGAGAGGGAGATAGAGAATCCCAAGCAGGCTCCACACCATAAGTGCAGAGCTCGACATAGAGCTCGAACTTGCAAACTGTGAGAACATGACCTGGGCTGAAACCAAGAGTCAGATGCTTAATGGACTGAGCCACCCAGGTGCGCCTAAATTTTTGTTATTTTTAAGCCATTCTTAACTATTTTAAATTACTTTCCTTTGACTGGTAATAAAGCTGAACCAGTTGTCCATTGCCCCGCCCCCCCCCCCCCCCCCATGTTACTTAGCCACTTACATTCCTTTTTTTTGAGACTAAGTCAAAATTTTCTTTGGTCCAACCTGTTTCCAGCCCATCTTAGTGATAGATAATCCTAAAAAATATTTGTGAATTGAAAGGGGACCATGGAGAATTGTACAAATTATGAGCTGAAAGATAACTTACAGTACTTTAAATGTTCAGGAAAAGACAACAGAAATCTCCTTTAGAAGATGATGATTATCTTTAGTATATAACAGTGTTGTGAATTCCTGAGGGAATGTGGTCAACTAGTCTGGGTCTAGGCTATTGGGGGAGAATAGAACCCTGGTGGCTTGCTCACAATGGATATGTGAAGGATGAAAGAGGTAGAAGAGAAAAAAGAATTGAGGAATCTAGGATGCTCCGTTAGAGAGCAGTAGGGATGAAGTAACCATAGAACAGAAAACCTCTGATAACTGCAGCTATTCTAGAGACCCAGTCTTCATGACTTAGTCATATCAAGTGCATGCATAACCTATGACCCAGCAATTCCATTCCTGGTTATACCCTTCAAATGAGTTTTCTCTCAGATCCCTAAGAGGACATGTTAGAGGATGCTCATTTAAGTGTGTGGGTGTTGTTGTTTGAGGTGGAAAGGAATTGGAGACAATCCAGTGGGAGTAAATATATAATAAGTGGAAGATGAGCCATAAAGGAGAACTATGCAACAATTTGAAGCAAGAGATTAGATACATAGAGCAATCTGGATGGATATAAAAACATAGTGCCTGGGTGACTCAGTCGGTTATGTGGTTGATTCTTGATCTCAGCTCAGGTCTGGATTTCGGGGTTGTGAGTTTGAGCCCTGCATTGGGCTCTGCACTGGGCCTGGAGCCTTCTTAAAAAACACAAACACAGAGGTGGCTACGTGGCTCATTTGATTAAATGTCCAACTTCAGCTCAGGTCATGATCTCGTGATCCATGAATTTGAGCCCCATGTTGGGCTCTGTGTTGACAGCTCAGAGCCTGGAGCCTGCTTTGGATTCTGTGTCTCCCCTCTTCTTTCTGATCCTCTGCCACTCACACTCTGTCTCTCTGTTTCTCAAAAATAAACATTAAATAAACACACCAAAAACAAAAAAATTCCATAGTGTCAAGTGAAAAAGGAAATGAGATAACACAATGTCATTTATATAAATCAAAAATACCTATACACAAAACAGAAATGTATCTTTTTACAAGGACACAAATACATTTTTAAAATCTATGTTAAGTGCATTAAAGTAGTTGCCTATGGAAGAGAAAAGAAACGAATTGCTGAAAGGAGAAAGAAAAGTAGAAAGGAAGAAACAGAGAGGGAGAAAGCCAGCAAGCAGGAAACTCTGACCAGTAATAAGCCTGGGCTTCCTTTGATCACAGTGCTTTGCACATGCTGTTCCATCTGCTAGAAACTATAATCATTCCCCATCCTCCCCCTGCTCACACACCCACCAGAATTACCTCCTATTTCCTTCAGATCTCAGTTCAGTCATCATGCTATCAGGAAAACCTTTCAATGACTTCTTGACAAGACCACATCCCACTATTATGATGGATCATAATACTTAACACTTTGGCACCAATTACAACTAAAATTACAGAATTTGAAAATTTTACATCAATTAGTATGATTCTATAACATCTGCTTTCTGCTAGTAGACCATAAGCTCAACTAGGGCAGGGATGGTATGATTTTCTTTTTTCTCAGTCCCTGACACAGTGGCTGGTATAGAGCAAGTGGCCAATTAATATTTGTAGGATAAGTGAATTAATAAAAGGATAAATGAATGAACTGAGAAGAATAAAGATAGCAAAAGACAAAGTGGAAGGACTGTGCAAGAAGCTTCACAGAAGGTCTTGAAAGTATTTGCCATTAAGAAGGAGGGAGTGTTTTTTTAAGCTTACCACACCTTTTCCAGGCCAAGTGCTATATATACATACATTAGCTCACTCACAGGCACTGTTATCTCTGTTTTAAAAATTAGTAAAAACAAAGTCTGCCTGCCCTCCATGTTTGTGCTTTTTTCTATGTATCATTGAGGATGTGAGGATTGAATGATGTAGGAAATGAGAATATTCACCATGAACACTGACTAGAAGAGAAGGGAAAGAAGAGAGAGAAAGCAAGTGTTTAGCAGAACTTACATGGGATACTGATTCACACAAAAAGCCATGGCCAGCAAAACAGTACTTTTGACCTAAAACCAAAAGTGATCTACTGGAAACAGCTCACCCTTGGGATGGAAAGTAAGAATAGGCCAAAATAATATTATGTACTGAAATTTTATTTATTTTTAATTTTTTAATGTTTGTTTATTTTTGAGAGAGATGGAACATAAGCAGAGGAGGGGCAGAGAGAGACAAGACACAGAATCCAAAGCAGGTTCCAGACTCTGAGCTCTCAGCACAGAGCCCAATGTGGGGCTCAAACTCATGAACCATGAGATCACTACCTGAGCTGAAGTCTAACGCTTAACCGACTGAGCCACCCAGGTGCCCCTATAATCCTGAAATTTTAAATCTAGATGCATGGGTCTCATGCTGAAGCCTTTAGGGACCAATATGGCTGACGGATATTAGACAACAGAAGTAGTGGGGAACTAGAGAATGAATACCGAGTGTGCGCCCCACTTGAAGGCATTCAAAAATCAATTCAAAATATTACACACGCACGCACACACACACACACACACACAAACTGTTTAAACCAAATGCAACAATTCAACTGGCAGAGTATAGGTCATGGGTGTCAAAGAGTTTGTGCCTCTGTGATTGCTCTAAATTCTAGAAAGGAGTTGACCATGTTAAAAAAAAAAAAAAGGTAACAAAAAACACCAGAAAAACCATGGTAATCAAAGTTTACAACAATCAAATGAGGTACATGAGTCTACACTTAGGATTTTTCTTCATCAATTAAGCTTAATTCAATAAACCAGTAAAAATTTATTGATTATTTATAGATGAAAAATAATGACCCAGGTGTCAAGGGTTACAAGATGGAATAAGTTACCATCTCTGTACTTCTCAGTTGAGATCAGTTTTAAGAATGGGCAATCACATGGTTACAAAGCAACCTTTCTCCTCTGCTTAGGAGAAAATCAGACGTCATAGTATCCATGATTTATATCTCACCTTCATGAACATTTAGTTTCAAAAAATCATAGTCCCGTAATGTCCCATGTCCTAAAATTGCCTCTTGCTTACCTATACAAAAATTCCAATTTCTTTAGTCCCGAGTGACAGGACAATAATTTGTGTTTGAATTCCAGTGCCCACTCAGGTCCTAATAAATTAATTTCAGGCCCTAATAAATTAATCAATTAATGTTCATTGAACCCAACACTGATGATTTTTAAATGTGTCCACAAATTATTTGATATGTCCCCCTTTAAAAAGTGAACCCTGATTCCCCTATCATTGAGTGTGGTCTGAATTAAGTGACTTCTAACAAATTGAATAGTAGAGGTGATGCCTTCCAAGATTAGAGTATTTTTTTTTTTTTAAAGAGGTGAAGTCAGATTTCACCCTAAAGCAGGGGTTCTTAACCCTGACATACGTTAAAATCACCTGACGAGCATTTAAAATACCCTGATCCCTGGCTATATCCAGGCCTATGAAATCAGAATTCTGGGGATGGGCCCTGTATTAGTCTGCTAAGGCTGTCATAACAAAGTATCAGAGGCTAGGTGGCTCATGATTATTTATTTATCCTCTATAATGTATTTTCTCATGATTCTGGAGGCTAGAAGTTATAGATCAAGGTGTCTGCAGGGTTGGTTTCTTCTGAGGCCTCTCTTCTTGGTTTGTAGAGTGTTTTTTTCCTCTTGGTTCCTTCACATGGTCTTATCTCTGAACCTGTACCCTAATCTCCTCTTCTTATAAGGACCCCTATTCTTAAAAGGATTAGGGTCTACCCTATGACCTCATTTGACCTCTTTAAAGAACCCATCTCTAAGTACAGTCACACTCTGTGGTACTAGGGATAGGATTTCAATATATGAATGGGGGGGGCACAATTCAGCCTGTGAAAGGACCAAAGAATCAGTGTTTTCTTTTAAAAAAGTTTTTTTTGATGTTTATTTATTTTTGAGAGACAGAACATGGGGGGGGGGGTGAGGGCAGAGAGAAAGAGAGAGAGAGAGAATCTGAAGCAGGCTCTGCACTGACAGCAGAGTCCTATGTGGGGCTCGAACCCATGAACAGTGAGATCATGACCTGAGCTGAAGTCAGTCGCTTAACCAATTGAGCCACCCAGGTGCCCCAAGAATCAGCATTTTCAATTCCTGCCCCAAGTGATTCCAATGTGCAGCTATATTTGAGTCAGTGCCCTATGCAGGATTCTCAACCTGGCTGAATTATATCACCTGGGTAGCTTAAAAAGAGTAAAAAACACCAATGGTTAGGCATCACCCTCAGAGATTTGAGTTTATCTGTGTGTGATGGGGTATTGTTAGTTTCCAGAAGCTCCCGCATGACTTAAATACGTAGTCAGCTTTGAACACCACCGTAAGACTAGATCTTAAAAGACATTAGAGCTTTCCCCCTGTTCTCTTGGATAACTTGTTCTAGGGGAAGTCAGCTACTATGTCATGAAGATACTCAAGCATCCCTAAGGAGATGTTCACATAGTGAGAAACTGAAACTTCCTACCAACAGTCAGTAAGGGGCTGAGGCCTTTTGCCAAGAGCCATGTGAGCCATGTTAGAAGTTAATCCTGGAGCTTAAGTAATGTTTTCAGATAAGCGCAGCCTTAACCAAAATCTAGGCTGCAATTTCCAGAACCAGAACCATCCTGCTAAGCACTCGTAAATTCCAAACCCACAGAAACTGTGTGAAATAATAAATGTTTATTGTTTTGAGTTGCCATGTTTTAGGGTAATTTATTAAGCAGAAATAGGTAACTCATATGCCCACTAAAACTATAATTCTATTATATACACATCTTAAGGATGTATACATACATCCTTACATTATGTTTAAAATATAGCTATTTTGGAGCCTGTCCCTTCTGCTTACATCCTTCCTCTCCTTCACTTCCCATTTTTGCTACCTCCAGAAGTCACCAATTTCCTTTTTTTCTGGGCGTTAAAAGGTCCTAAATAGAATATTAAAAAGTCCCTTTTGCCCCTAATGAACCCAAGAAAGAGATTCCTTAGGGGCAAATCATTATCTTCTTTCTGGAGTGACAGCTGTAGGAGGAGACATTTTAGATCACCTAAGACCTCATCATTCTATTCATAGATATCCACTTATTTCACTTATGTATCCATTTGTTCACCCAAGTGCATTTTATTTATAATCAGCAGCATCAACTTGGAAAATGAAGTAGAGCAATCAGAAACATGCCACCTAAACAGGTCTTTTGTGTATGTGGTAAGCCCATGAATGAACTATTTCTAAACTCATAACCAGACAGAGGACTTGAGCTTTGGTGATAGGTGTAATAGAAAACATTAGAATAAGCAAGAGCACATTCTGGGAGGTGTGAGATGATATACAAGTTACCTCAGATGTGAGTTTCACTTCTATAGTCTTTTCCCTGCTCAGTTATACTTCCCAGCAGCTTTAGACTAGAGGTCTAAAGACAATGTGTCTTTGTTTTACAGAACATTCTTTCATAGAGAGCTCCTAGCAGAGTCTGGTACAGGGAGGGGAGTGAGGAATTGCTGCTGCCAAAGGCACTATCAGAAACTGTACATGACTTTGTGCATGGAATCTACTTCCCTTTCCCTGGAGATTTTGGAAAGCAGTAAATAATGGCTCTGAACAACTAATACAAGAAAGAGGAAATGTTACGTTATGTCTTAGAAGTTTATCAACAAAAATCTTAAATAGAAAATAACATACATCAAAACCCTAGGAAAATCCTCTTTAATTTTTTCCTGTTCTATAATATAGCAGATTAGAAAAACGGTTTAAGGCATTTGATCCCTTTTGCCTAAAAAGCACTCCCACTGGTATGACTATCATCTTACTACATTTCCCATTGGGTGAAATGCAGATTTTACTATATCTAATTCTCACATTCATAAACTTTAAAATGGAGCTAATATTTATCTCTTAAGATTATGGAAGATAAAATGAAATAACTTATACTTAGGGAAATATAAAAAGTGCTTAATAAGTGATAACTGTCTTAGGTTGGAGTCCCAACATTTGACCCTGAGTCAAGGTCTTATAGGTTGAATTGTGTGCCTCCCAAAAAGATGATAAAATCCTAATCCCTAGTAGCTATGGATGTGACCTTATTTGGAAATTTCCAGGGGCTTTGCAGATGTAGTCAAATACAGATGAGGTCATTAGAGTGATCCCTTAATCCAATATGAGGGGAAGATGGCCGTGTGAAGACATAGACATAGGGAGAATGCTATGGGAGGATAGAAGCAGAGACTGGAGTTTTCACCCACAAGCTGAAGAATTTCTAGGACTTCTAGCTGTAACCAGAAGCATGGAATAGATTCTCCCTCAGTGCCCTAAAAAGGATCAGACTGTGCCAACACCTTTATTTCTAACTTTCAGCCTCTAGAACTGTGAGAGAATAGATTTCTGTTATGTCATACAACTTGTGGTACTTTGTTGTGGCAGCCCCAAGAAACTTACACACAAGGATTTGAGTGCAAGTGTTGTTGTTTCTAAGTAGGCTCCGTGCTCAGTGTGGAGCCCAACGCGGCGCTTGAATTCACCACCCTGAGAACAAGAGTTGGATGCTTAACCAACTAAGCCACATAGGCACCCCAACAAGTGGTTTATTTTAAAGAAGAGTCTAGTAACCATTGATAGAGGGATGGGGAAGTGAGACTGGGAAGAGGACAGTGAAAGAGTGGGCTGATGAGTAGGTTAGCTTTGCAAGTGGAGCTCATTCCTTTTGTGGATCTCTGGGAGGCAATGTGGAAGATGCCTCAGAATCATCCTACCTCTGAGGAACGAGGACATTGACATATTGATTAGTATAAATATTGGTGTTATCAGTTTTCGATGGCTGTTATGACAAACTGTCACAACTTTGGTGGTTGAAAACAACAGAAATTTATTTTATTTTAAAGATTTTGTTTTTAAGGTATCTCTACCCAACGTGGGGCCCAAACTCACAATCCTGAGATCAAGAGTTCCATGTTCTACTGACTGAGCCAGCCAAGCATTCATAGAAATTCACTCTCTCAGGGGCGCCTGGGTGGCGCAGTCGGTTAAGCGTCCGACTTCAGCCAGGTCACGATCTCACGGTCCGTGAGTTCGAGCCCCGCGTCGGGCTCTGGGCTGATGGCTCAGAGCCTGGAGCCTGTTTCGGATTCTGTGTCTCCCTCTCTCTCTGCCCCTCCCCCGTTCATGCTCTGTCTCTCTCTGTCCCAAAAATAAATAAAAAACGTTGAAAAAAAATGAAAAAAAAATAAAATAAATAAAATAAAAAAAAAGAAATTCACTCTCTCACAAGTCTATAGGTCAGATACCATTATCACTGGAATCAAGCTGTCAGCAGGCTGCACTCTCTATAGAGGAGCTAGGGGAGAATCTGTCCCCTTTCTGGTGGCTGGGGCATTTCTTGACTTGTGGCTACATCACTATAACCTCTGTAGTCACACTGCCTCCTCCTCTTTTGCCTGTGTGAAATCTCCCTCCTCCTATCATATACAGACACATGTGATTCCATTTAGGGCCTACTTGTATAGTGCAGGATAATCTACCCATCTCAAGATCCTTAATTACACCTTTGGCCATATAAGGTAATATTCACAGGTTTCAGGGATTAGGGCCTGATATCTTTGGAGGACATTTTTTAGCCTATCACGATTGTTATATTTATCCTTCAACTTCAATTTGTCACTGGTTGAAGGCTGCTCTCAGGGGTATTCCTTAGCACTTCTGGCTTGCTTCGCGGGGGTCGTGAAAGTCTTCAGATGAAAAGTTGCAAGTACTTTTAGAGGACTTTTTTCCTGCATATGTGTAATAAGTGCTGAGAGGATGTTGGTGGGATACCAACGACATCTGCTATTTCGTATTTTATTTTTTGGTATTATTTTGTCTTTTAACAATTTTAACTGCATAATTAATCATTAATTGGAATTAGGGTTATTAACTATTTTAACATAATTTCCTGATAGACCACAATATGAATTGTTTGCATTACCCATGTGACCTTGCTTAGAAAATATTACCCCATCTATCTGAACTTTGTCCTTTCTACAAGGGTCCATTTAAGTACACATTGTTCTGTCATTTCTTCCCAAGCTTTCTGTTCTCTTTTACCATCTACACAATCTCTTCTATTAATCTTTACTTGGTCATGCATAACTATCTTTCTCAACTACACAAATATTTTTCTCAACTACATTTTGACATTGATGAAGGTAGAGGCCATGACATATATATTTTCAAATTCCTGATGCCTGAATTTTGGAAATATACATTTTTTATAATCTGTCACCAATTAGTAATTTCTCATAAGGAAATATGACACATCTACTTTGAGCCTAGTATGTGCTTTTAGTTTCTTCAAGGTCTCTTGTTATATCTTAGATGAATTATCTAAGAACACCAGAAGCCTTATTGTTCCATGTCCATTTAGTGACATTTTTCAAATCAGTCTGTTTATAGAAAATGGCTAAGAAAGCCCTGGCTTGTGTCCCATGATCTCTGGAATATTGGGATTCTAGCTGTGGGTAAATGAATGAAATAGGGAATATTGGATGGCATAGGCACAAGTTAAAAAAAAAGTAGTTTGGTTTTGAACATGGTGATTTGAAGCTCTATGGTTACTATGTGGAGATGTCCATAAGGAGGTAGCTATAACACTGAAGCTTGGAAGGAGAGGTATGGACTGGACAAATGGTTTGGAAATCTTTTTGCAATATGTAGATGGATGAGATCACATTGAAAAGGCAAGTAGAATGAGAAGTAGAAAAGTGGACCAAGAGCAGAACCCTGAGAATCACTTACATTGAAGAGGCATGAGGAAGAAGGAATGGAGGTGGGACGAGAACCTGAGGAAGAGGCTGGTAGAGGAGCAAAGACCATTGACACATTGTGGTGTGAGGAAGGAGAAATATGTAGCATCAAAGACAGTGCTAAAAACAGTTAAGGGGCATCTGGGTGGCTCAGTCGGTTAAGCATCAGACTTCCGGTCAGGTCATGATCTCACAGCTTGTGAGTTTAAGCCTCCTGTCGGGCTCTGTGCCGATAGCTCAGTCTGGAGCCTGCTTCAGATTCTGTGTCTCCCTCTCTCTCTGCCCCTTCCCTGCTTGTGCTCTCTCAAAAATAAACATCAAAAAAAATTTTTTTTTAAAGGTTAAGAAAAGTAAAAAGAAGTGATATGGTTTATTGCACACTTAAAAAAGAAAAACAATTTGGAGGTTCTTGGTGACCCTAAGGAGAGCAGTTTCAGTGGAATGTTATGGGCAGACCCAGATGGGTTCTTTACAGACTGCTCAAAAGGGCTCACAGGAATCTAAGTACAATCCCTGTAAAACTAGTTTGAGGTAGCCCAGTGACCTCCCTTAGCCCAAGTGTCCAGTAAATCTCTGCAAGATCCAAGAGGATCTAGAACCCAAATTGAGTTCAGCAGTGGATTGAGCTAATGGTAAATGACACAAACCTGAAGATGACAGAGTTGAGAAACCATTAAGATTAAACTAGTAGGAATCATGTAAGCTTCCATTTTCAAGTTTGTGTAAAAATAATAGATTGCTCAAATTCCAGATGGGAGGGATTTAGCTTGGCAACAATTGCTTAAAAATGATCTAGGGATTCAAGTTGATTATAAACTTAAAATGGGTCAAGCATGTGATTTAATTCCTAAAAAAGCTAGCACAGACTTGGGCTGTAATAACAAAGGAGGAAGTGGAGACATCAGAATACCAGATTTTTGGAAGTAAGGACAAGCAGGGAAGGAGGAAAATGAAACTGTAATTAAATTAAAAGGAGATAGTCTGGGGCACCCAGGTGGCTCAGTCAGTTGAGCGTCTAACTCTTGATTTCGGCTCAGGTCACGATCCCAGGATCATACGAGCCCCACATCAGGCTCTGCGGTAGGTGGGGAGCCTGCTTGAAATTTTCTCTCTCCCTCTCCCCCACTTGTGCACTCTAACTCTCTAAAAAATATATATAAATAAAAAAGAGATAAGTCATTAGGAAAAAAATATGGTAGAGATTTGAATATGTTAATAGGTTGAGGGGAAGAATCTAGTAGAGGGGGAACCGAGAAAGAAGGGATAATTAGTGATACAGGAGTCTGATAAAGTTGGAAGAAGCTGGTTTTGTACCTAAATGGGGATGCCTCACTTTTGGAGAGACTGGTGGAAAGCTGGAAGGATGGGAGTGATCAGAAGACAAATTGCTATGTGTTTGGGAAGGAATTCAGGCACTTGGGAAGAGCATAGGCTAATGTTTTCAATTTGCTCGATGAAGTAATACTCCAGTGGGACAGGCTCTGCTGTTTCTGAGAGTGTGTGGGGAAGGAGAGAGCACAACAGGGAAAACTGGTGAACTTGGAAGGGAGGGAAAGAAGAATTCCAGATAGAATGGGATTCTTGGTCTCTGAAGTGAGATCCAGAAATTGGCAGGTTCTTCTGGCTCTTTAGCACCACCATTCAACAGGGAGCTCAGACTTCTGAGCCTCTCCTCGATTTTCCCACCTGCCTTCGGACTGCGGGGCCGGGACTTTGTTGAGATGTCGCTCATACTTTATTCCTTTAAAAAACAGACTGAAGTGGAATTCTTTAATTTATTCAGGGGGAAAAAAAAAGCCTTTGAGAGACAAACATTCTGAAAAACATATTCTTGCAATACATAAATCTTCCTGTTAGAATTAATGACTGTTGGAATTCAAAAGCAGACAGTAAAATTTACGCAAAGGTAAGAGTTGTAAAATATGGAAATGCAGAGTCTCACCGATATACCTCTTTATCAGACAAGGGGTGAAATGAAGGCAAGAAATATTTGAAGATAAAATATCAAGAATTCGAGACTTTTGAGTTCCGGAAGGTCATGAGACGTCATTCGCCATTCCACAAATACGCCCAGAGGGCCCGTTGAGGGACAGGAATTACCCAAAAGGAATAAGGCTTTTTCGGCGCCCAAGCCTTGACGGAGGAAAACCAACTGCATAAGTATCTATGACAGAAGGATGAGGTAAGCTACGTGATGGTGGCACAACGTGCAGTAAGGTGATTAATAAAAATCAAGCCCTTTCGTTCTGAAGGGTGGAGCCCGACTCCTCCAAGACCGTAAAGGAAATCGGACGAGAGGATAAGAATCACAGACCTTGCGAAGTTCCCCCGGGGCCACCCGCCTTCTGCCAGGGCGTCGCTCAGGGACACTACGCGTTCACGTGCGCTCTCGCCGGCGCGCCACCTACCCGGCGCCGCGAGAGGGCGCGCGGCTGAAGCTGGGTGCGGAAGTCCCGCCCCCATTTCCGGAGGCGGAGGATGGGGAGGAGCCAGCGGTAGCTTCCGCCTTGCGCAGTGTCGGGGTTTGGGCACGTGTGTTACTTTCTCGGGTTTTGTGGATTACCTTTATTCCCGGTGAAACTGCAGGGCCGGAACTCCCTTCATATTTAAGGATGAAGGCGGTGAGTGTCCTGAGAAGCCAGGTCTCCGCGGTTTAGGGTCCTTTTGGCTGACAATCTCTGCGTGATGTAGTTTTGGCGCGGGTTTTTGTTCTGTTGGGGGCGGTGGCCTAGATTCGGGGCTCCCTTCTGGTTCTGTGTGCTGTCCCGGCTCTTAGATCTGGTGCTTCCTTCATTGCCCACTGTGCGCGTGGTTGGCTTCAGGGGGCCGCGATGAGACAGGCACGGAGCCTTGTTTCTGTAGGGTGTCGGACATTAAAGGGTTCTTCGAGACTATCTTTCGAATCCCTTATTTTACGGTTGAGAAACAGGGTTCTGCTCTCAGTGAGTTTATAATGTGTGTTATGGGACTCGACATGAGTCCCATTTTTTCTCCTAAAGGGTAAGGAGTTAGGAAAGTAAGTGATTTGCCCCGGTTTTAGAGAAAATGAGGGCTGAGATTTGGATTTCTGAATGAGGGGTTACCAGCAAATGTTGGAATCCAAAGACCCGAATTCTGTTTTTTCCTTTTTAGTTTAGGGATCTTTGACAAGTCATATAATCTCAGCCTTAGCTTCTTAATCAGTAATTTGAAGGTAACATCAGTCACTCCTTAACTAGGCTTTTGAAGGGGATACGTATGTTGGAGAACTTTGCAAAGAGTAAACCGATCTATGAATGTCACTTATTTTAAAGATAACATTTTGCTGTGAGTATGCAATTTAAATTTCTGGGTGTGCAGTACTCCTGTTACTGTTTTCTAGAGAAGAAATAAAAAGCAGATCCCAAGCTTTCGGAAGTTGCTGAAAACTAGTAAAGTGAAACTTGAAAACAAGCTAAAAAATAAGCAATTTAAACAACAAAGCACTCTCAAGAAGTACCGAAAAGAACAGAGGAAACTAAGGCAAGCTGTAAAAGATGCTGTGTCTAAGAAACCGATTCCACTGGAAGACCCAAGGGAAAAACAACCAGGTAATTGTGAAAGCATTCATGTACTGTAGTTTCCATTGAGTTTTTCTTTTTTTTTAATTAAAAAAATTTTGTTTAATATTGGTTATATATTTTGGGAGAGAGAGAAAGAGAGCACAAACGGGGAAGAGGCAGAGAGCCGAGACAGTCTGAAGCAGGTTCCAGGCTCTGAGCTGTCAGCACAGAGCTGGTTGGGGGCCCAAACCTACTAGCTGTGAGATCTTGACCTGAGCCAAAGTCGGGTGCTCAACTGACCGAACCATTCAGGCACCCCACTATTGATTTTTTCTAAAATGTTCTTCATAGAGGCACCTGGGTGGCTCAGTTGGTTAGGCGACCGACTGCGGCTCAGGTCATGATCTCGCAGTTTGTAGGTTCAAGCCCTGCGTCGGGCTCTGTGCTGACAGCTCAGAGCCTGGAGCCTGCTTCGGATTCTGTGTCTCCCCTTTTGTCTACCCCTCCCCTGCTCACTCTCTGTCTCTCTCTGTGTTTCAATAATAAATGAACATTAAAAGGAAAAAAAAACCAAATAAAATGTTTTTCATGAAACAACATTGCTTTCTAGTAACCGCTGTTGTTTTCAGATCTTCCTAAGAGTAGGTAAGGATAGTGGTCCTATATACTTTATCAGTCCATTTGAGAAAACGTTTCAATATAGTATTCATTGTGAGAAGGAGATAGTCTCTGCTTTTAGTTTGTCTAGAAAGGAGATCAAGAAGACTTGGGAAAACAAGCAGATTAGCTGTGTAAATAAATGTTGGGGAGCATGCCAGTGCTGCCACTTTCCCATTCACTGGCAGTTAGCTAAGGTAAGAACATAGCTTTCTCTGGAGCATTCTTCACAGTGTTGCCAAAGTTCACTTAGTTTTCTAAACTTCTGACTTTCTTTTCATTTGGAAACTTGGAGTGAAATTGAGCTGTAACTGACAGGGTTATTCTTTTGTAAAATTATCCAAGAACTTCAAGTACTCAAAACAGGTAAGGAACATGGCCATTTTGAGTCAGACCAGTTGTTCTACAATGTTACTGGTACTTTCAGGGTATTCATATTTGAGTGTATCTGACTAGTCAGTCTTCCCATGTACATCTACATCTCATTCTCTTAATCCTGACCTATTTAGTTTGATCTTTTGGCTACATATTATTGTGATGTATAAAAGGTCATTGGGCTGGAAGTCAGGAAACTTGGGTTTCTCTCTCTCTCTTTTTTTTTTAAAGATTTTATTTTTAAGTAATCTCTATACCCAACGTAGGGCTTGAACTCAAAACCCCAAAATCAAGAGTCACATGCTCCCCTGACTGAGCCAGCCAGGTGCCCCTTGGGTTTTCTTAATTTTGTTACTAGGAAAGTGGCCTAAGTTAGTCACTTAATCTCCAGGTACTTCATCTGTTTAAAAAAAAAAAAAAAAAAAAAAAAAAAAAGCAATGGTTGAGTTAGATGCTTTTTAGGATCTCTTCTATCTAAATTTCAGTAGAATTTTAAAAATTTGTTAATAATTACATATAAAAAGCAAAATACTCATTTTTACATGTTGAGCATCTAAATGAAGTCTGTCAGGCAGTTGGGTATAAGAGTATAAGGTTCATGTGAAATATCTGGGCTAGAGAGAATAGCTTTGGCAGTTATCTGCATATAGATGGTAATTGAAGACTGCGAAGACTGTGGAGACTGAGAACAAGAAAACCAAGAAAGAATTTTAAGGAACCCCAGCATTTAAGAAATGGGTGGAGGGGAGGGGTGCCTGGCTGGCTCAGTTGGTTACGCATCTGCTCAGGTCATGATGTCATGGTTTGGGAGTTGGAGCCTCCTGTCGGGCTCTGTGCTGACAGCGTGGAGCCTGGAGCCTGCTTCAGATTGTGTGTCTCCCTCTCTCTTTGCCCCTCCCATGCTCACACTCCATCTCTCTCTCTCAAAAATAAATAAACATTAAAAAGAGAAAGAAATGGGTGGAGGAATATGTAATGGGATTTGAGGAGGAGCCAGAGAATTAGGAAGAAAACCAGAACTGTCTAGTGTCTTAGAAATCAGAAGAAGAGTGTTTCAAGAAAGAAGGAAGGTCTTTATGTCCACATCAAATACTCTACAAAATAGTTAATGTTGAAAAACAAGGTGAAAAGTAATGTGTATTGATGTTTTCACTTAATTGTAATTATAGGCTATCACCACATGTATGAGATGCTTATACCATTTGAATAAAAAGGAGAAAAGTATATATTTATAAACTCATATTCACTATCACAGAATAAGATTTTAAGAAAATAAGTGGATTTTCCTTTGACCAATAGTCTTCCTGTTAGGAATCAATCTATGATTATATTTGAAAAAAATTGCCAAGAATGTATTTCCAAGCATGCTCATTGCAACATTATTAGTAACAGCAAACAAAGAAATAAAAATGCCCCCATGATCAAAAATTGAAAATAAAATGTTCTCCCACAGGGAATTGTTAAATGACGTAGATGTTGTTTACCTATGGTGAAATACTATACAGGTGTTAAGACAGTTTTATCTGTATGATCCACATAATCTACGTAACGAAGTAAAATTGACAAATTGCCCACTGGACCATGACTTCACCCATCTTAAAATGCTGATATAAAGAAGTTAACAGATTAGAGAATTTGAAGGGTAATGGGGAGAGGGCTTCAATGACAGAATAAGGCAGGAGAAAGCAAGAAGGTGTGGGATGTGGCCTGTGGAGGGGGTGACTGAAGTGGAATGGAAATGAAAGTCATTGGGAATCAGAAGGAGGGAAACGGCTAAATCACTGGTTCTCCCATGCTCTGAAAGACATTGCAGAATGTGTGGAGGCATTTTAATTTTTGGTTATTACAGTGACCTGGGAAGGCTCCTGGCATTTAGATTTCAGGGATTGGAGATGCTAGGATTTTGCCTAGCTCAGGACTGTAAAACAAAGAACTGTCCTGCCCACTGTGTCATTAGTGCTTCCATTTAGAAACACTGGGCAGGGGCGCCTGGGTGGCGCAGTCGGTTGAGCGTCCGGCTTCAGCCAGGTCACGATCTCGCGGACCGTGAGTTCGAGCCCCGCGTCGGGCTCTGGGCTGATGGCTCAGAGCCTGGAGCCTGTTTCCAATTCTGTGTCTCCCTCTCGCTCTGCCCCTCCCCCGTTCATGCTCTGTCTCTCTCTGTCCCAAAAATAAATAAACGTTGGAAAAAAAAAAAATTAAAAAAAAAAAAAAAAAGAAACACTGGGCAAAGGTATTAGAAAAGCCTAAACTTTTCCTCTTGTTGACACAAAAACACAGAGTTCTGTGCTTCTAATAGTTGTTTCTGATTTTGTTGTATTGGAACAGGTAAAAGGATTGAGAGGGAAGAGGAGGAAGAAGAGGAAGCCCTTCCTTTAGATATGATGGATGAAGATGACTTACAGTTAATGAGAGACTTAGGACAAAGAGCATCTTTTCTAACAAGAGATCTTTCTTCTAGGTAATACTTCATTTAGATTATAATCATTCATGTCCTTTCAGTGTTAAAAACTTGGTTCTGGGGGCGCCTGGGTGGCGCAGTCGGTTAAGCGTCCGACTTCAGCCAGGTCACGATCTCGCGGTCTGTGAGTTCGAGCCCCGCGTCGGGCTCTGGGCTGATGGCTCGGAGCCTGGAGCCTGTTTCCGATTCTGTGTCTCCCTCTCTCTCTGCCCCTCCCCCGTTCATGCTCTGTCTCTCTCTGTCCCAAAAATAAATAAAAAACGTTGAAAAAAAAATTAAAAAAAAAAAAAAACTTGGTTCTGGATTTTACGTAGGTGTTTAGTACAAGATGTTCAGCTCAGAGCACAGTATTTGCAAAGAGTAAACCTTGTGGCTTGGTTTATTTCCTAAATTAAGAAAGTTCATGAATAAAACAAACTGGCCTTATTTAGTGTATATCTTTATTTCTTTTTAGTCTGGATAGTGAAGTAGAGCGCACTGGGGAAGAATGCAGCTCTGTGTTTGGGGAATTGGCAGAACAGTCCTGAGTTCTTAATCCTTGTTGCCCTGTTAGGTAGGTTATTCCCATTTTATGTTATGTAAATGTTATTCCCATTTACAGAGGAAACTGATGCTTCCTGCAATCATAAGCAGTGGATCTGAAATTTAAACTTAGATCTTTCTAACTCTTCTAAGTCCATGTTATGGTCTGAAGGTTTTTGGGAAAGTAAAATAGCACGATACCACCCTTGGCTCTGTGGAATAGTCTTCAAAAAGAATCTGCTATAACCCACTCGTTTGCATCTGAAGGAAAAAATTAGATCCAGTCATAGTTTGAGTCTCTGTGGTACGGTACTATACTATACAATAGTACTATGCTATACAATACAGTACTATACAGTTCATTTATTCATTTTTTATTTGAGTGCCTGCTGTGTGCCTGGTCTAGGTGCTAATATCTGTATACCTCTTGGAGGTTTGGCTAGCAGTGTATTTTCTGTACTTCTCTACTGGTCTCTAGGTTCCATTTGTACATTAAAGCTGGAATTTTCTTTTCTTTTTTCCCTGCAGTGAACCTGTTCATGTCAAGAAACGAAAGCATGAGCGTATTATAGAAAAATATGAAAAAATACCAAGAACTCTGCAAACTGCACCGGAGAAGGAACTGATTCACTTGCTTCCTATCAAGGATAAAAGTGGTATAATCCCACAGACCAGGGAGAAGCCAGGTGAATCTGATTAGCCGGTAGATTAGTAAAACTTATAGCTGCTTACTAATATTAACACAATTTTTTTTTCAAGATTTAATTTTCTTTTTACTTTCACCCATACCTACAAAATAGGGGTAGCTGCAATTAGTCACAGAGCAAGCTTGAGGATTTTAGCCAGAAATACAGATGATTATCTCAGATGATGTCTGTTGTACCATGAGTATAGCTGAAGCTACTATATTGAGGTGATTTTCTTTTCAGAGTTTTTTTCACCAAATACTATTGTTTCTAAAATTAGAGCACATAATAGTCATCCTTTTTTAGCCTTTTTTTTTTACCTGTATCTTTTTTTCTTATGAAATAAAACATAGGAAAGTCTAGAAATCAAAGTTGCAAAGTCATGTGGTTTATCACAAAAACACGCCCATATAACTACCATCCAGGCAAGAAATAAATGCTGCCAGCACCCAGAAACTTTCTTTGTGCTCCCTTAAATCACTAGTTGTTCCCTCCTCACGAAAGTAACTACTTTCCAGAGTTTTATGGTAATCTCTTTCCTTTGTAGTTTTATCGCTGAAGTAAATTGTCACATTTTTAATGCATGTATTTTCCATGTAGTTACTGACAATAACCAAGATGAAGAGGATGAAGAAGAGATGGAACTTGAGGAAGGTAATGATGTGTCTTTATAATTACTAAATTGTTAATTGAGAATTACAGTTTTTTGCTTAATAGTAAATATGACTCAATTTTAGAAAAAGTCTGGAACTGTGCATTTTAGAGTACTGGTCATTTCAAAGTCATTTTGAGCATTTTCCCACTTGTTGAAAGTCTCACCTTGTGGAATTTGATTCTTTGTTGCTCTTTATTGTGGAAAATTTTATGCAGTTATGTTTGTAATGTCTAGGCATACATGAAGAGTCTCATAAGTGATTACTGTTTGAATCCTTTTTAATTTCAAGTGAAAGACCTGCCTATAAATAATTATGAACTTTTAGCTTTAAATTAGAAATGATTCTGTGGTATGAAACCATTTCACTTCTTTATTAGAGCAATTATCCTTATATATGTCGGCTTTAGGCCTTTGAATGTGGGTTTCTAACAGCTAAGACCATTGCAATCAAAGTTAAACTGAAAGAACATATTTTATTGTTTGAAATTCTCTGTTTAGAATTTGTGATAGAACAAGCTGGTTAAATTTTACCTTTGCTTAGCAAACCTCACGTATAGTGTAAAGGAGATAACAGGTCAACTGTTTAACTGTTTTCAGTCACTCTTCCTAGGGTTACAGATTATGCTTGTGTGTTTGCTCAATCTAGTTCCCTAGGAATTTCTTTTCTAAAAGTGGACATATTTTCTGTAGTGCAGAGGACTGTATAGAGTTGAAAACAAGGCTGTACTTTTCTAAATTTTATTTTTTTTAATTAATATTTTCTTTAGAGAGAGTACAAGCATGGGAGAGGGACAGAGGGAGAGAGAAAGAGAATCTTAAGCAGGCTCCATGCTCAGTGCAGAGTGCAACATGGGGCTTGATCCCATGACCCTGGAATCATGGCCTGAGCTGAAATCAAGGGTTGGATGCCCAACTGACTGAGCCACCCAGGCGCCCTTCTGTACTTTTTTGAAAACTAAATCAGATTTCTTTTTCCTTTAATTAATAGGAATTATGCATAATAGTTAAGAATATGGGCTCTCATGGGGCGCCTGGGTGGCTCAGTCAGTTAGGGTCTGACTTCAGTCCAGGTCACGATCTCACAGCTCTGTGCTGACAGCTTGGAGCCTGCTTCATATTCTTTGTCTCCATCTCTCTCTCTCTCTCTCTTTCTCTCTTTCTCTTTCTCTCCCCCCCCCCCCCCACTCACTCATGCTCTATCTGTCCTTCAAAAAAAAAAAAAAAAATGGGGCGGTTGGGTGGCTCTGTTGGTTGAGCATCCGATTTTGGCTCAGGTCATGATCTCACGATTCATGGGTTCGAGCCCTGCATCAGGCTTTGTGCTGACACCTCAGAGCCTGGAGCCTTCCTTCTTCAGATTCTGTGTCTCCCTCTCTCTCTGCCTTTCCCCTGATCGTGCTCTCTCTCTCAAAAACAAATAAACATAAAAAAAAATAATAAATTAAAAAAAAAAAGAATATGGGCTCTCTAGTCAGACCACCGGGTTTGAATTCCATTTCTGCCAGGTTTATGAGTATAAGCAAATTACTGTCCCTTTGCCTCATTTTCTGTGTACAGAATGGGTATGATGATTGTACCTGCCTCATAAACTTTTTTTAAAGTTTATTTATTTATTTTGAGAGAGAGCGTATGTGGATAAGGGGCAGAGAGAGAGGGAGAGAGAGAGAGAGTTCCAGGCAGTCTCTGCAGTGCAGAGCCAGACACGAAGCTTAAACTCACAAACCATGAGATCATGACCTGAGCCGAAACCAAGAGTTGGTTGCTTAACTGACTGAGCCACCCAGGCGCCCCGCCTCATAGTATTTTTGAGAGGATATGTAGTAATCTTGGCCCATGGCAAGTGTCCAATAAAAGTTATCATTATTATTGTCTATTACTATAAGAAAATTACTCTGTTGATGAACTTTCTTGGGTACTTGTAAATAAATGTTTAAGAGGGAAGCCTAATTTGTTTCAGAGATCATTGAAGATCCCATTCGAGAACTGACATTAGAAGAACATTTAATTGAGAGAAGGAAGAAACTACAGGAGAAGAAAATGCATATTGCAGCCTTGGCGTCTGCCATATTATCAGACCCAGAAAGTAATGTAAGTAGTGTTCATTTCTTTGGGCTTTTCATGTTAGATATGTTGTAAATATCTAATATCTTAAGATCCCTTTATTACCTGTAAGCACACACAAGAAGGGAAAGCATTAAAACACCGTGACTGCTGTGGTGCCTGCTTGGCTCAGTCAGTTAAGCATCTGACTTTGGCTCAGGACATGATCTCACGGTCTGTGCCGACAGCTCAGAGCCTGGAGCCTGCTTCAGATTCTGTGTTTCCCTCTCTTTCTGCCCCTGCCTCGCTCATGATTTGTCTCATTGTCTGTGTCTCTCAAAAATAAACATAAAAACAAAAAACACCACGGGGACTGAGGTGTAGAATAAGAGTAGGCAGAACTTTAGACTAATCCTACATCTGAACCTAATTTTTTTTGTAATCTTAGAAAAGCCACAAACTCTCTGAGTCTTATTTTCCTCCTCTCTAAATGAAGATATGGGGCTTAATATTGTAACTCTTAAAGTGGTACGTGTAAAAATTAATTGGATGAGGGAGAAGGAACCTACTTGCATATTTGTTTGACTGATTGGTAGAACTTGTAATAAGGAACATGCCTCACAAAAGTCAGGGAGATTAGTTCAGGAGTACTTGAAGTGGAAAATATTTTAGGTGAAATAGACCAGAGAGTTACAATGAATTATCAGTGGGCCATGGGAACAGTGGTGACGATGGTCATAGTTATAACATATGGACTCAAGAAACCTTGAGTACTGTTAGACTTTGGGTAAATCCTTTTACCCAAGACTTGTTTTCTTCATCTCTAAAAAGAAGATGGTACCTATTTTAAAACTTTGTTGTGAGGATGAAATAATCAAATATACGTGAAGTCATGTAAAGTGGTACTATTATTCCTGTTATATTGGAGTCCCCAGCATCCTACTGTGAATTTGTTTATTGAACAATAAAGTAGATTATTTCCATTTGTAGCAAAAAATCTTCCATCTGGTTACATTTTGGAGTAGTACTTGTTTTTCTTTAAAAAAGTTGGGGGAAGACCTGGAGCAGAAACGGGGATGGAAATTTGGAATATTTCTCACCTGCATGCTCTCATTTCATCATTATAAAACCATAAAGACAAGAACTGTTGATCTTATTTTACAGCTGAAAAATTGCATCTTAAAAAATTCAAGTGATTTGTTACAATTTTAAGAGGTGCTGGATTGGAACCTGGGTCTTCCAGGTCTGGAGCCCCACACTCACACAAGTTAGGGATAGCAAATAGGTAGTAGCATATGTATCCTACTCCCTGCTGTGGCAGTCATTGCTAACCAAACAATGCTGCTTGTCAAGGTATCCAGCAGGCAATAGTAGTTTAGCAAAGCAAGCACATTCATTGAAACCAAGTTTTTACTTCTGTATTACTTCATACAAATGATTTTTGAAAGGGTCTTGTTGAAGCTGAAGTTAATGTGGACACATTATCTTTAATTCCTGATTAATTTGTGTAGATGTGATTAATATATTTGGTGTGTAACATTTTAATTTTTTTCAAAAGGTGTTTTTAGGGAAACAGGACATATGCTTTAAGAAAACCAATGAAAGAATTTCAAAGAATAGGCAAATAAATATAAACTATTTTTTAAGTCTGTCTCTTCTAACTACTTAACAAAAGTACGATTAGCCTTAGTGATTTATCTTTTGGTAATGTGAACAGTATCTGGAGTTGTGTATGGCTTGACTAGACCCCATGAGTCATTGTGTGGATTCTACTTGTTGTGCCAGATATGAGGTTGTTGTCTTTTGTTCCTAATTGTTTTGCTATGGTTACTCTGACCTTATAAGTTATTTCTTTAACAGATTAAAAAATTGAAAGAATTACGTTCCATGCTGATGGAACAGGATCCTGATGTGGCTGTTACTGTTCGAAAATTGGTGATAGTTTCCCTGATGGAGTTATTTAAAGATATTACTCCTTCATATAAAATACGACCCCTCACAGAGGCAGAGAAATCTACCAAGGTAATGCTGGATACAATTACTGCACAAAATAAGCTGGACGTTTTGGGGAGCTGGAGATGGGAGAAATAGTTTGTTTTGTTTTTATAGGACTGGGTACATACCAGGCATTCACGTTTTGTGCTAATTTAAGGATTTTAATATCTTGATTTTAAAAAATGATTGGTCTTTTTGGTCTTTTCAGATTCGCAAAGAAACCCAAAAGTTAAGAGAATTTGAAGAAGGCCTGGTTAGCCAATATAAATTTTATTTGGAAAATCTGGAGCAAATGATTAAAGGTATGTTAATTTTATTTTTTAATTTTTAAAATTACATCCCAATTAGCATATAGTGCAACAGTGATTTCAGGAGTAGATTCCTTAATGCCCCTTACCCATTTAGCCCATCCCGCCTTCCACAACCCCTCCAGTAACCCTCAGTTTGTTCTCCATATTTATGAGTCTCTTCTATTTTGTCCCCCTCCCTGTTTTTATGTTATTTTTGTTTTCCTTATGTTCATCTGTTTTGTCTTTTAAAGTCCTCATATGAGTGAAGTCATATGATTTTTGTCTGACCAATTTCACTTAGCATAATACCCTCCGGTTCCATCCACGTAGTTGCAAATGGCAAGATTTCATTCTTTTTGATTGCCGAGTAATACTCCATTGTGTGGATAGATAGATAGATATGCCACATCTTCTTTATCCATTCATCCATCGACGGACATTTGGGCTCTTTCCATACTTTGGCTACTGTTGATAGTGCTGCTATAAACATGGGGGTACATGTGTACCTTTGAAACAGTACACCTGTATCCCTTGGATAGATGCCTAGTAGTGCGGTTCCTGGGTCATAGGGTAGTTCTATTTTTAGTTTTTTGAGGAACCTCCATACTGTTTTCCAGAGTGGCTGCACCAGCTTGCATTCCCAAAACATATTTTTTTTTTTAAAAAAATTTTTTTTTTTTCAACATTTTTATTTATTTTTGGGACAGAGAGAGACAGAGCATGAACGGGGGAGGGGCAGAGAGAGAGGGAGACACAGAATCGGAAACAGGCTCCAGGCTCCGAGCCATCAGCCCAGAGCCTGACGCGGGGCTCGAACTCACGGACCGCGAGATCGTGACCTGGCTGAAGTCGGACACTTAACCGACTGCGCCACCCAGGCGCCCCCCAAAACATATTTTTAAAGTATGTAACATACTAAGCTTTGTTCAGGAAGGTGAGTTCTATATTCTGTGCTCTGTGGTGAGAGTCACTGTAGTGTATTGTCAAGAGCAGAGTCTAGAGTCTGATTTCTTGGGTTCAAATCCAGGCTCACTACTTGTTACCCATGTCATGGGCAGATCACTTAATCTCTGTGCTTCTGTTTTTCTGTTTATAAAATGGGAATAATAGTACTTCATAGGGTTGTTGTGAGAAGTAATTTATTACTAAAAGGTGCTTTGAGCTGTGCCTGGCCTGTAAAGGCACTGTATTTGATCAGCTATTAGCGTTATTGTTGCTGCAGTCCTTTCCCTAGTGTTACAGGTTTTTTTTGAATTTGCGAATGGTTGGAATTTATTCTGCTGGCTTTTATTTGGAGAGGGTAGTTAGGGGAGAAGGGTGACTTGGAAGTGGATGAAATTAGTGCCTTGAAAATGGACTTAGAGGTCAGTCATACTGGATGATAAACTCTTCCCTCAAACCCTTATTCTCTTTCTCTTCAGAAAAGGAAGGGCATAGGAAAAATTGGAGCATGAATGGAGAAGGAATTCGGGTGCCTAGGCCAGGGGCTTTCACTTGAGTCATTTGGGCTCCTTCACTCAGTGCTGGGCCTACAGATCACCCCGATGCTGTCACAGCTGGAATGGGACTACTGAATCCTGTTGGCCCAGTAAGGACAGGGAGTGTAGTGGAAGTAGGGGAGGGTGCCATAGATGTTGGTTCTATGCTCTGGCAGCCCAGCTGGAGCCTACTTAATAGCATATATTGTAAGGCCTGGGAACTTTATGTAGACCAGCATTGTCCAGTGGAAATGAGACACATATGTCATTTAAAAAAATGTGTAACCGCACTTAAAAATAAAAGCAGTATGTAACCACACTAAAAAAAAAAAAAGTAATAAGCTATACTATGTGTATATACAAATTATTTGAACGTGTAATCAATTCAAAAAAATTTTTTGTGAAGATTATTTGAGAGAGAGCACATGTACGCATGAGTGGGAGAGGGGCAGAGAGAAGGTGAGAGAGAGAATCCCAAGGTGCTGATAGGTGCTGTCAGCACAGAGGGTCTCGAACTCATGAACTGTTAGATCGTGACCTGAGCCAAAACCAAGAGTTGGTTGCTTAAGTGACTAAGCCACTCAGGCGTCCCAACATGTAATAAATTTAAAAAATCAGTAAGGTATCTTAATTCTTTTTTTGGAACTAAGTTCAAAATCTGGTGCATATCTCACACAGCACATCTGAATTTGTACTGGCCACATTTCATGTACTCAGTTGTCAGATGTGGCTAGTGGCTTCTGTATTGCACTATGCAGGTCTGGGCCTTTTCTGAGCAGCTTGAACCATTATGAAGTCCTCTTTTTTAAAAAATTTATTTATTTTTGAGAGAGAGAGCGAGCACAAGTGGGGGAGGGACAGAGAGAGAGGGAGACACAGAATCCAAAGCAGGCTCGGGGCTCCAGGCTCTGAGCAGTTAACACAGGGCCCGATGCAGGGCTTGAACCCATGAACTGCGAGATCCTGAACTGAGCTGAAGTCGGACACTCAACTGACTGAGCCACCCAGGCGCCCCTATGAAGTCATCTTTTTATGTTAAAAAAAATCATGGTAAAATAGGTATAAAATTTGTCATTGTAACTATTTTTAAAATGTATTGTGTGGTGGCATTAAGTAAATCCACAGTGTTGTACAACCATCACCACTATCCATCTCCAGAACTTTTCCATCTTCCCCAACTGAAATTTTGTAACTATTAAATATTAACTACCCATGTCCGCTTGCCTCCAGCCTGTGGCAGCCACCATTCTACTTCCTACTTTGAATTTAATGTGGATTTGACTTCTCTAGGAACCTCATAAATGAAATTATACAGTATTTGTCCTTTTGTGACGGGCTTATTTCACTTAGCATAATGTCTTCAAGATGTTTGTAGCATGTGTCAAAATTTCCTCTCTTTTTAAGACTGAATAATATTGCGTTGTATATATATCTTTACCACATTTTGTTTATTCCTCCATTCATTATGAAGTCTCATCAGCTTTAAGTAGATAGAAGATATGGTTCTTAGGAATACGGCCTGTTTAAGGAAAACTCGTATATGTGAGAAGCAAGTTTAAAACAAAGGCACTATCATCCACACTGTCTTTCTTATCTCTGGTTGTATATGATGTAGAGGGAAGTGTTGAACCTACTCTAGAAAAAACAGCATATTTTTATTTTCAAGATGCTATGTTACAGTAGCAGGCCGAGTATGTATGTAGAAACTTCTAGAAAAGAGGTACTGTGAATCATTGGCTATTTTGAAGGAAAATTTAAATCTCTTCTGGCCCTCCTGGGTAAAGATATCACAGCATCAGCAAGAAGTCAGGAGAAACGATGTGTTGGATTCTCAGAATTTTTGGAACATGGAAGTGATTGGGGCTCAGAATCTGGAACTTGCTCATATTCACCAGCCAGTTAATAGATGACTAGGATTTGAACCCAGGCTTCTTGACTTGTAGTCTAGTGTTTTGGGGGAAGTCCGGTAGAGCCCATCCCAAGGATTCTTTTAAGGCATTCAGTTCCCTGTCTTCCCCTACCCCCTTTATCCCTGAGGTCTTTTTTCCCTAATGATACATCTTTTAATATGTATGGAAAGCCAAGGTTCTTAACATTATGTTAGAGTCAGACCATGGATGATGGCAGATAAATTTTAATGGTAACATTTATACTCGTGTCTCAGACACAATTCATTTAAGAATTTGTCCAGTGTATTGAGTTGTTGTGTTATTGCATGTTACTGTAAAAGAAAGCTAATTAGTTGAAGTTTAAATCAATGAGTGAAGTAACTGCATTTATCTTTTGATCAGATTGGAAGCAAAGGAAACTGAAGAAAAGTAATGTAGTTTCCTTAAAGGCATACAAAGGACTGGCAGAAGTGGCTGTGAAGAGCCTGTGCGAGCTGTTGGTGGCGCTGTCTCATTTCAACTTTCACAACAACATCATTGTACTGATTGTCCCTCTCATGAATGACGTGTCAAAATCGGTGGGTTGCTTTAAGTGATTGTTGTTGTCGGCTTTGTGATTATTATTATTTTTTCTCTTTCAGAATTCTTTTGGAGTTACGATTTATTGCTAACATAGGGTCACTTTGTTAAACACTGTGTCTAAGAAAATTCTTTGAACAGAAATATAGTGTGGTGGTTCTGAGCAGGAGGCTGGTCTGCCCTCTGGGGATCATTAGGCCGCGTCTGCTCACAGTTTGTCACAACTGCCTGCCGTGGCTACTCCTGGCATCTAGCGGGTCAGGGCTGGGGCACTTCTAAACACCCCACAATGCACAGGACAGCCCCCCACAGTGAAGAATCGTCCGGCCTAAAGTGTCAGTGGTGCCAAAGTTGAGAAACGCTGGCTGAGTGTAACATTTTATTTTTCAGATATCTGAAATGTGTTGTGAGGCAGTAAAGAAACTGTTTAAACAAGATAAATTAGGCCAAGCTTCCCTTGGTGTAATTAAAGTGATTTCTGGTTTTGTGAAGGGCAGAAATTATGAAGTTAGACCAGAGGTAAGCCTTTCTTTTCTTTGCATTTTGTTTTTAAATTACAACAGTTAATGAAGAATTTTATTCTTTGTAGAAGTGTATAAAGTAGAAAACTCACCAGTTACCAGGTGTAACTACTCTTAACAATTTGGTATGTATTCTTCTAGATGTTTTTCTGTATAGATATAAACATATCTACTTGTTTATATGTATTTTTGCCATCCATGGAAGAATGTTCTCGATCCCAAGATTATAGATTCTGTCTGTCCAGAAGAGTGTTAATTTTTATATTTAAACATTTAATCCATCTGACATCTTTATGTGTGTGGATGGTATGATTACAGATCTGATACGTATATACTTCTTGAAATGGATAGCCAGTTATTCCAATACCGCTTCCCTTTTGCTACTGATATAAATGCTGTGTTTATTTTACATTAAATCTCTACACAAAATTTTATTTCTCAACTTTCTGTTCTGTTGATTCAGTAAATCCCCTACATGTAACATACTGCTTTTAGTAACCGGAGCTTTATATTTATCGTATATAGTATACAGTTCATCTGTAGGATGGTACTGATCAAAATGGGCATTACTGATAAAAGGCACGGACCTTTTTTTCCTCCAGAATATTTTAAATTACTTTTATGTATTATTTTAAATGGAATTTAGAATGAAGGTTTTTTTTGTTGTTGTTGGTTTTTTTTTTTTTTTTTGCTTCCTTTTCCTGAAATAGTCTACACAGAATCTGATTGGAACTGATTCAAAGTGTAGATTAGTTTGGGAGAATTAAAATAGTTAAAGAAGCAGTTTTTTTTCTATTTACGAATATGTATCTTGCCATTTATTTAAGGCTTCTTTTATGTCCTTAACTGAAATTTTATAGTTGTCTTCATTTGGGTCTTAGATATTTTTATTAACTTCATTTTTAGTCCTATAGTTTTGATTGTTAAACTGATGCTTTCTACAACTGTTTTATTCCCTAATTTTAAGTCTTTCTTTGCTGTCTAATCCCTTTCATTTCTCAGGGCTGATAATTTTAGTTGGACAGCTAAAATAAATATTGGGCTTAAATAAATACTCAGAACTGTAGAGTGATCAGATACTAAGACTTGAACATGAAACTTGCCCATAGGGAAACACTTCCATTTTAGTGATGCTGTAATATAAACCACATCCTTTAATTTGTTGGGTGTTTGTTTTTGTTTTTTGTATTTTTTTGTATATATTTAGGTTGTATGATGTGATTTTTTTTTTTTAAGGTTACACGACATGATGATTTAGTATACTATATGTTGTGAAATGATTACCACAGTCGAGTTAATTAACACATCTGTAGTCTCTTAATCTTTTTTTGTGAGGAGAATACTAAAGACTTACTCTTAGTAAATTTCAAATTATACAATATTATTAACTATAATTACTGTGCTGTAAATTAGATCCTCAGAGCTTACTCATAACTGAAAGTTTGTATCCTTTGACATTTCCTCACTTCCCCCATTTCCTGGCAACAGCTGTTTTTAGTACGCATTTGACTTTTTTTAGATTCCACATATAAGTAAGAGCATACAGTATTTGTTTTACCATGTCTGGCTTAATTCCCTTAGTGTGATGTCCTCTGGGTTCATCCCTGTGGTGACAACTGTCAGGATCCTTTTTAGTGGATGAGTAACATTTTATTGTATGTATATGGCACAGTTTCTGTATTCATTGATCTGTTAGTGGACATATAGGCTGTTTCCATATCTTCGCTGCATGTTGTGAGTAATGCTGCAGTGAACATGGGGGTGCAGATATCTCTTTGAGATACTGATTTCATTTCCTTTGGATATGTCCCCAGAAGTGGGATTGCTGGATCATAGGATAATTCTGTTTTAATTTTCGAGGAGTTTCCATGCTGTTTTCCATGGCTGTACCAATTTGCATTCCTGTCAGTAGTATACCAGGGTTTCCTTTTCTTCATGTCCTAATACTTGTTTTCTCTTATCTTTTTTTTTTTTAAGTTTATTTAAGTAATCTCTACACCTAATGTGGGGCTCAAACTCGACCCCGAGATCCAGAGGTGCATGTTCCTCTGAATGAGCCAGCCAGGTACCGCTATTAGCTTTTTGATAATAGCCATCGTAACTGGTGTGAGGTGATATTTCATTGTGGTTTTGGATTGCGATGATTAGTGCTGTTGACCACCTTTTCATATGTCTGCTGGGCATTTGTTGTATGTCTTCTTTGGAAACTGGTCTTTTGCCTATTGTTTAACTCGGGTATTTGTTTTTTGCTGTTGAGTTGTAGGAGTTTCTTGTATATTTTTGGATATTAACTCCTTGTTAGATATGTGGCTTACAGATATTTTCCCCCATTCAGTAGGTTGCCTTTTCATTTTGTTGATGGTTTCTTTTGCCTGCAGGAAATGTTTCGTTTAATGTAGTCCCACTTGTTTATTTTTGCTTTTCTTGCCTGTGCTTTTTGGTCTCTTACCCAAAAAACTCATTGCTGGGACCAATGCCAAGGAGCTTTTCCCTTATGTTTTTTTCTGGGAGTCTTATGGTTTCAGGTCTTATTTTTAAGTCTTTACTCCATTTCAAGTTAATTTTTGTGAGTGGTGTAAGACAGGGCTCCAGTTTCATTCTTTTGCATGTGGATGTCCAGTTTTCTCAACACTGTTTGTTGAATAGACTGTCCTTTCTTCGTTGTGTATTCTTGGTGCCCATCTGTTAAAGTTGATCATCTTTAGGGGTGCCTGAGTGGCTCAGTTGGTTAAGCGTCCAACTTTGGCTCAGGTCATGATCTCACGGTTTGTGAGTTTGAGCCCTGCGTCGGGTTCTGTGCTGACAGCTCAGAGCCTGGAGCCTGCTTCATATTCTGTGTCTCCCTCTCTCTCTGCCCCTCCCCCACTCGCACTCTATCTCAAAAATAAAAACATTAAAAAAAGGTTTTTAACAGAAGTTGACCATCTTTAATGTGGAGTTACTTTATTTTTTATTTGTGAGCAGGTAGAATACCTACAGAATACTCCAACTGATCTTTCTGGTACCTGGGATGACTTCATGTTCACTGTTTATGCTTTTCTTTCTTGTTTCCATTCTATGCTGTAAACTGAAATACTTTGCTTTCTTACAAATGTACATATTGGAACATTGGAATAAAACCTATAGTTCTCAAGTGTTTTTTCCAGGAATGCTGCTGTGACTGCAGGAAGTCAGGAGAGTGTTTTCTTCCAGAGAAAATTAGGATTTTGAACCCCTTTTGTCTTTGTGTTTGGATGGTCGCTGTAGCACACAAAACACCAATTACCAAATTTCTGGATTTTTTGAATGGCTTAAGGTAGTAGTTTGCGGTCCCTAGATGAGCATCAGCTGGGAATTAGAAATACAAATTCTAGGGCCCCACTCCAGACTTAGTGAATCAGAAACTCGGAATGGAGCCCAGCTGTTTGTGTTTTAAGTCTTCCAGATGATTCTTATGTTTGCTGAATTTGGAGACCCATTGGCTTAAAGGAAAATAACTAGTCTTAAAATTAATAACATTGGTCTACATGTTTTTTGTTTTGTTTTTAATGGGGGGCAGGAAGCTGAAGATTAGAATTGTTCACTACAAAATGGAGGCTGGTTTGGCAAATTAAAGTTGGTTTAGAAATATGTAATTTATATCCTTTCCTCCCATACTGGCCCATACCTTTTTCTGGCCTATCTACTGGTTGTACTCCTATCGACCGATCCTAGGTGATGTGTTCTCTCTTCCTTATACTTCTTAATACTAATAATGTTATGTGTATTTAGCCAAATACTGCGTCCTTTTAAAGACACTAATTGCCAAATATGTTTAGCAATAACATGATAGTATTTTGTATGAAATGTGATAGAAGATGTATCAGAGTTTTTTTGTTTGTTTGTTTGCACAAAGGAAGGAATTAACGTTGTTAAATGCTTTTCTGTATAAAGGTTTTGAGGGCGATATGAATATTAAGCTGTATATTGTGTTTTCTTCATATTAGATGTTAAAAACATTCTTGTGCTTAAGAATCAAGGAAGTAGAAGTGAAAAAAGATACAGAGGACATTAATAAACCAAAAAAGTTCATGACTTTCAAGGAAAAGAGAAAAACTCTTTCAAGAATGCAGAGAAAGGTTTGCTTGATTTCCGTTTTTGTTTGATTTGAGATTAAAATCATAATGTAGGCACAGGAAGAGATCATAGTTAAATATAGATGTGTTAAAACCTAATGTTTAGAGAATTTTATTTTTTCTACTTCTTGTAAAGAAATGTCTTATTGAATTAACTAAACTAACAGTTCACTGGCAAAAAGAGCAGTAGCTGAAAAAATTTCCTTGCCGTGCTGGCTTTTATTTTTTTGCTCTTTAGATGGTCTTAGATTCATTGTGATACACAGATCCCTTCCTTGGCAGAAAGGTGACATTCATGTAAAGTTGGCAACAGAGTGGATTTTTGTTAATTGAACCATGTTTCTTTATTGGCTTGTATTTGAAACCTAGGTTGAAATTCCAGCCCCTTGTTTATTTAGTGTGAGACCTTGGTAACTTCTTTTTTTTTTATTATTATTTTGACAAATGGAGCTAGTAATAGCACCTACCTCGTGGGTCACTCTGCACTTTAATAAGATAATGTAAAGCACTTAGCAAGTGTGTGACGCTGGGCATACTTTATAAACTTTAATTACCACCACCACCACTGTTATCATTATTGTTTCTCAGAACGTTTCTAAATAGTTTATTAGGGTTATCAAATTGCTTATAAAAACAAAACAAAACATTTCCAGGGATATCTGTCTTTGAATATGTCTAATAAATTGTGAAAATAGGACAGAAGTACAAAAATAGACTTAATAATTGTAAACAAATGAAGGTAAATATCTTAATTATTTGTACCATACTATTCTAATATAACTCGGAATCCGTGTTAGGAATAGCATGTATGTAGCTGTGGTGGGGAAACAAAAGATCCACTAAGAACATGGCCGTTAACTCTGCATGCAGGAAGGAAACTCTTCTCAGTCGGTCCCCCTGCGTCTCACACAGCTTAGCAACCATTGTTTGCTGCTCTTACAGCATAAGGAAGTGGAAAAAACAGATATTTTGTTGAATTTCTATATAGTATCTGGTTTTATGCATTGTATGTCAGTGTGTCTAGGGGTCTTGCTAATGACTTGTTTCCATGTTACACATGATTTAACAGTAAGAATTATTTTTATCCCTTTTTTTCCTCTTTTGAAAAAATGTAAATCGTGGAAAACTACAGAGAGTAGCATATCCCATGTGTCTACCATTCACAATGAGCAAATGTAGTAGACTTACTTCACTTTTGTTCTTGAAAAGAAACCATTAGTGATAGAGTTAGCATCCCCTTTGCTCCTCTCCCCAGTCTTGTTCTGCCTTCCTCTCAGGAGGCAGCTACTGTCCTGAGTTTGGTTTGTGTATGCTTCTTCTCCAGGTCTGTGTAATTGTGCTTATATCTATGTTCTAGGGTATGTCTGTCAGAATATTTACATATATATGCCTCTCTGAAGCTTGCTTTTTCACTCAGCGCTATATACTCTTACTTATTCTTTCCCTGTTTCTTTCCAGTGGAAGAAAGCAGAAGAGAAATTGGAGAGAGAGCTTCTAGAAGCAGAAGCTTCAGAGAGCACTGAGAAAAAACTTAAACTGGTAGGCAGTTTCACATTCTCTCATGCTTGTAAAATGTTTTGTTAAAGGGTTTTAACTGGAGATTATTGTTTCAATTTGTGGTAGTATAATCTTGGTTTATTTGATGAGGCTTCTGTATGCAAGAAACTGGCATGATCATTGCTGGTCTTAGGAGATCTCAGGGTGTGTACCTTCATTCTGTTTTGAAGCTCCTAAGATTGGATTGTGGAGAGGGTTAGGAAGGGACAAAAAAGGTTTAACTTTGAAAGTCATCTTTCTGGTAACTCAGGAGAAAATATACAACGTTATACTAAAGTCATTTTGTTTCTTCTGCCAGCACACAGAGACTTTGAATATTGTGTTTGTAACCTACTTCAGAATATTGAAGAAGGCCCAGAGGTCACCTCTCCTGCCAGCAGTTCTAGAAGGTCTTGCCAAGTAAGGGCTGCGTAGGTTGAAACCTTTTGGATTCTTCCTAAACCAAAAAAAGCATGAACCTTAAACAAGGTTCACTAATGATGACCCCATGACCTTCTCTGTTCTCTCATTCTTTGTCACCAGCCTTTCCTTGAAACTGTTCTAACATTTTTTAGTTTTCTCATCTCAAACCTTTTATTTTTTGAATCTCCTTCAGCAATTCCTTCCTTCTGCTTATTAAGTTCTGGGGGTCCCAAAAGTTTATCTCACAGTTCTTTTGTTCCTTTCACACTGTGGTCAGTTATCCACTGTCAGAGAGTTTTGAGTGGTCCGTGCAGGCAACTTTTAAGTCTGTTCTAACCCTGCTTGCACCTCATTTCTCGAGTCCTGTCTACTCTTCCTGCAGAGAGAGAGCTTTTGGTATATTCTAGTGAACCTGTTGGGGGATGTGAGCTAGAATAATGGTCGTTGTGATGGATTTCCGGTTATTTGAGTAGTATCCTGTAGAACAGTGCAATAGAAATATAATGTGAACTAGGTATGTAATTTAAAGTGTTCAGTTAGCCACATTAAAAAAGTAAAAAGGAATTGGTGAAATTAATTTCGATATATTGTATTGAATCAGTTTATCTAAAATATTTTGACATATATTCAGTATTATTAAGGAGTTATTTAATATTCTTTTTTCTTCCATAAAATCTTCAAAAACTGATGTGTATTTTACACTTACAGCATATCTCAATTTGGACTAGCCCCATTTTAAGTGCCTAATAGCTACATGTGGCTAGTGGCTGTCATTGGACAGTACAGCTTCAGAAATAGGACTGATGGTTGGAAAATAGAGAAGAAGCAAGTTCTGTTTAGTATAAGACATTACTTTCTTTTTTTTTTTCTTTTTTTCTTTTTTTTTTTTTTTACTGTTTGTTTATTTTTGAGAGAGAGACAGACACACAGAGAGTGTGAGCGGGGGAGAGGCAGAGAAAGGGAGACCCAGAATATGAAGCCGACTCCAGGTTCCAAGCTGTCAGTACAGAGCCTGATGTGGGGCTTGAACCCACAAACTGCAGGATCGGACTGACTGAGCCACGCAGGCACCCCCATAAAGACATTACTTTCTAATGACTGGAGCTATTTGACAGTGGGATTATAAAATTGGGCCTTGTTATTAAAGGATTCAAAGAGAGGGCCTGCTGTTTGTTTTTCAGTGACCAATTGCTTTATTTTAAAAAGTTTTTAGTTATACTTACGTTAAAAATTCAAGTGATGCAGGGGCACCTGGGTGGCTCAGTCAGTTAAGCATCTGACTTTGGTTCAGGTCATGATCTCATGGTTTGTGAGTTCAAGCCTCGCATCGGGGTCTGTGCTGACAGCTCGGAGCCTGGAGCCTGCTTCGGAATCTGCGTCTTCCTCTCTCTGCCCCTTCCCCGCTCACGCTCTGGGTCTCTCTCTCCTCAAAAATAAATAAACACTTAAAAATTTTTTTAAAAATTCAAATGATGCAGAAGAATATAAAATTAAAAATACAGGGTCACCTGGGTGGCTCATTCGGTTGAAGGTCTGACTTTGGCATATCTCATGGTTTGTGAGTTTGAGCCCTGCATCAGGCTTTATGCTGGCAGTGCGGAGCGTGCTTGGGATTCTTGGCTTTCTCTCCTCTCTCTGCCCCTCCCTCTCTCATGCTTTCTCTCTCTCAAGTTAATGAACTTAAAAAAAAAATTACAAGTTCCCTATATCCCTGTATATATTTTCCCTGTATATATATTCCTACATATATATCCCTGTGTGTGTGTGTGTGTGTGTGTGTGTGTGTGTGTGTGTGTGTGTGTTGGTCTGTTTTCTGTCACACAGATGGAATGATACTATATGTAATGTTTCATAACTTTTCTTTTTTGATAAAGTGGTTACTCTGGGTATCTGTCCATGTTGGCATGACTATATCCAACTTTTTTTTTTCTTTACATTTATAATACTTCATCTTATTAATCAATAATACGTTTATTTGACCAGTCCCCTATGCTGCATTGGAAATACCTTCATGCCCTCATGTGCATATATTGCCAGGTCAAAGGGTCTGCTCATTTTAAATTTTGATAAATATTGCCCAGTTGCTTCCCAAAAAAGATTGTACTAGCACAGAGGGAATGTATCACTTCTAAGATTTATATAATGTCAAAGGCTCTTGCACTAATACTGAAGAGATATCTTGACTTTTAAGTACTTTAGTGCCTAGTATTTTATAGTGTACAGAGTGCTCTCACATTTAGTAGATCAGATGATTCTTCCTCTATTATTCTATTGAGTGATTTCAGTTATTTCTAGAAATAGAGTGCTCTCACATTTAGTAGATCAGATGATTCTTCCTCTATTATTCTATTGAGTGATTTCAGTTATTTCTAGAAATAGAGTTCCAGGACTGTAAGTGACTTACCTAGGATTGAATAAGTAATTAATTGCAGAGCCTGAACTAGATACTAGACCCGGTATTCTCTCATTTTGTTTTTTGAAGTTTTCGTAGGATCCATATTCCTATAAATAACAGATTTCTTTCCCTTTTCCCGCTCCCCATTTTCCTAGAACCTGATGCTCCTGGCCCTTTTATGAGTTAGAACAGCATGGAGTACTTTCCTTGGGTAGTTGTTTGTTCTTGTTTCATAGGGCAGAAGTATTTCTGAAATATTTTCAGTTTGTTTAGTGCCTCATCTGTTTTATGCTGGGTGTTGTCAAAAAGACCAATTTGAGTTAATGAAAAACATCAATAATCACCACTGTCTCCATTGTGACTAACGTTGAAATAAGGAATATTAAAAATATGGTTTTAAAGTCAAATTTAATTCCTGGCTGTTTTATTTCTCTTTTTAGGTCACCCATTAACTAAACTCTGTTTGATTTTAGGTTTGCTCACCTTATAAATGTCGAGTTTTTTGATGATTTATTAGTAGTACTGCATACTCTCATTGAATCTGGTGTAAGTAACTCTGTTAATGAATTACTTTTTAAGATATAAATGGTAATTATTATTCTTAATGTCCCCTTTCTCCCTTTTTTCCAAGGACCTGAGCTATCAAGAAAGCCTTCACTGTGTCCAGACTGCTTTTCATATTCTTTCTGGTCAAGGTAAGATAATTTTCTTTACTTTGGGAGGCTGTAACATACCTAGTTGTTGTTTGTTATAATTTCAAAGGTGCCATTCTGAATATTAATCCTTTGGAGGCTATAAAATACCTAATTGTTGCTTGTTATAATTTCAAAGGTGACGTTCTGAATATTGATCCAATGAAATTCTATACACATCTATATAAAACACTGTTCAAGTTACATGCAGGTATGTACATTTATATATTGTGTGGTTTTTTTCTTAATCTTTTTTAAGTTTATTTATTTATTTTGAAAGAGAGAGCAGAGGAGGGGCAGAGAGAGAATCCCAAGCAGGCTCTGCGTGGTCAGCACAGAGCCCAACGTGGGGCTGGAACTCATGAACTGTGATATCATGACCTGAGCCGAAATCAAGAGCCAGACACTTAACTGACTGAGCCACCCAGATGTCCCTATATATTGTGTTTTTAATAAATACTTACCTTTTAAGAATATATTGTGACTGGTATTATAGTCCATGAGAAATGAAAAATCAAAATTGGCATATAAAATGGTGGCCTGCTGGTGTCACACATCTGTGTTTAACCTTATGTAGAAGTTGGAGAGAGCGTCTGGAATTGACTGGAGATGTGGTACAACCACCGCATTTCCTGAGCAGTCTGGCCCTACTTCGTTAGTTAGGGAAACGATTTGGGACAGGTGATGACAGTTCATCTTGGGTTTTTCTGGAGTGCAGTGAAGTTTTGCAATGAAAAAGCAGCGGGAACAGGCCTGACGGGTGTATCTGCTGTCGTAGGTGCTACCAACGAAGGTGTCGAGATTGTACTCCAGTGCCTTGACGTCATGCTAACTAAGCGCAGAAAGCAAGTTTCTCAGCAGAGAGCCCTTGCCTTCATCAAGCGTCTTTGTACCCTCGCTCTTCATGTTCTTCCAAATTCAAGCATTGGCATTTTAGCAACTAACAGAATATTAATGCATGTAAGTAGCCATGCAGACAAATGAGTAGAGCTAAGCTTTGCTGTGTGCAACAACAGTGCTGTCTTGTTTGCATCTTTCTCCCCATTTACATTACTACTGTACTACTGTAATAACAGCAAAATGGCAAAATCCAGCGAGAAAAGAAGTACATAAAATTACAAAAGGAAAGCATTCTCACCCCTGTTGATACTCTTCAGAGATAACTTACTTTTACCATTTGGTGGGTCCTTCCAGCAGACACTTTCATTCATATATAAACACTCCACATGCACACAGAAAACACAGCTTTTTTATAGTGTACATTATTGTTCTGCGTATTTTCTTTAAACACTGTTGATGGACACATTTTTGTGTCCGTACAAATGTAGCTGTAAACTACATGTTCTTATAGCTCTTCTATAAGCATAAAATCAAAATAAATTTCAATACAGAGAAAAGTACAGAACCCCAATAACATTCTTTACTAAGACTAATTTCATTAGTTCTTTTTATGTGACATTTTTGCAGACTTTCCCAAAAACAGATTTGTTGCTTGACAATGAATCTCAGGGAAGTGGGGTTTTCCTTCCTGAACTGGATGAACCTGAGTACTGTAACGCCCAGAACACGGCTCTTTGGGAATTGCATGCACTCCGGGTAAGAATGGCCTTTTTTCATGTGATCAGTGTTTTTCAGTGTTTCCCCAAGTAGTTACTATTGCCAGAGTCCTCTGTATATTTTGTTCTGGCATGGCCTTTTGTAGAATTTCTGTTTTTTAATTTTTTTAAATTTTTTTTAATGTTTATTTTTGAGAGAGAGCACGCATGCGAGAGAGTGCGCAAGCAGGGGATGAGCAGAGAGAGAGAGGGAGACACAGAATCTGAAGCAGGCTCCAGGCTCTGAGTTGTCAGCATAGAGCCTGATGAGGGGCTCGAACTCACGGACCACGAGATCATGACCTAGCTGAAGTCGGCCACTTAACCGACTGAGCCACCCAGGCGCCCCTAGGATTCCTGTTTTAATAGTCTACATTTCGCTTTGCTCTTACTATTCTTTAAGATGTTGAGGTACATTTTCTAAGGAAGCAGAAAATGACAGTTTGGGGGTGTGGTTTAGAAGGTTTACTGCAGTCTTTCCCCAACACTATTCAGAATGGAAGGTCTATATTGGGTCCGACCTGAGGAGACTCTGACATCACCCCAGTTTCAAGAGGGCCACACTGTGTTGTGATCTCATGGTGCAGATGCATATAGGAGGAGGCTTGGAGCAAAATGTTTCAGGAAACCTGTTGTAAACGAACTTTTTTCACTCTAGAAGAGAAATTGCTTTTTGATTTTTTGTTTTCATACTGTAAAAGCAAGACTAAGGTATGTCAGTGGTAACTTGGTCATCAAACAGATTTATGTTGTCCTCTGAGCAAAGAGAATATTTTTTCTGTTGGGATGTGCTTATTGTGAATTACATATATATATGATTTAAAAAATAGTGTTTATTAAGGAAAACCTTCACTGCAGCTAGTGCTGTAATTTATATAAAGTACTGACCTGTGCAAAACGTGGTCGTTCTTGCCCTTCAGAGACATTACCATCCCATTGTGCAGAGATTTGCAGCTCACCTGATCGCCGGAGCACCTTCTGAAGGCTCGGAAGCGCTCAAACCAGAGTTGAGCCGGAGGTATTTAGTAGTCAGCACTGCCTTATTATCAGACTACACATTGCAGTCGAGTGCTCTCTCTTATGAGAAGTCTGCTCTATAAAGTAATAGATTTTCAAATACAAAGTTCCAGTTGATCGGAATTTGGTCTCACTTCATATTTCTGAATCGTTCCAAGGAGAAAACATGTCGCCTGTGGGTTTTGTTAGCATGTTTTTGTTAGTTCGTTTTTGGTAATCAGTTAACATTTTTTTTGGTTCTAAAAAGTTTCACATGGGGCGCCTGGGTGGCTCAGTTGGTTGAGCGTCTGACTCTTGACTTCAGCTCAGGTCATGATCCCAGGGTCATGATGTCGGGCTCCGCACTGAGCATGGAGCCTGCTTAAGATTCTCATTCTCCGTCTGCCCCTCTCCTCTCTCTCTCTCTCTCTCTCTCTCTCTCTCTCTCTCTCAAAAAAAGAAGTTTCGCACATCCAGGTAAATAGTGAAAATACATGCCTGACGCACATTATAGGTAATGCCATACTTGCTCTATGAGAAGATCCACGAGTCCAACCACAGAGAGATTCCTTTTCTTTCTGCCCCCTCCTGGCTGGTCCTGCTAGGGCCAGAAAGGGAGAAATGAGAGAAAAGAAGTGCTTTGTGACACTGGCACTCAAGCGGGACGGCAGTTTCTCTCTTGCACCTCACGGTCATCTCTGTGTAGTGTGTCGTGACCTGCCGCCACTCCCAGCATTCGTCGTGCACTCCAGATGGGGAATAGGGTCCTGCCGGGAGAAGTTGCTTTTCCAGCTTCTTACTCTGAAAAATTTCGGAAGTACAGAAAAGTGGAAAAAGATATTACCTCTTTCCCTACAAAATTAGGCAATACTTGAGTTATAAGAAAATAAGACATAAAAGATACCTTTGTAATATACCCACCACTCAGAATTAATATTTTGCTATAAATTTTTCTCATTTGCAGCCCACTGGTTTCTTTAATTTGGAGATCACAGACATGATCAGGAGGTCAGCAGACTGATGTTCTGGCCTCTTCACAGTTTAAACAAAAATGGAATTATTTGCTATATTTTAAATATTAGAGGAATTCACCTAAAAATAAAATTTCCAGCTCCTTGAAGTACTGGGAGATTTGGCAAAATAGATCTGTATTTTTACATGGCAGAAATCAGCTGCTTCCTCCCTTCTAAATGAGACATAAACTCTAGTTTTCCATGAATGCTTTTCCCTCTGGGTAGACTAAAGATAACTTTTGGTCTTATTAAATGATAAAGTGGCCGTTTGCTTTTTTTTTCCCCTCATACTTCCCACCTGTCCTCCAGCCTTGTTTTTTATTTTTAATTTTATTTTTAATGTTTATTTGTTTTTGAGAGAGAGAGAGACCGAGCATGAGCTGGGGAGGGGCAGACACAGGATTGGAAGCAGGCTCCAGGCTCTGAGCTGTCAGCACCAAGCCTGACGTGGGGCTCGAATTCACAGTCTGCGAGATCATGAGCTGAGCAGAAGTTGGACGCTTAACCCACCAAGCCACCGAGGCACCCCAGTTTTTATTTTTTTTAAAGTTTATTTCGAAAGAGAGAGAACGAATGGGGTAGGGGCAGAGAGATGGGAATGGACAGAGGGTCCGAAGCAGGCTCTGCTGACAAGCAGAGAGCCTGATGTGAGGCTCCAACTCATGCATCTTGGGATCATGACCTGAGCTGAAGTTGGATGCTCAACTGACGGAGCCACCCAAGTGCCCCCAGCCTTTTCTAAAAGGGAGAGAAAGGAGAAAACAATTATTTGTCAGTTTTCTTATTCATGTTCCTTTTATGGCATGTTTTTGTCAGAGACTTTGAACGTTTGCCTCATTTGTGCCAGAAATGTCCTTCTCTGGAGGAAGATGAAGGGTGGGTTTATCCCACAAGCTTGAGAAAGGAGACTCCTGGTGGTCTTGCCCTGGAGGGTGGAGCTTGGGATGTGACTGTTGCAGGCCCTTCCCAATCTCCTTCAGAGAATGTAAACCAACCCCAAATCACTAAGCATTCGTGGACAGCCATGGGTATGGACATTTAATCTAGGCCAGTAACTGAAAGATTGAGCCGTTTGAAAGCCATGGAGGGTAACACTGTGCTTCACTTCTCTGGACCCCCATGACTTAGTTGCATATTGTTCACATAACTGTGGTTGAGTTGGGATTTGATCACATTGAGCTGGAGGTCTTCTGCACGGCCTTGTCTTTTGTCCAGCCTGTATTTCTCAATGCACAGCAGACCTCTCGGAGGTGGATTTAGTTGGATAACATTGTCATTACATGGGAATTTAGGGTTTATTTTACATGAGTTTGTTGGTTTTAAGAGCAAAATTAGGTTGTCCCTCACTATATGGGTTTAGAATAATGCGTGCTTCTCTTTGGGTACAGTCTAATTATTTTCAAGTTACACGGGTATGGTGATGTCTTTACGTTTCTTCTGTGATTATAGATCTGCTACAGAACTTTTTGAGACTTACAGCATGGCTGCAATGACATTCAATCCTCCTGTTCAGTCTTCAAGTTCCAAAAGGAAGGTATGTGATACTTTTCATGTTTTTTTAAAAGATGAAATAAAAACTAAGGATGTCTCTTATTAACTGATTCCAACTTGCTTGTGTTATAGGTACTTTTTTTTCCTCTCATGTTTAGGAGTTGATGGTAGGCTGGATCTGTGGGGCTGGGATTCTGTGGAGACAGTCCTGAGACCGTTTTGTTCAGTACAGGAGATGTCCAAGACCCGGCACATGTTGGCTTGGGGTCAGGTGTCACCATTTTTAATTTTGCTCACAGCTTGGCTTTTAGAACTTTTAATATGAGTTACTTTTAATATTTTTGCAGGATGAAGTTTTACAAGGGGATGCATTTTTGAATGAAGATTTAAATCAACTAATCAAAAGACATTGCAGTGAAGTCGCTACTCACTTGCCTCTGGATTTCAGCAGATATTCGACAACATCACTGCGGAGGTAGAAGAGTGAAGTGTCCACGGGCTTTCTTGCATATTTGTGTTTGTTTAGATGCACATAGAGACATATTGTTAATTTAGGACATTCTCTTTACATAAGGGAAGCTTCCTAAGAAAATTAACAGAGGTGGAAGAGTTACCCTTTGCATGGCACAGGGTTCTGCCCAGATTCTGAAAATGTCATTAAGAAAGGAGAATTGAGAGCCCCCTACCCCCATATTTGGAAGTTTCTTAATGATGTTGCCTTTTTAAAACTTAATATACATCTTAAGTTATAGTTAAAAAAAAAAATCTTTGAAGTGAACTTAATTGAATTACAGTTGCTAGATTAAAATGAGGGCATAGAGTGCAGAAAAATCAAGACCGTGAGATTGCTTTATACCATTCAGCTACTCTTTATGACCAAAACTTTTTTTTTTTTCTTTTGATGTTTATTTATTTATTTTGGGAGGGGGAGAGAGAGAGAGCGTGTGAGCGAGCAGGCGAAGGGCAGAGAGAGGAGAGAGAGAATCCTAAGCAGGCTCCCTGCTGTCAGTGCAGAGCCCAATGTGGGGCTCTCAATCCCACAGACCTATGAGATCATGACCTGATCATGATCTCATCATGATCAAGAGTTAGACACTCATCTGACTGAATCACCTGGGCGTCCTGACCAAAACGCTTTCTAATGAAGTAAATATATATTTTTTGGAACACTGTAGATGAAAATAAGAATTCTATATTTGAATGAGTATATTTGTATAAAGATTTTTGAGAAAAAGAGAAAATAGTTTGAAATTGGACACCAAGTTCATTGGCTCTTGTTGGATGATACACTTCAAGAAGTAATCTAATTCGATCTTTTTTTTTTTTTTTAATTTTTTTTTTTCAACGTTTATTTATTTTTGGGACAGAGAGAGACAGAGCATGAACGGGGGAGGGGCAGAGAGAGAGGGAGACACAGAATCGGAAACAGGCTCCAGGCTCTGAGCCATCAGCCCAGAGCCCAACGCGGGGCTCGAACTCATGGACCGCGAGATCATGACCTGGCTGAAGTCGGATGCTTAACCGACTGCGCCACCCAGGCGCCCCTAATTCGATCTTTTAAAAAAAGAACGAGAGTGTTCATTATGGCTACTTGCAATGAAAGTTTGAATGTGACTCTAATTTCTTCAAAGTTCTTTGCATTTTCTGATGTGCTCTGGAGGGTGATGGGGGAAGGACTCCTGGGTGGAAAAACCAAGTCTAAGACTTGACTCTGTTTAAGGATAAATGGTGCCTATTGAAGGGCTTTTCTTCTTCTTTTCTTCCTCTTCCACCCTCTCCTCCTCTTCCTACCCTCCTCCAGCCCCTCCTCTCCCTTTGTACAGATACGATCCTCTTCTTTATGAATATAATTAAACAATATTTTACCTAAGATACTGTCATATTCTAGGAATGACCTCTGAAATAAGTTTTTATTACAACCAGGTTATAAATATTCTTTACTGTGAATAATTAAATAAAACAGCTGCTTTTTTCTGCTTCCTATTTTTTTTTTTTTTCCTTAATTTGTTTTGAGAGAGAGAGTGAGAGGGGTGGGGCAGAGAGAGAGGGAGAGAGGGAATCCCAAGCAGGCTCCACACTGTCAGTGCAGAGCCCCGACGTGAGGCTTGGTCTCATGAACCATGAGATCATGACCTGAGCTGAGATCAAGAGTCAGATGCTTAACTGACTGAGCCACCCAGGAGCCCCTGTTTGTTTGTTCCTTCCTTCTTTCTTTCTTTTTCTTTCTTTCTTTTCTCTTCTTTTCTTTCTTTCCTTCTTTTTTTTTCTTTTTTCTTGTCTTTTCTTTTTTCTTTTCTTTCTTTTCTTTCTCTCTCTCTATTTAAGCAATCTCTGTACCCAACATGGGGCTTGAACTCATGGACCTGAGATCAAGAGCCGTATGCTCTACTGACTGAGCCAGCCAGGTACCCTTCTGCTTCCTGTTGTGATGTGAGAATTTAATAAAATGTACAGCATTCCCAATTAAATAGATCTTCTATGTCTTTGAAACTATAGAAGCCAGTTCCTTTGTTCTAGAGCTTAAAGCCCTTTTTTTCCCTCATGAAATAAATGAAATAGAAATTGCCTTTATTATTCCAGCTTAATGGGGGATATCTGCTCAACAGTGCATGTTATCTTTCAGCGTGCGTGCGCGTGTGTGTGTGTGTATGTTTATATATATATAGCATATTCTTATGTGATTTTAAAAAGTTTTTTTGTAGGCTTGATTATTTAATGAAAATGTACAATTTAATATATAAATATTTGCTTTTAAACCACATTTTAGATATAAAACAGAGTCCAGAAACGTTATGAATAGATGTTTGGATGACCACATGGTCTTTCCCCATCAGAGCGCAAATGACCAATGCATGTCACAAATCATTTATTTTCCAAACATATACAAATACATTTATATTTCACTTTGGCAGGAGAAACTAGTTTAGGTGAAAAATCAATTTTGAAGTAGAAATTCATGAACTATTTCACACTTGTATTATGCTTTTAACTTTGTAGTTACACATACAGAGAATCACAGTGGGACCATAAAATTACACATCTAGTATTTGAATACCCTTTATGAATTTGAGAATGAAATCTACTTGTGCATAAACTTTCATGGCCTGTGTTGACGAGTTTCATTTTCAGAACTAAATATCATAGTAACATACACACACACACATATCCTGAGGCTATAACAAGCTTACAGCCTTAATATATTTTTAACTAGACCAATATCGAGCACCTACTATGTGCTTAGCACTGTGCTAAGCACTTAAAAGTGAAGTGGGATAATAACGAGTGTAAGACACAGCTTCAGTCTTCCATGGTCCTGCATGTTAAGTCAGATCATTCACACAACATGAAAAAAAATGCAACATTACCCAATTCAGTGTCAGAGTGAATTATTTCAAAGTTCAGAGACTTAGGAAAGGTTTCAGAGACCTGCTTGATGGTCTGCTTGAGCATAGTATATTTTGGATCTAAGAGATGTATATGAATGAGTAGCTTGGTAATCATGGAGAGTCAGTATTTCAAAAACACTCATTTCAGGTCATCCCATGTCCAAATCCTTAGCCATCAGCCAAAGATTCCTTTCAGGAAGTTGATACTTAGAGATGGCCAAGAACACATAAATTGTTGACAGTGCCCCATATCATAGGTGCTGGACTTGGTGTAAGAGGCAATCTTTGTTTTCTAATAACTTTCCGGAGGGTCCAGGTGTTCACCTCTTGTCACTTTGACGCTCATGTGAGAGAAGCAACTGCGAGGGGTCCGAGGCAGCCGTCTGGAGAGCACGTAGGCTGTGGACTGCCTCCCACTCCGCCTAGTTGGAGATCCGACACCAGCCAGGAAGATCCTACTCTTCTCTTGGTGTGGCCGAGTTGTGGAGTATCGTGTGGGCAAGTCAATTCAGTTTTTTCCAGGCAGAATGCAATCTCTGTTACTTGTCAGAATTAAGCAAGGCCTATGGTTGTCCAGGCAGAGGAGGACAGATCTGCAGAGGTACTGGATAGGGAGGGAGAGCAGAGGAAGGGGAAGATGTAGTTTGAGGAAGGAGTGGGTGTGTGGCAGCAGGGGGCCCGCTTCATTAAAGAGCCTCCAGTGTTTCCGGAGCCATTGAGATGGGAGACCTTTGTAAGAAAGTAACTTTAATTAAAAACAGGCACTGTAACTCACTTGTAGCTGCAACTATATACCCCCAACTGGAGAGTTTATAAATAACTTACTTGCAAAGGATGACATGAAAAGAAGGTTCCCTCAAGAGGGCACTTTCCGCCCAAATAGTATTGTTACTTCCTACAAATGTGCCCTCAAACTTACCCTGGCTTCCTTAACAACCTCATGTAACCTTCTATTATTTTGTAAAACAACCAATTGCAGATGAACAGGTGACCGAGAGGAAGTTAGTCTATTTCTTTCAGCATCACTGATCAAGTTGGATTCTTACCTAATCCTTTCTCATCAGCTCTGTATATTCTGTAAAGCTGGCATCACCATACAGAGTAACACAACTCATGTTCCTCTGCTTTTAGTGAAGCGTCTTCAAATACTTTTCCTCCAAACTTTGTAATAAACCTAACCTGCATAAATAGGTTCTTTTTTTTCTTTTTAATGTTTATTATGTTGAGAGAGAGAGAGAGAGAGCATACGCGCACGAGCAGGGTAGGGGCAGAGAGAGGGAGGCACAGAATCCGAAGCAGGCTCCAGGCTCTGAGCTGTCTGCACAGAGCCTGACCTGGGGCTCGAACCCACAAAGAGAGATACTGCGACATCACGACCTGAGCCAAAGTTGGCCACTTAACTAACCGAGCCACCCAGGAGCTCCTATTTAGATTCCTTTCCATATCAACTTACTGATAAAAGTTTGCTACCCAGATTTTTAGTAGTATGGAAAGTATGAAGTAGTATGGTACAGTCTGGGTGGCCATTTTTGATTCATTCTAAATAGGGTAATTTCTTTCATTTGGTATGCCATCATAACTCTATGGTTCAGATAAACTAAAATAAAAATTTTGTATTTTCAGCAAACACCAGGTTGTTTTGGTTAGTTGTAATAGAATAGATGCTTTACGTTTTGAGCAATGTGTCCTTCCTGAAGTCCCAAAGAATCAAATAGAGGATGTGCTTTCACCTCAAAAGGAACTGAACAATCAAGTAGGGTTCAGTACAGGCAATATATTCACTTGTGAGACGTGGTCTCACTTCAGTCTCAGGAAGTTGCTGATTCTGTTCTGCAGCCAAATGAACTATGTTAAAGATGGGGGTGAGGTGGGACTGGAGCTTAGAATCAAGGCCAAGTGATAAAACCTAGAGAGACCAGTCATCTCATCTCTGCATGGGTTTTCATTTGACTCTAGCCAGTTAGGCCAGTAATTCAGTTTGCAATACACGGTATGCCAAACCAGAAGAAAAGATGTCAGATTTATAGAAGCATGATGACGTGTTTCTGGAATTTTTTTTTTTTTTAATGGGCAGTACTGTGCATTTATTATAGATTATTTGAAAAGAAACCTGTAGCACTGTGCAAACTCCATCAAACTGGAATAGCCTGAATTCTGTCGACAAGCAAGTGGTCACTGCTCTAGCATTAAGGCTTTGAGTACGAACTTCCAATAATGTGAAAGCTGTATGGTGTGATTTTTTTTTTTTGTTTTTATTTATTTTGAGAGAGAGAGAGAGAGAGAGAGTGCGAGCAAGTAGGGGAGGGGCAGAGAGAGGGGAGAGGGAGAGAATCCCAAACAAGCTCTGCACTGTCAGCACGGAGCCTAATGTGGGGCTCCAAGTCACAACCCGTGAGAACATGACCTGAGCCAAAGGCAGATGCTGAACTGACTGAGCCACCCAAGGCACCCCTGTGTGGTATACTTTTAACACTTCTGATTTTAGAGTATGCAAAGAACTGGGGACCGTGTTATTCATTTTTACGATTGGCACAAAAAGAACTTCTCAAAAGGTTAGGACTTTGTTTTATAATTTGAAGAAAAAATTTTAATATCAGCAGGAAGATAAAATTTGGATTTTGCTTCAGAGGGGCACACATTGCATTTTAAAAGTCATACTTTGCTTCATTCTGAGAGTAAAAATCTTTTATACTTACGTTATAGTTTTATGCAGTAAGAATTTAAAGATAATTTACCTTGAGTGGCAATTATGACTTGGATCAATAGCTCTTCAATTAGAAATGAAAATGAAGCTTTTTTTTTGCATGAAATTCTGGCCCATGTCAGGTATTCAGAGCATACTTTTTTTTTTTTTTTTAGGAGATTTGTCTTCAAATAGTGAGCTAGAACCACTAATACTTCTAAATCTATAAGCAATATCAAGAAAGCGATGTATAATAAATATATAAGTACAGTGTCAGTACAAACCTTGCAAAATAAATAAATTTGAACACCAACTCAGTCTACTTTTACTTTAAGAAATGTTAAATTTTTTGTTAAGATGTCACAGCTCAGAAGATACTAATTTGTACATCATTCTAAATTCAATTTGTGAAAACCAAAAGTGGAATAATCGGTGAATAATACATAAGCAATAAACTTAAAAAAAAACCCAACATCATTCTGTATGTAAAAAGAAATGGTAAAGAAGAGTCCACTATGGTGCACAATATAGAAACTAAATCAAATTACTTTGTGATGAATCTCACAGGACATATTTACACTCGCAATGCCCTAAAGCTTCCAATTGTCCGCCATGAACTGTATGACTAACCTCGCTTGTTTTCAGACCTCTGTGGCTCTTGTTGCCAGTTTTCTAAGTCAGGTCAGCAAACTATGGCCCTGGGCCAGATCTAGCCTGCCGCCAGTGTTTGTATGGCTCTTGAACTAAGAATAGCTTTTACATTTTTAACTGATTGGAAAAAACCCCAAAGAGGATTATTTGTGATGTGAAAATTATGTGAAATTGTGATTTCAGTGTCTGTAAATAGTTTCATTGGAATACAGCCATGCTCATTCACGTATAGATCATCTATGGCTGCTTTTGCACTGTAACAGCTGAGCTGAGTAATTGCTACAGAGACCATATGGCCCATAAAGCCTAAAATGTTTACCACCTGGCCCTTTATGGACAAAGTTTGCTGACCCTTGTTCTAAGTCAGTTATTGCAAGCTTAGCAATGTTTTTTTCCCAACTGCTGACATTTGCAAAGTGGCAATCTCCTGGGCTGCATTGTTGCATTCATCAGGAATTGGTTGGTAGGTAGCCCTTGCCATTTTGCTTGTCCTCAGCATGGACCTCACATCATGTGTCAAGAAGGCTTCGGTTCAGAAATCCTCAATTTCCAGTTTAAGTCTAATGAAAATAAGCAAATTGTATTTGTTTCCACCATGTTCACTCTTGACTTTAAGTTCTTACCAAAAGGTCTTCACCTGTAAAGTTGTATACATAGCTTTGTTAGTATATTTAAAATGCAGGAACAAACATTTGCAGTGTAGCAAGGGTTTAGTGTTATTCAACTGACAGAAACCCACAGCTTTGGTGGCTGGTTTTGGAGGAGAGACTATTTGCTATAAACTCACAGTGTCATAACATGATGCTCCTGGGTGGTGGAACATGAGCCTATTTCTGTTCTGAACACCACATTCTTTAGAAAGATTTTTGTAATCACAATCAAATAAATTTCAACTTTTTTAAAAGGGGGAAGTCCTTCAACTGCATTATTTCAGATATGAGTAAGGTATATACTTGTGGAAATTATTAAGGGGTAACTCTTAAAACTTCAGGGGTGAAAATTTTAGGACAAGTAACATGAAACCTTATGTTCTGAGAAAGCAGCAAAAACACTACACTTGTCTTCTTGCGAGCACAAAAAGTCTCTTCTCATGAGACCATTTGTAAAGGAGTTTATAACATGAGATACATATTCCCATAGATGTACCCATGGATGTTTTTAAAGAGAAGCTTCCCCAAGTTTAGGTAAAGCTGAGGTCAACTCAATGATTTTGCTTGCTACAGAAAAATATAGTCCAAAGGCATACCTCTAAATCACCCCCCACCCCTACTCCTAATAATGCTCATTATAGCAAGCTTATTCTTTTTAAGTCAGATTTCCAGTGGAGCTATATTCCGATGTACTTCTTGTAATCTTGTGGCACAGTGAGGGCTCCATTGTGCAGAGCATAATTCCACTGTCACCGTGGAGGTTATAATATAAGGGGTGTGTATAACATCACATCTATGATTTGATGCTAAGTTCTTGACATGGAAAACAATATTTTAGGTTTTAATTACTGTCCTTAGTGTCACGCTCACAGACCCACTACCAAGGTAAGCCATCTTCTAAACAGCTATGGAGGCTCAACATTGATGCTTAGTCCTAAAGCTCACTTGGCTTTTGGAGAAGGCACTGTTGTCTTAGTGTCCTGGGGCAAAAAAGAAAGTGAGTCTGGAACTTTTAATATATGTATGTATGTGTTGATCGATTAATTGTAATCTCTGTGCCTAACGTGGGGCTCAAACTCACGGCCCCAAGATCAAGAGTCGGGCGCTTCACCAACTGTGCCAGCCAGAGGCCCCTGGAACTTTAAAAAAAATTTTTTTTATGAGTGCATGAGCAGGGGAGGTGCAGAGAGAGGGAGAGAGAGAATCCCAAGCAGGCTCTGTGTTGTCAATGCAGAGCCTGACCTGGGGCTTGATTTCATGAACCATGAGATCATGACCTGAGCTGAAATCAAGAGTCAGCCGCTTAATCAACTGAGTTGCCCAGGCACCCCACCCCTGGAACTTTTAAAAATTAGGATTCCAGATGTATCTCAACAGAAAATGAGTGTTGAACATTCTCAGTCTGGCATAGGTCAGGGCTTTGCCGTTCTGTGTGTATTCACTATTGTCCGATGCTGTTTGATGGGGATTTGCTGCTGTAGTTCTGAAAGTTCCTTCTGATGATCCTTTCCATACAGAACCTAAACAAACCTCAGAATAGCTGGATATGCAGATATTCTGAAGGAGGGTGTTCCCTGTGTTTGGCCCTGGCTGTTTTGGAAGAGCTTTGCACGCGTTGTGTGGGGCACTGATTATTTTAAGAGCTTCTTAAATGTAGAAATACAGACTCAGTGTATTGAGCCTTCTTTTGTGCTATTATAAATCAAATTAGGTCCTGTCAAAAGGTATCAATAAAGTCTTTAATTGTGAGCTCCAATTTAATATAAGAAATTCCTAATTGTGATAAAGACAGACGATCAACTTCTACAGTATAAGCAGCAATGCCTTCACTATGCCGTCGGTCTCATTAATTTTACAACTACAGTGACACAGGTAAAAACTGGGCTTTAATCCCTGGGTTCATTAACAAACTAAATGAAAAAAAAAATCTGGTTTCCTCAAGTTCTTTTTTTTTTTTTTTTTAATTTGGGTTCCGTATACGGTAATTTGTTTTAAGATAGAACTAAGTTTAGGGGCGCCTGGGTGGCTTGGTCGGTTAAGCGTCCGACTTCGGCTCAGGTCATGATCTCAAGGTCCGTGAGTTCGAGCCCCGCGTCAGGCTCTGTGCTACAGCACAGAGCCTGGAGCCTGTTTCGGATTCTGTGCCTCCCTCTCTCTCTGCCCCTCCCCTGTTCATGCTCTGTCTCTCTCTGTCTCAAAAATAAATAAATGTTAAAAAAAAAAATTAAAAAAAAAAAAAGATAGAACTAAGTTTACTCTGTAAATGCCAAGCAGTGGGCGGGCAACCAAAGGCTTAATTTACTGCAGTTTCAAGACAGCGGCTGTTATGTTATTTTGCTTTCCTTTTAACCATCGCATCCTGGATGCCAGGTTTTTAATGTTTTAATTGAGGCAGACCAAGGTGAGGTTGTTGAGGCTAAATCAAACCTTAAAACGGACCTGAAACTAGAAATCCAAAGGAATAAGAGCTGAATGACCCACAGAAGTCCTTTGAGAATGTCCAGGACCGTGAGCAATAATTAAGGCAGTTCTATGTCTGATGAAATAAGGCTGATGTAGTAGGTCAGGCAAGTGGGTTGTCCTCTCGGGGCCTTTGTCTGGCCATCTACAAACCCAGCAGTCTAAAGTTATAAATGTTATATATAAATCTGCAGAGGTCTTTTCCTGTTTTTAGGTACCATTCCTATCTGCCTTCAGGGGACATCCTCCTACTGGGCCTTACACAGTAGTTGGTCCCCGTTTCAGAATAGTGTGATGTCCCGGGTAAAACGTGCCAACCTTGGTTATTGTCGATAGTCCATGGTGTCACTGGAGGACAAGCTGCCCACAGGTTTCTCCTCCTTGTTTTGGACACCTTCTGAGGCCAAGACCTGAGAAGGTGATGCGAGTCCTCGGGGTTGTTTAGTTGACTTGGTGAACTTCTTAAATTCACTTGCAAAAGAAATGCCTTTCCTTTTGTCTTCTCGGGATGCCTGTGGGGAAAAAAAGAACCTTCCATTGGTATGTTAAAGCCGGGATCCTCAGTCACATGACATGCTATCATAGAACCCTTTCCTCTTCCTCTCCAGTAAGTAGAGCTTTGGGAAGAAGTGCTGAGGGACACCCCTTTCAGGACTGCTTACCCGTGGAGGGGTGGCAGGCACTACCTTTCTTTTCACATAGTGAAAATGAAGCCAAATGATTTTCTCCCAACTATATCCCTTGGCTCAGGAACTTTCTTCAAGATTTCACGAGCTCCCAAATTTGATTACCGTGGAGCTGTGAATAGCAAATACTTTGTGAAGAGAGCAAAAGAACTTTGAACTTTACCTGCACCTGCTCCTTTAGCTTAAGGATGAATTTTCCTGCCCCTTTCCACTTGCTTTGGGCTTGAAACACACACTCCTGATCCAAAAGGACCCGCTGGGAGGACTTTGGGGTGGAAGACTTCTTGGTCGTGTCTTTTACCACCTCTTCCAAAAGCACATAGTCACTTGGGTTGGGATTGCTCAGGATGCTGTAGGAATACTTTGCTTTGCACAAGGTCTGAAAGATAAATTACAGTCAACTGAGGGGCTCCTGGGTGGCTCAGCTGGTTAAGCGTCTGACTTCAGCTCAGGTCATGATCTCACGGTCCGTGAGTTCGAGCCCCGTGTCGGGCTCTGTGCTGACAGCTGAGAGCCTGGAGCCTGCTTCGGGTTCTGTGTGTCCCTTTCCCTCTGCCCTTCCCCTGCTCACACTCTGTCTCTCTCTCTCAAAAATAAATAAACATTAAAAAAAAAATTACAGTCAACTGAATACACAGTGTCTCCAACACTTGCATTCATTCTGAATGAGACTTGAAGGTGGGGAAAATGTCACAGACGTTTAGAGAAGGAAGGGATCTTTCAGATGGCCTCATATCATTTGTCATTTTACATCTGTGTACTTATAGCTTGTAACGTGCTTTCTTGCATTACCTGATAAAGCTTCACAACAGCTTCACAACAAATGGGGTAATGGTTTAGGTATTACCCCATTTTCAGACAAGGAAGCTTAAATGTATGAAGGTTAAGCAGATTCCAAAGGATGCACAACTAATAAGTGCTAGAATAAGGACTTCCACTGGATTTTCTACATGCACCAAAGCTCATAGACATGAAGGTCACACAGACAATGAGAGACAGAATCTTGACCTTCAGGAGCCTTTCTGTCCCACCAGGCTGCTTCTTCATCTCAGTGTCTTGGATGTTGAAGGCATTTTAGTTATTTACCTGGCCTCACTTCTCATTTAGTACGAGATCATCTTTCGCTTACATGTTTATTTAGTCATCAAATGTTTAGTGAGGGCTTCCTGTGTCCCAGATACAGTACTATTCTTTGGAGAGATAAAGATGAACAAAAAAACCCCCATATGTCTGGGCTTTCTTGGAGTTCAAACTCTATTAAGGAGGCAAATATTAACCACATAATCATGCAACAATAGCAAATAACACTATAGTGTTTGCCATGTGCTGAGCATTATACACATTACCGATACTTACTGACTTCACTGTCACAACAACTCTGGGTGGAAAGTACTATTATACTATTTCCATGTTATCTACGTAGTAACTTAGCATATGGTAAACAGTGTGCTGGAGCCAACTGGAACGGGCCAGTGAAATCAGACATGGTGGGAGCATCCACACAACAGAAACTGGCAAACAAAAAATCAGTTGGAGCTTTTTTGTTTTTCCTTAAGAGAGCCAGTTTACCAGCACACTACTGTAGCTGAGGCACAGAGCTGGGGTCAATTGCACTACCGGGTATTTATCCAAAGGATACCAGAGTGCTGTTTCACAGGGGCACATGCACCCCAATGTGTAGAGCACCACTATCAACAATAGCGAAAATATAGAAAGAGCCCAAATGTCCATTGATGAATGAATGGATAAAGATGTGGGGTGTGTGTGTGTGTGTACACACACACACACACACACACACACACACACACACACACTGGAATATTACCTGGCAATCAAAAAGAATGAAATCTTGCCATTTGCAACAACATGGATGGAACTAGAGGATATTATGCTCAGCGAAATTAGAGAAAGACAAATATATGACTTCACTCATGAGGATTTCAAGAGACAAAACAGATGAACATAAGGGAAGGGAAGCAAAAATCATATAAAAACAAGGAGGGGGACAAAACGTAAGAGACTCGTAAATATGGAGAACAAACCAAGGGTTACTGGAAGGGTTGTGGGTGGGGGAATGGGCTAATTGGGCAAGAGGCATTAAGGAGAACACTTGTTGGGATAAGCACTGGGTGTTATATGTAAGTGATGAGTCACAAAATTCTCCTGAAATCATTACTGTGCTATATGTTAACTAATTTGGATGTAAATTTTAAAAATTAATAAGTTTAAAAAATTTTTAAAAAAGTAGAGCTGGGGTTTGAACCTGGAGTAATTTGATCTAGAGTCTTCTGTGCTGTTAACCATTATGCTACACCACTTCTCAAATGGGTGTTTAATAAACACAAACCATTACAAAGCTTGAAGGAAGGAAGTATAGTTCTCTGAAACCATGTGCACCAAGAAGTATGACTTAGAGCAGGGAAAGGGCCAGAGAAGGCCTCCAGCATGTCTTCTGTAGGATCTTTGAGAGACAGTCTTTAGGATTGGCTTAGGCATGTCTGGGGCAATAAAATTACTACTCTGTGGAGTTCCTACCTCAATCTATTATCAACACTTCACAGAGAGCCAGACTCATGGTAGATACTAGGTGAATTGTCTGCTGAAGGAATGAACTAGTATTTTCCAACTGTAAGAGGCACACTCTCCCTCTTCAGATCCCCATTGTTCTAGAACTTCACTCATAAAATGAGCTGACATCAGATTTGTCCTAGTGATTTACACTGAGGAGCTGACTGAGGCAAGCAAGGGAGAGGTTTCACCTGCTGAATGACGTCCTGTGCGGTGCTGACACGGGGTGCTTTGATGACCGTTCGAGGTTGCTCTGGAGAAACATCGTGCACTTGAACAAAGAAACTCTCCTCCTCTGAGCTCAAGGTCACCTCTTTGTCATCTTGAACAATGCTTTTCTCTTCTAGGTTCTGTGTTTAAGGAGATGAAAAGTGTGAGTAAATGGTAAGATGATGTAGAGTAAAAAAGAAAAACCTAGCAAAAATGTGGGCTATATCTTGGCAATGTGGAAACTATATCTTAGCTTTATATTTCATACACTAATTAATATTTCATGGACTATTCTAAAGGGTATACGTATCTTCTGAGAGGAAGAAGGTAATGTGGGTATTTTTGCTGATATTGACAGACTAATAAGGACCTGGCTCAAAATAAGCCAAAAGATCTGCTCCTACTGCCAGTGGAGTTTGAGTCCCAGTCAACTGTAGACAAATTTGGAAGAGGACAATACACCATTTTGCCAAATATTAAAAGTCAAATAAGAACACAGCAAATTACATTTAGGAGAAAGCCCGTTCATGCCCTACACAGGCCTTGAGCATTTAAGAAATGCTGGAGATCTGAACAATGAAATGTGCAAACTGGCATCCAGCCAGGCTGGAAGAACAGGAACTACAGCGGAAAGGCGGAACCAATGGCTGGAGGTAGGTCACACTGAAACGAATGTTGACAAAATTCTCAGTAGTTATGAGAATTGGTCATCAGGTTAATTGGCTTTTAGCAAATTTTACACATGGAGCTATATATATAAAATATATATTTAGATATATCTGTAGGCATATGTATCATTAAAAATTTTCAAACAGTATAGAAATAGATCAATAAAAAGCCAAGCTTTCCCCATTATCAACTTTTTCCCTTCTGTGTCTCATCTCATTCCCTACAAAAAAACCACTGTTGTTAGGTTATATATGCTTCTAAACACCTGCTATGAATGTACACGTATATTTTTGTATATGTGAATACATATATACTATGAAACCCTGGAATTACGTGAATTTAGATATAATATGATTGTCAGATGGCTCCCCCGCCCCCTTTTTTTTTAGCCCTATTCTCAAATGAAGGGTAGCTTACAGTTATCTTCTGCAAGGGGGAGGTCTGAAGGGGAAGAGGCAACCTCATCTCAGGAAGAGAGCATTTAGCAGGAAAGTCCTTCAATTCCAGCATTCTCCTAGCCTGATCTCAGGTCAAGCCACTGAAATGACTGAAATGGTCCTAACTAATCCAAGAAAAATCCAAGAATCGTTGTCACTAACTATCCTGGAGGTTCCAACCAGCCAGCCATAGGATCCAGAATTGTCCCCTTTGATACTGAGGCAGAATGGATAACTGCCACCAGGTGGTGCCAAACTGCAACCAGGACCAGAAAGGACTTGGGTTGCAGGAGCTTCTGGCCCCACAGGCTCACCCCAGTCATATCATTAATCATACAATCATGGTCCCTAAAATTTTCATGACTGATGTTTTTGGACCCCATCCGTTATATTAGGGGTGTTGGGAGGGGAGAGTTACTGTCCATTTTTATTACATAAACTGAGATTGTACTCCATATAATGTTCTGCAACTTGTTTTTTCCTCCCCACTTAAAAGATTGTGGTGTTCATTTCATGTCAATTATTAGAGATTTAGCTGTGTAATATATATCATTGTGTTGACCATGATATATTTAACCAGTCTGAGAGTGGGGTTGGGTGGTAATTCATCTGACATAATTTATAATCCGTATCTTGAAAACCAGGAAGCAAGCAAATATGAAAACAAAAAAGTTCTAATGGATACATAAAATATCTCAATAACTATGCAATAAACATTACTTTTAAGAGACCTCCTCAGAGCCTCTCTCAGAACTTTTTTATTTTTAGGGAGTTTTCTGCCCCATTAGAAGGTACAGGTTATGACCAGAACAACAGTCCTCACTTACAGTTCTTTACAGCTTACTAAGCATTTTTCTACATATTGTCTCTATGTTTGGCATGAGGCTCATGTTAATCTTTTTCAATCACAGATTTACAAATTAGGGCACAGAGGTTTACAGAAGTTAAATGAGCTGTCCAAGGTCATTTAATTTGTGGCAGAGCCAGGTCTGTCTGATTTCAAATCCAGCAGGTGTCATAGGAAGGCATACTGACCACAGGAAGATGTGATCCTGACAGCTTGAGAACCTAGAAGACAAGAAAACTATAAAAGGCAGGCAAGGAGGAGAGATCAGAGGTCATGGATAACAGTTTGGGGACTCTGAATATATGGGAAAATTGCTTATTTATCTTACTAGTTCCACAGAATGAAATAAATGGAAATACATAGAGCCCAGCTCTATCAACTATACTAGTGTCTGCTTGCATTCAATAATTGCTGAATTCATTTATTCAGTCAGTAAATATGTGTGTGCCACGATGTACCAGGTCACCCGAGACACATTAAATGTGATTTGTTATCTTTGGAGATACATGTCAGTCATTTCAAAAATCTCTTCTCCACAGGAGAAGTTTGTTGTATTCTCCCCATCAGAACATGTTTGTTAGCCTTCCTTTCTAACTCATTCCCCTTATTGTTCAAAATGCTTCTCGCCCACTAGCCCTTGTTACGTATTTATTCCTGAGGTCTCTATAGCCTGTTTTCATATACACCTTAAGTTGCATATGGGCATTCCTAACCTCCCCAGCCCTTCTAACTATAAGACACTCAAGAGCCTGCCCATGTTCCCTCTTGCTCACTGCCTCCCACTGCCCCCACAGTGCTGGGTGCCATGGTCCAGGAAGGCTGATGCATCACCAGCCTTGGCAGCACAGGATGGGGCAAGGACACTGACCTTCGAAGCCACAGACCTGAGTTCTTTCTACTTCTCACTTTGTCACGATTTAACCTCTGTGAACCTCAATTTCCTATGTGCGAAATGGTTTCCATTACCTCATGAGATCATTCAAAAAAGTAGTGAGTGAGAACTTTGAACATGGTAAATCATTATGCAAATATATGGTTTGAAAATTCGCTTGCTGACCTTATCACTTAGAGGACAGTTTTTTACATGTAGCTAAAGAATGAGGCAAGTCAACAAGAAAAAATACAGAAAAATTTAGAGAGAAACTGAAGAAGGCTTCAAAAGTCCAGCTAAGGCCTCTGATATTTTCTCATAAAGCTATTATCATCAGAACTGCTCATTACCTGCCTTTGCAATGTATATGTCTAATAGGGAGAGGAGGTTGGGGAGACGATTACATTTCTTTGCTTAACTGGAGTGTCCTTTTATGGTCTAAGGCAAGGTTAGGAAGAAAGGCAGTGGCTGTGGTTCCCAGAGCAGATGTTGGAGGTCTGTGGAGTACGATGCAGGCCATGTTCACAGTTCAGTGCAGAGTGAAAAAGTGGCACATGACGCTGAAAACTGGCTCTTTATCATCTCCACTGTCCCAACATCATGGATCACCAATGGGCATTTTACCAACCAAGCTCTATTACATGTCCCAAAGGAGAAGATAGATCGTGTGCCCAGAACAGGGCTTGGCATGTATTAGATGCTCAATAAATATTTGTTTAATCTAATTGTTGAATTGACTCCACTCCCTCATTATTGACATATCATGAGGCCTGAACATCTATGGTGGAGCAGTGACTTTATGTCATTTAAAAAAATGGCGGTAAGTTAGTGGGCTCTTAACCGTTTATTCAAAAAAAAAAAAAAAATCAGTACTCCATCCACAAACTTGAAAAGGAACTAATCAATGTAGAGCTGACAGGAAGTCGCTATATTATTTTCCTTCATGCGAATGATCACAGGAATGTTAGTGAACATAACGTAAATTCTTACTAACTCTGATCAAGGCTGAGAGAATACTTTGCTTTGTGTGAAGTTTCAGAATATTTTCAAAGAACTACTGTTCTACCTAAAAACACAGAACTTTTTATCAGCTAAAACTTTAACAGGCACGAACAAGAAGGCAACCAATTCCCAAATGTAAAATACCAATGGGACTAGCATGACATGGTCCTGTGACCCTTATGACAATGCCTTTTCGCATATAAATCAAAGCCTGGACCCACAGTTGATGACAAGCATGAGGAATCCTTTGAATTCTTGCTTCCTTTCTTTTACAAGAGATGGTTTTTAGACTGAATTTCTGTAACTTAGAGATAACATTCTGAATAAGTGCAGAAGAATAAAATCATTTCTCCCCATTTACTTAAGAAGAATAACATAAATCAGGTTGCAATGATAAATTCTGAATTGAGGGAGGTGGCCAGTGGTGAGGTGGTTAATCACACCCTGAGTTGTTACAGTGTGAGACACACTTACTTCCTGCTGGGTTTTTAAGACAATCCTGCCAACATATCCTTCCTCTGGAAACCAGCTGCTTAAAATCTGCATAATCTCTTCCTCTGGACCAATGACTCTCTGGAACGGTTGTTTCCTGCATTCATTCTTTTCTTTAGATATAAAATATTTTTCTTCCATCAAAAAATAGTCTGTGATGATAGGTTTGGTGTCTTGTTCAGTGGTCAGAATCTAAAGAAAAAGCAAAGGCAAAACTTTAATTCAAAATAAGCCAGTTTTGTACAGAGAACAAACTGATGGTTAGCAGAGGGGAGGTGGGTGGGGAGGTGGGTGGGTGGGTGGGTGGGGGATGGGTGAAATAGGAACTAGGGATTAAAGACTATACTTATCCTGATGAGCACTGAGTCCTATATAGAAACCTGAAACTAATATAACACTGTATGTTAACTATACTTGAATAAAACACACACACACCCACACACAAAAGAAACCTATTCTCACGGTGTTTACATAGGTCTGATGTGTAATTTATAAGTGAAACTTACTCTGCAGTGTTGAATAATTCTTTTTGGAAGACCTAAGAACTCTCTTATGTCCAAGAAGGATTGTTTATGTTCATTCTGGGCAACGACACAATTTATTCATAATCCCCAGACAGCATAACTATTTTTCCCACAGCTGGAATGAGAGCTTCTACTGAATTACAGACTTTACGCTTCTCAATCCATGAATTTAGCTCTCTGTAATCTTGTAACACAGGACCAATGGCAAAGAACCTAGCATAGCTTTTACCAGCACCGTGTCTTTTTCTCATGTTAGAAATACTTGTCTTCTAATCTCATCTGATCTAAGTTCCTGGGAATTCTCCTTTCAATTAAGTCCTGACACTGTGCCTACAAGCTTGTTTTTCTTTGTTGGTTACTTACCCAGGCGGTCAGAGTGGCTGGGACAAGGCTCTGGAGCCAGACAGACCTGAGTCTGAGGTCTGCCTTTAATACTTATTGGCTGTGAGGTGTTGGACAAGATATTTAACCCCTTAGAGACTCAGTTTCCCCATCCATAAAATGGGAACAGTTAAGAGTAAGAACCTCCTCATTTCGTTTCATGATTGAGGCACTGGTTAGAAAGCATAACACCGGCACATACGAGAACTCAATAAACGCCAGTTACCATCACACTCCTATAAGTTCCTGACCGCACATTCCACTCCAAGTGGGGACAGAGAAGGTTGCCACCATCTGGTCTGGATTAGGCAAGCACCCTTCTCCTTGCCCCCGCCAGTGATGCAACTCCTAGAGTCCACACTTGGCACTATTTCATCTGGCCTGGAGGAAAAGTGGAATGAACTGAGGACGGTGAGGACAGAAGATTATCAGGAAGATGCAGCTCCCTTCACCCCAGCACTTGGTCTGTAGTCGGTGCTGCAAGGATATTAGGTCACTGTGTCAATCCGAGGTGGGGCTTCCAGTGTGAAGAGAAAAGACGTTACACATGGGGCTGTCTGTCCATTTGAGGAGCTGCCCCCTCCGGATGCTGCTTGGTTTCTGGCTTTCTCACTCTCACACGTCCTCCCGGTGGGGGGGGGGGGGGGGGCCCCGCCTACAGAAAGCCACAGGGATCTCTGGGGGCGATCCCGAGCAGAAGTGGCACCACATGAGGGGACTTAGGCCAGTGATGCTGCTGCAGGTTTTGGGGTAACAGGCTCTCATCCTCCTGGGTCAGGCCCTGCGGGCCTCTTTGCACTACCAGAGGGGTAGGACCTCAAGGGTTAAGATCAAGTGCCAGGGGAAGGGGGACAATGGGGCTGCCCAACATGCAGATAAAGGCCTAAGGCTAGAGGGGCTGAAGCAATGTCTTCTTGGCCGCCGTCCATCCTGATGCTCTAAAAACTTGATCTAACTCCTAGGACGACAAACTTCATTCAGCTTGTGTGCAAATTCTGACTGATTAGTAAGCTCCACATTAAGAAGAAAGATGGGGCCCGGGTCTAGCCTTAGAGGGAAAGAATACACGATTGGAAAGCCACTCATTTTGGTCCTTATCCATCTTGAGCCTAGTGTTTTCTTATGTGTTTGAAGACTTGTTAAAAATTCTTTTCTAGGGGCGCCTGGGTGGCTCAGTCGGTTAAGTGACTGACATTGGCTCAGGTCATGATCTCATGGTTTATGAGTTTGAGCCCCGCATCAGGCTCTGTGCTGGCAGCTCAGAGCCTGGAACCTGATTTGGATTCTGTGTCTTCCTCTCTCTCTGACCCTCCCCTGCTCATGCTCTGTCTCTCTCTGTAGGTTAGCTTATCTAATGGTACCATGACCTCCCAGATCATTCTTATGGTGGATCTCAGTGTTGAATTACACAAATAATCAAAAGGCAGATCATCAACATGGACTTTTGTGTGTGTGTGTATGCTTACACCTGCATTTACACACACACACACACACACACACACACACACACACACACACCCCTCCATACATATTAGATGATGGATTCTCCCAACCATGGCCTCAGTGGACTTACTTGTTGGAGAAGCTGCTTTGCTTTGGTGCCTCCACTTATGGAGAAAACAGTAAAGGGCTCTGGACCTGGGACCCCATGCACCGTGACTCTGTGAGCCTGCAAACATTTTCTTTCTTCTGAATTAAACATCTGTCAAGGAAGACCACATGGTTTCTCATTCATTCTCATTCTCATGTTATTTCTAGGCTATATTCAGTACACAAGCACTAGTTCTTAGAAGTCTGTAGAGGGACATGTAAATGCAAAAGAAGACCATTCTTTTACAACCTGATACTTCTGTTTGTCACTGAAGAGGCGATGGTGCATCTTCCTTAACAGTCTAGTGAGGATATTAGCAGCATACCACCAAAATACTAATTTATTTATTTAAAATTTATTTATTTAAAATAAATGGAAAGTGACTCTTTCCATCATAATTAGGAGACTGGTATTATCTGAAGTGTATGTTAGTCCTTACTTATGAACTGACCTTCAACAGTGTCTATTGAGTTCCCTCTCTTCTCAGGGCCTTGGGTTAGAATTTTGGTTGGTAAGATGATAGACTATTCCAGGCTTAGAGCACTCTCTGCCCAGGCACACAGATAAGTATAATATGAAAAGTATTTCTGTTTTAGGAAGAGCTGGGGAGGTGTGTAACTCACAACTTTTGAGCATTTTGTATATTAAGATATATTCATTCACTCAAAATACAAAATTCATTTATGGAGAGTTGATAGTGAATCGGACACTATGTCTGGCCCTGGGACATTATCCTAGAAAGAGGACCTTATCCCTGCCCTCAAGGGCACCCAGTGGAATGAATCAGAAAAGAAAATGGACAATTGTCAGCAGTATGCTAAGTTCCTTGGGAACCCAGAGGAGGGGGCAGATCCCAGGTTTGGAGGAAAGCAGAGAGCACCTCCTGAAAATGGTATCATCTGAACTAAATCTTGAAGGTCCAGTGTGACTTAGAAGATGGAGAGTGGGACAAGAACACCCCAAATATTGATGCAGCCTGTGTGCAAAGGCTTGGAGGTGGCCTGAAGCAGGGGATTCTGGGAGCCTCCACAAGTTCCATGACTGGGGTGTGGAGGGGGTTGCTGGAGAAGCCAGCAGGTGCACAATCATGCAGGCCTCTTCCTAACTGGCCGGAAGAGCTACACTGAGAGCGGAATAGTGACCCGAGGCCCTAAGTGTTTCATTGAACTTGTACTTTATTTTTATTTGGGGAAGGAGTTGGCTGTTTTATTTTGCTTGCACACTGTGTTTCTATTATTTAATGCATTTTATTGAGATATGATTTGTATACCATAAAATGCACATTTCAGTTATATGGTTTAGCCTGCACTGTATTTTTTGGAAGCTGAAATCACTGCCAACAGTTATGCAAGTCCAGATGTCCTGACTCTCTTGGAAACCAGAAGATCAGGCCACACTGCATGGCAACCAGCAGCTGGGGCTGACAGCAGGGTGGTGGCTGCCCCTTTAAATGACTCATAAGCTCACTGTTTTCCCAGAGTCTCTGCCCAGTCCATGTATAAATTTTACTCTGAAAGCAGTGGAGAACCAAGGAAGGGTTTCTAACACAGGAGTGACATGATCAGATTTAGGTTTTAGTTAGATGTGGCTAAGCAGACAGAGGGGTTCAAGCTCAGAGGGAGAGGCCAGTTAGAAACTCACTGCCATGAGCCGGGTGCAAATGAATGAGGGTCAAAGCAGTAGTGATGGACAGAGATGAATGGATTTGAAAACCACTAAGGAGATAGACTTATCAAGTCTTAAATGGGGCAGTGAGAGGGAGGGAGAAGTCCAGGATGATCTTCTGTTATTGGCTTGAGCAATGGAGGGTGATGACTTCAGTGGTCAAAGAACACATAGGTGTTGCTGCTGCCTGGGACCCAGGGATGGCCTGGTGTGGTACAATAAAAAATAAATATTTGGTCTTTGTTCACAGTCGCTGGCACGCATCTCCCTTGGAACCTCTGCAGCGATGGGTGTTCCCTGCATGTTATGAGATGGCCGATGGCTGGAGGCCCCTAGACAGCTTCAGGATGGGAGGTGCTCACTGGAAAGACCGAGGTGGGATCAGATGGTGGGAACTTTCAGCACCACCTGGGGCTTCCAGGGAGGGGGACATTACCGAGAGTTGAGTCACTCACCAATGGGCTATGACATACTCAATCATGCCTTTTCAATAAAGCTCCATTAAAACCGCTAAAAGGTGGGGTTCCGAGAGCTTCTGTGTTGGTGAACACATTGAGATGCCGGAGGCCTCACACCCCCTTTGCCCTATATTTTTCTTCCATCGGACTTCTCTTGCATTGTGTCCTTATAATAAACTGGTAACAGGAGAGCACGTTTCTGAGTTCTCCGAGTCATTCTACAAAATTCCTGAGCCTGAGGAGGGGTTTGTGGAAACCTGAATTTATAGCTGGTCAGTCAGAAGTACCAGTGACAACCTGGGACTTGCCACTGACACCTGAAGTGGGGACAGTCCCATAGGACTGAGCCCTTAACTCTGGGACCTGATGCTAACTCCAGGTAGACCCTGTCAGAATTAAATTGAAAGGCAGGACACCCAGCTGCTGTCAGAGTTGAAGCAGTGTAAGAAAATACACAATGCATTTGGTGTCAGAAGTGTTGTGAGGAAAAATGGTTCATCGATGGCATGTGTGGAATCTTCAGTGCTAATAAGTATCGAGGCAAACTGAGCCAGGATCAGGCACTAGGCTCTGCTTCCCCTTTGTGAAAGCTGGTTCTTGCCCTTCCATACCTAGGCAGCCCTGTCTCTGCTTCCCAGTCCTCTGCACAAGTAGAGGCAACACCTTTCTCTACCTTGGCCAAGTGTTGTTCTCAACTTTGGCCACACACTGAAGGGAAAAGGAGGAGAACCTGAGAAAATGAGGTCAGGATGGAGAGAGAGATGACACCGATGAGGTGAGGGGAAGAACAGCAGAGAAGAAAGTTGGGTGAATTATGGGTGGCCATGGCAGTGGTCGAGCCAGCGCCATTTGTGAGCATACGGGGTGCCTTTCCACAGATTGTTAGCACTATGTTGAAGTATAAGATTGACATAACAGTGAACAGGTTATATTAAACATGTAAAGAGGTAATCAATGGACACCCTTCTATTGTTATTATTAAACAATTTTTTTTAATGTTTATTTTTTGAGAGAGAGAGAGTGAGCATGAGCGGGGGAGGGGCAGAGAGAGAGGGAGACACAGAATCCAAACCAGACTCCAGGCTCTGAGCTGTCAGCACATAGCCCAATGCGGGGCCCAAACTCATGAACTGTGAGATCATGACCCTAGCTGAAGTTGGACGCTCAACTGACTGAGCCACCCAGGCGCCCCTGTTACTAGTATTTTTTAAAGTTTATTTATTTATTTTGAGGGGGGAGGGGCAAATAAAGAGAGGGAGAGGGAGAATCCCAAACAGGCTTCGTGCTGTCAGTGCAGAGCCTGATGTGAGGATCAAACTCATGAACTGTGAGATCATGACCTGAGCTGAAACCAAGAGTTGGAAGCTTAACCTACTGAGCCACCCAGATGCCCCTCATTTTAAGTTAATTTCTAAACATCAAATAATGGAATCAACCAGTTAATTAAAGCAGTGGTACTTGTTTAAATAAACAACCTTGCATTACTGGGGTGGGTACTGGCCCAGTGGTCCTCAAACTTCAATGGTATGGACCTTACCTAGGGAACTTGTTAAGAGACAGATTCTGTAATAGTGACCCTTTCTGTGGCGTTCCTTTCCCATTTCCAAGAGGGCCAATTCTGCATCTCCCCAACCTTTGCTTAATTAGTCTTTTCCCCATGTTATTATTTTGGGTTCATCTCCCTGGCAGGCCTATAATGCACTCATTAAGAGTGTGGGCTTGGGGCGCCTGGGTGGCGCAGTCGGTTAAGCGTCCGACTTCAACCAGGTCACGATCTCGCGGTCTGTGAGTTCGAGCCCCGCGTTGGGCTCTGGGCTGATGGCTCGGAGCCTGGAGCCTGTTTCCGATTCTGTGTCTCCCTCTCTCTCTGCCCCTCCCCCGTTCATGCTCTGTCTCTCTCTGTCCCAAAAATAAATAAACGTTGAAAAAAAAAAAAAAAAGAGTGTGGGCTTTGGGGGCACCTGGGTGGCCAGTCAGTTGAGCATCCGACTTCAGCTCAGGTCATGATCTCACGGCTCGTGATTTTGAGCCCCACATCAGGCTCGCTGCTGTCAGCGTGGAGCCTGCTTCGGATCCTCTGTCCCCCTCTCTCTCTGCCTTCTCCCTGGCTTGCACTCTGTCCCTCAAAAATAATAAAGTAAACATTAAAAAAAAAAAAGAGTATGGGCTTTGGCACTACAGTAACGGGTTTATAGCTGTGTGACCTAGATATACTTAGCTCTGACCTTCCTCATCTGTATGGAATGGAGAGGATACCATAGCTATTTCACAAAGTTACTGACAGGATTAACTGAATTAGTATGGTTGTAAAGTGCTTAGAAAGTGTCAAGTGCCAGCCATTACTGTTCTTGTCATTATTTCCATTGCTACCTAATTAATAACTCTAACTGACCAGGTTCCTGTGCCACAAGAAAGCCTATCTATCCCCAGTGTAGCGATCCCTGCAAATATGCTGAGTGAAACAGAACTTAGTTACCAAAGAGGCCGGCGTGGTGCTGCTGGAGGAATTTTCTTCCATCCTCCTACTGTTTATGAATAAACTAGAGATTTCCAAGACTTCGTTGTGGAGATTTCGCAGCTGAAGATGTCGATATCCTGGAATAATGCAGAATTGGGGAAAACTTGTTAGCCATGCACTGCAGAGCTCTGCAAAGAAGGTAACCCAGGGAGGTCAATAAAGGGTAGGCGGAAATCAGGTCTTCCGATGGGCAGGGAGTGGCAGTGGGCATGCAACCAGCAGACAGACACCTTTTCATCGAGACTGCTGCTCCTGGGGACAGTTTTGGGTCACCTTATGGTAACTAACTTGTTTAGGCGCTATTTTTAACTTAGACTCAAGCAGAATATCTTAAACTCAAACAAAATACAGTAGGAAAATCTGATCATTTTGATATCATCTACAGTCACTGTTTTACAAATATTCCCTCTTAGTGACAATGCAGTATTCTAACAATACGGAGTTGGGAAAGTAAGTTATGGCGTGACTGTTTGTACCAATATAACATGGAATAACGTGCAGCCAGTGAAAGTGCTAATGAAGATGCATAGCTACCAACAGAAAAAGTTGCTCACTACAGGGGCACCTGAGTGGCTCAATCGGTTAAGCATCCGACTTCGGCTCAGGTCATGATCTCACGGTCTGTGGGTTTGAGTCCTATGTTGGGCTCTGTGCTGACAGCTCAGAGCCTGGAGCCTGCTTCGGATTCTGTGTCCCCCCACTCTCTCTGCCCTCCCCCCTCCAAAATAAATAAACATCAAAAAAAATTTTTTTAAAAAGTTGCTCACTACATACATTAGGAATGAAAACCAATGAGATGCAAGACACTAAGATTAGTAGAAAGCCTATTTATTAAAAATATATATTATGTTATATGTCTATTACGTATAATATGTAAATACATGGGCAGAGAAATAAAGCCTACAAAAGAAATATACCAAAAGTGATTATTTTGGAGAGATGGAAAATGGATAATTCAAAAGAAACGTTTTTGCTTTTCTGTGCTTTCTCATAATTCTGTAATAACTGTTATGAACTGAATTGTGTCCTCTCCAAATTCTCATGTTGAAGCTCTAACTCTCAGTACTTTGGAATGTGCCTGTATCTGAAGATGGGGCTTTTAAAAAAAATATTTATTTATTTATTTTGAGAGAGAGAGAGAGAGAGAGAGAGAGAGAGAGAGAGAAACAGTGTGAGTGGGGGAGGGGCAGGCAGAGAGAGACAGAATCTCAAGCAGGTTCCTTGCTGTCAGCACAGAGTCCGATTTGGGACTTGATCCCACGACCCTGGGATCATGGTCTGAGGTGAAATCAAGAGTTGGACACTCAACTGATTGAGCCACCCAGGCATCCCTGGAGATGGGTCTTTTAAAGAGGGTTAGGGCCCTCAATGAAGTCATAATGGGTGAGTAGGGTGAGCCCTAAGCCAATATGACCGGTGTCCTTATAAGAAGAGAGAGACACCAGGTGCCTGCACACAGTCTCAGGGACAACCACGTGAGGACACAGCAAGAAGGTGGCTGTCTGCTAGCCAAGGAGAGGGGCCTTGGGAGAAACCAACCCTGCCATCACCTCCATCTCCAGAACTGTGAGAAAATAAATGTCTGCCGTTTAAGCCTCCAGTCTGTGGTGTTTTGTTTCAGCAACCCGAGCTGACTAGGGCAGTGGCCATGTGCTACTTGCACAGTGGAGAAGAAAAACAGGAAGAGAACAAAATGCAGGAGACTGTAATGTGTTCGTGGAAGTCAGAGTTCGGCACTTTGAGTGTGGTGGTGGAAGAAGGCGCTAGCACCTTGGTACTCAAAGTAGACCAGTAGGGTCAGCATCCCTGGGAGCTTGTTAGAAATGCAGACTCTCAAGCCCCCGCACCCTCAGACCTACCGTATCAGAATCTGCATTTCACTACCACGAGTCCCAGGAGACCCTGACACGCATCAGTGTTCGAGGAGCAAGGTGCAGCCATGCCCACTGGACAACAAGCTGAAGTTCCACAAGTGCTTTGGCAAAGCTGAACCACATCAGGCCAACAGCTCTGGCCTTTACTCAGGATTCTCCATCTGCCCTGCTCTGCCCCCAACACCCACCTCCAGCTTCCAACCCTGGACGTGCCATGAGAGCATCCCAGCCCTCCTTCTCTCAGGCTCCTTTCTTTCTTTTCCTTTTTTTTTTATTAAAAAATTTTTTTTAAGTTTATTTATTTTGAGAGAGAGAGAGAGAGAGAGAGAATATTCCAAGCAGGCTCTGCACTGTCAGCATGGAAACCAACGTGAGGCTCGAACCCACAAACGGTGAGCCAAAATCAACCAACTTAACCAACTGAGAACCCAGGTGCTTCACTTTTAAATTTTTTAAAAGTAAGCTCTAAACCCAATGTGGGGTTTGAACTCAAGATCCTGAGATCAAGAGTCACATGCTGAGCCAGTCACTGACTGAGCCAGCTAGGCAGCACCTCCGAACCCCGGGCCCCTCTCCTAACGTCAGTCCTTGCTTTAAACACACCAGGGGTGCAGCGGCTGCTACTAGGAAGGGGTGTGCAGGAATAGGAGCACAGCCACTCCTCCCCACACCAGCAGAGGGAGAGCACACACTCCATGGGATGTTGTCAACACCTCTGATTTTAGGATAATGTAAAAATCTCTTTTGAGATATGATCAAACAGTGTTCAAATCTATCATTTCTTCATGCCTCTTATTATTATTTTTAATGTTTATTTATTTTTGAGAGAGAGAGAGAACAGAGTGCAATGTGGGGGAGGGGTAGAGAGAGATGGAGACAGAATCTGAAGCAGGCTCCAGGTTCTGAGCTGTCAGCACAGAGCCCAATGCGGGGCTTGAACTCATGTATTGTGAGATCATGACCTGAGCCAGAGCCGGACGCTTAACTGACTGAGCCACCCAGGCGCCCCCTTTATGCCTCTTATTTTAACTTTGTACTACGGAAATTCCAAACATACACACAAGGAGAGAGAAGATCATCATGAACCCCAGGGCATCCATCACTTAGCTATTATAATTATTAGCATTTTGAGAATTTCGTTCTACCTCGTTTTAAAGCCTTGAGTGGGATGATTCTCTGAGCAGTTACAGCTGAGCTGTTGTTTTCCACAACGGCAAAACGAAGAAATACGAGATCTTCAAAGTGAACCCGGAAGAGAAACTGTTCATTCCACATGGGGTTCAGAGTGTTCCGGTGGATGGGCTTCGTGCGGAAATGGCAGCTGTCCAGGGGCATGCCCAGCACATCGACTTCGATACACGGGCTTCCTGTGCTGCTACTCGGGCACACGTTTTGACCAGAGACAATCTGAGGCAAGGAAAAAAGGATCAAAGTCACTGAAGACACGAAAGAAACAAAGCAACCTCTGTACCTTACTGCTTCCCTCCACCAAGAAAGACAAAGAACATTCTGGAATGGAAGGGGTACATGGTTAACAAAGTTGCTAAAAAGAAAAAACAAGTGATTGTAATCAGGTAATCACATGACTGGAGTCATGTGAAAGCCTATTTTGTCAACAGCATTCACCTGAAGATAACCTTTCAACTGTAAAAATGTTCAAAGATCTTCAAAAACCAAGCCATTAAGATGATTAAGTTTCTCAAGGAGGCAGGAGGAAAGGAGACCGTACACAATCTGAGAAATGGTTACTAACATTCTGTTCAAAACGTTTTAGGTGTATATATTTGATATACCTCAAATCTTTTTCTTCAACAGTTCGTTTTGGACCAAGTCACAGGGAATGTTGTTAAAAATTAATCCATAGCCTTCCGTAAGTAGACGGAATTATACTCGAGTCCAGCTGAAATGGTCAAACAGAAAGGGGCCGCTGCCCTAGTCTTCAGGAGAGAGAAAAACCGTGTGGGAGGTGGAGGTCTGTGAGTTGGCTCTCCCAGGGCTCTGAGGTGTCATGAGCAGAGGCTGTTTGGCATTCTTTGTTTGCAGCAAGTCAGACCAAAAATGATAATGGAGAGGAGAGGTAACTTTCTCCCTTTCTGTCTTTCCTATCACCATCCAGTGGTGGTCTCTCTATCAGCTGAGTGGGAGTGAAAGAACAGGGAATAAGGTTGGGTGATGAGCTACTGGGGCTGAGTTGTTAGGGGCAGCCTGTGGAGTTCTGACAATTAGGTAGTTAAAGGACTAAAGGAGTGATAAAGGTTAAGCTGTAAGGAGGAAAGATATGTAGTTGCTTCATATATTGATGCCCGTCTGATCTTATGAGAACTTGTCAGAGTGTAAGATGACCTGCTCTAACCAGGAGCTCAACTTTTATGGGATCCATGCACAGTTATGATTCCCGGGGCCTGGAGGACAGAATTTCTATCATCAGTTTGCAGGTGAAGCAGGGACCTCATAACTCCACCTACTGACTCTGGCAAATAGAGGGCCTGGTGACAGCATATATAAACCATAGCCACTGCTTCCTGAGAGGATGAAAAAATGCTTGGGGAACTAAATCTGCATGAACAAAATGGTGATACGAGACCTTTGTAATGCCTTGAATTCAAAACCAGTTCATATTCATGAAGGCTTACAGACCTTACTAGATTCTGACAACTGGCGCCATACTTACAGTTAAGGAGTAGATGGCAGGCTCCATGTTGTCCAGATCTCTTTCTAAGGGAGAGAACTTCTGATACATGGGACAGTTCTTGTCCCACAGAACTGGGGGTTTCAAAACATAACCACACCCACCGTTGGCTTCAAACATGGCAGCATTTAAATGTAAAGGGAGATCTGCAAAATAAAGTCAATATTGTTTGGCTCATGTGTCATCCTATACATTTACTTTAAAGTTCAAAAGAAATCTGCATCAATTTCCCCTAAGCTGAAGTATGAAGAAGAGATAGTCATCCATTCATTGCATAGACTGACTGAGTACCTACTCTGTGCCAGGTAGTGTTATGCACCCAGGATATAGCTGCTAACAAGACTTGAAATCTGTTTTCATGGAGCTCATGCTCCATCCCGTGTTCTGCCACCTAAAAACTCTTATAAATAAAAATTCACAACATCCATCCAGAAAAATCTTTGAACACCTCATTTTATACTGAACTTTAGAAAAAAAAAAAAAGGATTGTCTTATCCCCAATGCTAAGCCATGCAGACAATTGTGTGAACAATTCTTGCTTTTTCAAATATAAGATAAAATCTTAATAATACAAGAAAGGCTAGGAGAATAGCCAGAAAAACATACCTTGTCTTTGAATTTCTATTTCAACCCATAAATTGCTATGCTTCTACCTCTTTTTTTTAAAACAATTTTTTATATTTATTTTTGAGAGACAGAGAAACAGAGCATGAGTTGGGGAGGGGCAGAGAGAGAGACACGGAATCCCAAGCAGGCTCCAGGCTCTGAACTGTCAGCACAGAGCCCAATGTAGGGTTCGAACTATGAACCATGAGATCATGACCTGAGCTGAAGTCAGATGCTTACCTGACTGAGCCACCCAGGTGCCCCTCTACCTCTTTTTTAAAAATGGTGGTTCAATAGGAAACAAACCATTATCACATGTGATTCACATCATATCCACAGTCTCCTCAATCACAAATGCTGGGAACTTTTACAACAGTCTTTTGTGGCCAAAATTTATTTGGTACAGGTCTTTGGTGAACGATCGGATCCCTGCACACTCAAATGCTCATCTGATGGCACAAGTCTGCATAAAAGTTGCCCAAATGAGCAAAAAGTTTATGAGACACACCTGACAAATGTTCCCTCTGCTAGATTCCTCCCATGTGCAGAGTGAACTTTGCTACATGGACCAACATCAAGGAAAAGTGTGGTAAGCACCGTGGAGTGATAAGAAGTTGGCCTTTACTGGTGTGGGGGGGAGCTGGCCAGGGTCATGCACAGGAATTCTGGGGGGAAGATGTCTTAGACACATGAGAGCTCCTGGGGCCTCAGCCTGCTTATCTACAAAATTAGCACACTGGACCCCTCCTCTCAGGCCCATCCAGTCCCCATGTGATTAATTCACTGAGGCTACAGAGGGAAGCAAACTAGCCCACGCAGTTGGTAAATGTGAAATGGATAAATATGACTAACAAAATTAGAGCAGCTCACACTGCACCCTTCCCATGCACTAGCACCTGTTCTAAGCACTTTGGGTGCACCAGTGCCTCCATAACCCATGAGGTGGCTTATTGCCTTATTTTAGTATTTTCATTTTTAGAGATGAGGAAACTGAGGCATAAGATACGACAAAACCCAAGGCACATGGCTAGAAAGTGGTGAATGCTAGTGTTCAAACTCAGCCTGACCCATCTTAACTACCAAACCGCATAATGTATATTATCTTAACTACCCAGTCTTAACTGCTGGAGCCATATAACGTATACCTCATGGGGGTGTCATAAAGATAAATGAGACAAGGGGCACCTGGGTGGCTCAGATGGTTAAGTGTCCAACTTCGGCTCCGGTCATGATCTAGTGGTTCATGAGTTTGAGCCCCGCGTTGGGCTCTGTGCTGATAGCTCAGAGCCTGGAGCCTGTTTGGGATTCTGTGTCTCCCTTTCTATCTGCCCCTCCCCCACTCGTACTCTCCCTCTCTCTCAAAAATAAATAAAACATTAAACAAAAAATTTTTTTAATGAGATAATGTGTAAAGGTCCCTACCCCAGCATCTGGCACATAGAAGGTGCTCAATAAATTAAAATATTAAATTATATCATGATGTCGACACCCATTTGGGTTTGAAGTCTGATTCCATTAGCAATGTGTCCATCCTTGCAGCTTTTCAAAACTTGTATTCTCCTTTTTGTTTTAAGTAGGCTCCACACCCAACGTGGGGCTCACACAACCCCAAGATCAAGTCACACACCGACTGAGCCAGCCAGGCAGCCTGCTTTCCCAAACTTTAAAGCACTTTTTCTTAACTAAAATCTCACTTGGCGATCCCATATGTAAAACAGATCCGAGTGGAGCTGCTTTGTTAGGATAAAGGCGGGGCCTCCAATCTAGTTCTCCCACTGCCCCCTAGGGCTGGTCTCAGAACTTCATCTAGAGCTGTAATTTTAAAAACTCCTGTATCCATTAAGTGAAACAGTGTGCCTGAATCTGTGTACCCCCATCATCCCTCTCAGTCAATGAGGGTGATGGCATTGATGTGGGAGAGAGGAAAAGCCTGCAGGGGTGAGTGGAGGCCCACCAGCAGCCTCAGTGTGTGTTTCAGAGCACGAGGTGGGTCAAGGAGGGGCAATTCCCGGGTCCCCCTCAGCCACGGCTCCCTTTGCCATCAGTGGAGCCAGGATGTCTGTGGCAGCCTTGGCGCTTCAGGAAGAAGGACACATCCCAAACCAAATGCGTTTTCATTTCCTTGAGAAAACCACTTTGCTAGTTATTTCAGTTGACTTAAATATTTCAGTGTTATAACAACCGAGGGGACCAGTGGACACAGGGCTAAGGACAGGGCCAGAGATGTGAACCCACAAGCCACTTGGGACAGATCGAAGAGAAATTTTTACAACTCTGAAGATATTTCATTATTATTTCCACTTGTGAGTCCAAATCATACTGTTTTCATAACTTATCAAAAAACACTTATGATGGTTAATGTTCGTGGAATGTTTTCTACGTGCCAAGCACTGTGTTTGGTATGGTACTTCACTTAATGCCGACTTACTTAATATCAATTGAAAGAAACAAATATTAAAGGGCACAAAAATATGACTGATGTCTCTGACCATACATCTGCGGGGTCAGCCACAAGTAGACACTGTTGGCACCTGTGCAAGGTTGCTAGGTGGTCCCAGGGCGAAGGCTGGGGTTTAACCTTGGCTGAAGACAGGGCTATGCTTTGGTTGATGGGTCAGCACAGCAAGCTGGGATCTGATTCAGTGCTCGTGAGGGGAACGAGAATGTTGCTTGACTATTCGAAGGAGAGACTGGTTTTCCAGTGAGCTTCTAGGAAACATTCTTCCTCTATTTTTTCTTTGTCTTCTGCAGCTCCCTTCTTTCCCCCATAACCAAGTGGAGACAAAACAATTTACCCTCTGAACTCCCAGAGTCCTTGTATCTATTATTATTAGTCATTCTGTAACCTTGAGCAAAGTAACTGCTCTGTGCCTTGGTTTGCTCATCTGAGAAATGGACATCGTAAAAGGACCCCCCCCCCCCTTTAGGGTTGTGGCAGGGATTAAATGAGAGAATAGGGGTCAAGAATGCAGCGCGGTGCCTGGTACACAGTGAGCATGCCATAAACGGCAGCTGCTACCTGGAGTTTACTTCCTCAGTTACTCTGTTAGGAGTCCCATCCACAGTGGAGAAACACACACACTACGATCTCTGTTCAGGTGGTTCACGTACTTGTTTTCCCCGTGGTAGCCACGCCTAGGGCACTGAACATTATTTATTTCAGTCTCAAAGGGAAGAGAAGAAGCTAAAATGCTTCTAACTTGCAAAGTGTTTGGAGCAACACTACTTTTTGACTGCAAGAACAAGAGCTTAGCAAGAGAACTTACTAAGGCATGTTAGGAAATCTCTGCCCCCAAACACCTTTAAAAGCAAACTGGACAGAGTGCTGTCAAAAGGAGCCATAAGTTTAAAAAGTACTTTAAAAAGGCAGCAGGGGGGGCACCTGGGGGGCTCAGACAGTTAAAAGTCCAGCTCTGGGTTTTGGCTCAGGTCATGATCTCAGGGTTTCATGAGTTCGAGCCCCATGTCAGGCTCTGCAATGACAGTGTGGAGCCTCCTTGGGATTCTCTCTCTTCCTCTCTCTCTGCCCCTCCCCGACTCATGCTGTCTCTGCCTCTCTCAAAATAAATAAACTTAAAAAAATTGAAAACAAGAAGGAGGCAAGGACAGAAGACCTTTAGGGGGTCCCCTCATGGTCTTTATTGTCTTTTTTTTGAGAGAGAGAGAGAGAGAATGAATGGGAGAGGGGCAGAGAGGAAGGGGAGAGAGAATCCCAAGCAGGCTCCACGCTGTCAGTGCAGGGCCTGACTCAGGACTTGAACTCACAAACTGTGAGATCATGACCAGAGCTGAAATCAAGGGTCAGACACTTAACCGACTCAGCCACCTGGGAGCCCCTTTTATGTATCGTCTTAATCGAAACATCAAGGGCACAATTCCATATCAAATTCACTTCTGTTTTTGGTCATCTGTACTTTAACCCTCACATCCGGTGTGCCCCAGTCTGGAGTCCTGCCCCTTCAAACAATCTTGTTTGCTGAACTATATTTACTGAAATATAAGAGGCAGAGGAGAGAGGTGGGGAGGCACCCTTCCGGGTGAAGCGGGCCCATTACCATCTGTCTGGTAGTTGAGCGCCACGAGCTGTATCCCATGGAGCCAGAACATGAGGGGATTGGGGTTGGAGGAGTCGATGCGAGTGGCAGCCGGGTAAGTCCTCAGCAGCTGACAGGCGGTGTGCTGGATCAGTTTCTGAGAATACCTGCGACACAGACGTTTGGCGGCATTTTCATTCAGCGAGGAGATATGGTAACATTTGGGAGTTCTAATGATAGCGCTGAGGGATGTGGTTGGGTTGAGGGGGGAAGAAGATTCCTCCCAGGCCTGTCGCATTCCTTCACAGGAACCTAAACCCCCCAAAAGATTAGCCTCAGATTAGTGCAGAAAACTTTAAATATTTTAGAAAGATAAAACCTGAACAACATCCCCGCAGGCAATCATAACACATAATACATCGGAGTACATCTTGCCTTTTCCTCGTGAGTTAGTCTACAACCTTGAAACAAAATGAGAGCTATTGAGTTTTAAGATGACTGTGGCCACACCAATTTAAATCAAAAGCCTGAAAGTCCTTGCCTATGTACCTCATGTATTCTGTGGATACACTTGCACAAAGGCACAATGTATGCCCAAGGGTGTTCACTCTAGCGTTGTTTTGTTTTGTTTTGTTTTTAAATAACAAAACAAAACCCCAAAAGTCCAAAACCACCACCATCACCACCACCACCACAATCCAGGAAGCAACCTAAATGTTCTACCAGTGAGGTAGTGATTAAATAAATGACAATATATCCACACAATGGAATAATACCACAGAGGCACTAAGGACAATAAGGCAGACAAATGTATAGAAAGCCATGAGGAAAGTTACAGCAAGTATAGAGGTTATACAAGTCTCCCTGATTTTAAACTCTACTACAAAGTATAGTAATCAAAACAATATGGTACTGGCATAAAAATAGACACATAGATCAATGGAACAGAATAGAGAGCCCAGAAATAAGCCCACATATATATGGCCCTTTAATTTATGACAAAGGAGCCAAGAATACACAATAGGGAAAGGATCATCTCTTCAATAAATGGTGTTGGGAAAACTGGATGGCCACATGCAAAAGAATGAAACTAGACCACTGTCTTACACCATACACAAAGAATTAACTTGAGATAGATTAAAGACTTGAATGTAAGACCTGAAAATACACAACTCTTAAAAGAAAACTAAGGCAGTGAGCTTCCTGACGTTAGTCCTGCGTGGCCTTGAATTCCTGGGTCTGACTCCAACATTAAAGGCAACAAAAGGAGACGTAAACAAGTGGGACTACATCAAACTGAAGTGCTTCTGCATAGCAAAGGAAGCCATCAATAAAAAGAAAAGGCAACCTACTGAATAGGAGGAAATATTTGCAAATCTTTTATCCAAATATCTAAATGTGTTATATCTAAAGTGTATATAGAACTCAAATAACTCAAAAGCTAAACAACCAATTTCATTAACAAATGGGCAGAAGATTGAAGCAGACATTTTTCCAAAGAAGATCTATAGATGGCCAACAAGCACATGAGATGAACGATGTCAGTAATCACCATGGAAATGCAACCCAAACCACAGCGAGATACCACTTCACGCCTGTCAGAAAGGCTAGTATCAAAAAGACAAGAAATAACAGCAGTGGGAGAGTAAACAGTGGAGAAAGGGAACACTCGTGCATTGTTAGTGGGAGAAAGCTGGTGCAGCCACTGTGGAAAACAGTATGGAACTTCCTCAAAAAATTAAAGATAGAAATACCATATGATCCAGCTATACTGTTTCTGGGTATTTATCTGAAGAAAATAAAAACATTAATTCAAAAGGATATATGTACCCCAGTGTTCACTGCACCATTATTTACAATAGCCAAGATACAGAAACAACCTAAATGTCCAGTCCATTGAAGGATGAAGGATGAATGGATAAGGAAAACATTATATATATATACATATATACACATATGTGTATATATACACACATATGTATGTATATGTATATATACACATGCACGTATATGTGTATATACACATATACACATATGTATACACACATATGTACACATGTACACATATGTGTATATATACATATACACACGTGTATATATACATATACATGCATGTGTGTATGTATATATACACATATACATATGTGTATATATACACGCATATATATACATATATACGTATATATACATATATGTTGTGTGCATATATATGTGTGTGTATATATATATATATCATGGAATACTATTCAGCCATAAAAATTAAGGAAATCCTGCCATTTGTAACAACATGGATGGATTTTGAAGGTATGATAATACTTACTGAAATAAGAGAGAGAAAGACAAATACCACATGATTTCACTTACACGTGGGATATAACAAAACAAAACAAACACATAAAACAAAGCAAAGCTCCCAGATACAGAGAACTGATTGGTAGTTATCAGAGGGGAAGGGGGTTGGGGGGGCGGTGAAATGGGTGAAGGGGGTTAAGCGTACAGTGATGGATGATAACTAGATTTATTGTTAGGATCACTTTGTCGTGTATATTAAAGATCAAATTACTATGTTGTACACCTGAAACTAATATAACGTTATATACAAATTTTACCTAGAGAAAAAAATAGTTATCCAACTATGTTCAGTTATATCCGTTTGGATTATCTTAAAAAGAATCTTATTTTTCTTAAACAAAACACAATAAACTTAACAGTGATTACCTCTGGGGAGGAGAACTGGGACACTGAGAGTGGAAAGGAATTTTAATAATACTCCGAACTGTTTGAGTTTTTAACTATGAGAATTTATTACTTTCATAGTAAAAAGTAATTAGAAATAAAATGGATATATCTTCTGGAGTTATAAGGATGAAGAGCACAGTTCCAAGAACAACTAGAATGTTCCAAGGTGGCTCCAATTTTTACTTTTGAGGCAAACACTGTTAGAACGTCTTTAGTGAAACGTTATTTTTTAGGAAGTTAAGAGTGTAAATTCATAATTTAAATATATTGGTACCACATTTAACCTAACACTTCACATAAACATTCATGAAAAAAAAAATGAAAAGTTCAAGGGAAGTGCTTAGACGGTCAAATATCAGAATCATCCGGCATGCAGAATCAGGCCAAAGTATTACAAGAAGGTGACTTTACTTTTTCCAGATGCTTTGTTAAACGATGCTGTCTCCCCAGGGCTCATTCTGCCCGGATTGTTGCCAAAAATGGACTTCCTGCTTTTCCTTTCTTTTCCTCTGCTAGAGCCAGATGCATTTAGAGTTGACAGGCCTGTTCCCATAAAATGAAAATAAATAAGCCAAAAACTACAAGCAAGGAACTCGACATTTTCCATCCCTGTTACTGTTTATTTTGAAGTCCTACTACTCCCTGGCAGCCCCAGGACAGAAGACCTACTAGCATTTTTAGCACAGTTAATAAGAACGGGGAATGATAGCAAAGCTTTTCTCTCTGTAGACAAATGTGACCAGAACTGCATGATCATCACAAAATCACATACACAGACCCACTTGGATGTGCACCAGAAAGATTCTGAAAAGCTACATGAAAAGAAAGCACTCCAGTCAACATTTCTCAGAACCTGATTACTCAACTTGGAGAGATGAAAGACCGGTTAAAAGCTGGAGCTTCAGCGGCACATTGTCTAGGTTCAATTCTTGCCAGTATGAGGTTGCCTTAACATCTACCTTCTCCATTCCTCAGTTTCCTTACCTACAAAATGGGTGTGATAGGAGCTCGCTCCCAGGGTTAATCTGAAGGTCTGATGGGAAATACATTAGGATGATGATGATGTTTTCCTGGCTTCTCTTTCTCACTCCCAGCCCTACTGTTGCCTGACCCTTCCTGCCTGGCACAGTGCCTGGTGTGCGGCAGGAACTTAATAGATATTTGCTGAATGAGAGAATGAATGCACACCGTGCTCCAGTGCAGGAAGAGTCATTTAAAAGCTCCAATCGGGGCGCCTGGGTGGCGCATTCGGTAAAGCGTCCGACTTCAGCCAGGTCACGATCTCGTGATCCGTGAGTTCGAGCCCCGCGTCGGGCTCTGGGCTGATGGCTCAGAGCCTGGAGCCTGTTTCCGATTCTGTGTCTCCCTCTCTCTCTGCCCCTCCCCCGTTCATGCTCTGTCTCTCTCTGTCCCAAAAATAAATAAACGTTGAAAAAAAAAATTAAAAAAAATAAATAAATAAAAGCTCCAATGAAGCCAGAGTCGCCTCCAAACCATTCCACTGTGTACAACTGTACCGTTAGAAAGTAATTCCTTCAGCTGAAGCAGCATTCAGGAGGACCTCTTTGAGATGAAAATATACCTTCCAGGAACATCATCAGAGGAAACAGGGTAAGGTAGTGCTTAAGAATAGCACAGACTGGGGTGCCTGGGTGCCTCAGTCGGTTAAGCATCCGACTTCGACTCAGGTCACGATATCGCGGTCCATGAGTTTGAGCCCCGCCTTGGGCTGTGGGCTGACAGCTCAGAGCCTGGAGCCTGCTTCGGATTCTGTGTCTCCCTCTCTCTCTGACCCTCCCCCGTTCATGCTCTGTCTCTCTCTGTCTCAAAAATAAACATTAAAAAAAAAATTAAAAAAAAAAAAAAAAAGAATAGCACAGACTGAGGGGCGCCTGGATGGCTCAGTCGGCCAAGTGTCCGGCTTCAGCTCAGGTCAGGATCTCATGGTTTTTGAGTTTGAGCCCTGCATCGGGCTCTGTGCTGACAGCTTAGAGACTGGAGCCTGCTTCCGATTCTCTCTCTGCCCCTCCCCTGTTTGTGCTCTGTCTCTCTCTCTCTCAAAAATAATTAAACATAAAAAAAAAAAAGAAAAGAAAAGCACAGACTTTGGGGTTGAAACCTCACACAAATTGTGCGACCTCACACAAATTACTTAACCTCTCTGCATCACTCCCTCCTCATCTGTAAAAGGGTCAAGGTGGTTAGGGTTGAATGAGATCATGGTATATATACATACTTAGTAGAGTGTCTTGGTCAGAGAAAGTGCTCAGTTCATAGCAGCTGTGGGGCTTCTAAATTTTGTTTTCTCTTAAGTATCTGTAACCACAAAGATGCAACACAAACTTGGACTAGGAGGTTCTCATGCTTTATCTTAAAATGTTGTGTGAATTTTGCACTCTGCATCATGACAGAAAATGAAACTTAGGTTTTCTCCCAAGTATAACCGATGGCGGGGGGGCGGGGGGGGCAGGGACAAGGAACTAGAGCAAGGGGCCTGTTCATTCTGGGGTTTTTGTACGCATCCTGGCACATGTTGAAGGGTATGTGGGCCCTTTTGTGAAGAGCCTGGTTGTTCTCTTGGGGTGAGGAAGCAAGAAAACAAGAGCTGGGTGATCAAGAAAAGGGAAGGAATCTGGGGAGGCCCAGAGAACTAACTGATAGAGCAACAAAGAGCCTTCTCCTGCCCTATTGGCCCATTTATCAATGACAATGACAACAACTACTTCCAGAGAGCCAGTTCTTTCCTGGAGAGCGTGTTAATCACATTCTATACTTTACTGCTGATTTTTACAACCATCCTGCAGGTTAGGACTGTGAAGCCTTTTTTTTTTTTTTTTTTTTTTTTTTTACAGATAAGGAATTGGAAGAGCCCTGCCACCAAAGCAGGTTCATGATCTTGGGGAGATTCATTTACTTTGGGGGAAGGTCACACCACATGATCTTTGTGGTGCCTCAATGCTCTGAAGATTTGTCTGCAAACGTCTCCTTGGAAGGGAGTTGGTGAAGGTGAGCTGCATTGAAATTGATAAGGTAGCAAACACAAACAATAGTGTAGCAAAATAAACATTTTGTGGTATTTCCCCCATGAGCATTGAAATAAATCATAATACCAATACATATTTAGAAGCCATTATAACAATGATTCTGGCAACACAATGTTAAGTTTGAGAAAGGAAATAAATTTTGGGAGAGAAAAATGTAAGAGGTTTCAATTACTAAAAAAAAAAAATTAAATGTAGCATACCTATAAAGAATGTGTGCTATATAAACACTTTAAAAAAAACACAACAGCATTCTTGGAATTTTAAACATAAGCCAAATAACCCCACGCTTAGCCTGCGCCTCACGTAAGAAGTTGGACCCAATGACCTTCTGGCTCTCCCACAATGCTCTACTGCTACGAAACTTTCTTTCACAGTGACCTCAAATATCTTTGGGGATGGGTGCCCTTTAACCAGCGCTTGAGAAGAAAAGACAAAGCCGATGCAATGGTTTGGGTGTGGTGTCAGCAGAATTTACAAAGTACAAGAGACGCAGTGATTCTTGAGTGTGGGTGTCATTTGTGAACAGAGTGGTCCTCACGCTTGTTCCTGTCACAAAGGACATGCAGGCCATGAGGCTCCTTGACAGGAAAAGGGTTTTATTCTGTCATGAGAACAATGTCACCAGCTGCAAATATGATCCTATTGTATTTACGGGACAGAAAGTCACGATCTGTGAACTAAACCGAAGTAGCGAGGCTCTTATGTTTCCTCGAAATCTTTGATCGCTGCTTATTGATTCACATTCTCCTTGACAGAATTTGCTATCCGATAAGCAGCAGCAGTTGCCAAAAGTTTAAAAACAGTACGTGGGAGAAAACTTAAAGTTGAGAAAGTCCTATCTGTGATTTTTTTCCATGTGTGTGAAAAGACCACTATTATTTAATCTTTTAAAAGTTTATTTGTTTATTTATTTTGAGAGTCAGAGACTGTGCGAGTGAGGGAGGGGCAGAAAGCGAGGAAAGAGAGAGAGAATCCCAAGCAGGCTCCTAGCTGTCAGTGTTAAGCTCGACTTGGGGCTCGATCTCATGACTGTGAGATCACGACCTGAGCCAAAATCAAGAGTCATCATGATGCTTAACCGACTGAGCCACCCAGGGGTCCCTTACCTAATTTTTTAATACCCTAATACCTTTGTCCTGTTTGCAGGGCAGTGTGAGAAGTGAGGCTTAAGATATGCCTCTGGAGGCTGGGATCTGCGTTCATACACAGCATTGCTATTTTAACTTTCCTCTCCAGAACAAGTTTGTACACCTTGTTTCCCAACATTTTAGATGAATCTCCAGAATCAAGCTGCTGTCCTGTCCTTAGAAATTTTGTACGAGGGAATCCTGTTTTCATAGTATAAGGAGATGAATTTTTCTGACTTTCATATATTTATGGACTTTCCTGTTTTCCCTGCAGCCCTTGCTGCCCCACTTGTGGGACACTCAAGTGTGTAAACACAATGAGAGCACACCCTAACAACAGGGGCAGGGTAGTGCAATGGTTAAGAGCAGGGCTTTGGAGATAGACAGGCTTCAGAATCATAGCTCTACCATTTATTAACTGAAATGCACATTTTGTGTGTATGGGGGCATGGTTTATCATCATAAGTTCACTGTACTTCTAGAAATGGCAAGTTGGGGAAACTTTCTCTCACTGAAATCCCATCCTGGGTCCTTGTGGTTTGAGTGGAGCCTCACTACCCATCTTCAAAGATGAAGAATGTGCCATAGGACCTCACTGTCAGAGCACTGCATTCTCTGGGCCACAGTGACTGACTGGTTCAGGGATGGGCAGAAGGCTTAATGGAAAACAATGAAACTGGTGCTGAAAGTTCTGGAAGAGACTCTCAGACTGAAGTTAATCTGGAAACATGTGGTGCTAGTCTGTTGCAGCCACCTTGCAAGCACAAAGGTAATGCAGAGGAGGCAGAATGAGAAATGGGGAGAGAGAAGCCCTGGATCAAGCTGTACCTGAAACTTGAATATCCCTTCATTTTTTAATAGATGAGCCAATAAATTTCTTTTTTGCTTAAGTTAATTTCTACCACTTTTAAACAAAAGAATCTTACTGATAAACTTGGCAACCTTGGGGCAATTACTTCATATCTCTCAGATTTTGCTTTATTTAAAAATGGGGACAAACCCGTCTACCTCAGAGAATTAATATGAAATCAATAACATGACATATATAAAATACTTAGCACAATTTCTGGTACTGAAGGGCTTAATAAATTTTAGCTATTAGATGTCATGAATATTATTATCATTATTATTAATTCTTATGAAAAGACATGATATCTTGAAAATAAACACTTTATGGTATTTTCCTTACCAACATCAAAGCTAATAATAATAATAATAAAAATAAAATAATAATAATAATAATAAATATTTAGAAACTAGTATAACAATGACTTTGGTAACACAATTTAGTTATTTTGAAAGCATTCACAATGTCCAATTAAATAAATAGCATATTTTTATCTTTTGGTATCTTTAGTTGTTATAGAAGATATTGCCTACTCTTACCTGGAAATTTTACTGCTTGACAATAGATGACAAGGTCAGAGAGCTCTGGTGCAATCTGTCTGCTTTCCTTTTTATTCTGAGGGAGATAAAATTCTTCTCCCAGTTCCATGTCATAAACCTAACAAGGGAAAAATAATGCCAGTTTACATGGAGAGTATATGCCGCCAACCTCTGAATCCCCAAGGCTTTATCTGTTCCTTTCTCATGTCATCAGTGCATTTCACATTGCTGTGTATCGTTCCATATAAACGTCCCAACATACTTCCTAGAGTAAAAGCTTTCTGAGAGTAAGCTCTTCCTCCTCTTCCCCGGGGCATAGTCCAGTGTCTTCAATGTGTAACAGTCAGTGCATATTTGTTGAATGACTAGGTGATTGAGGATGCGTCTTTTATGGCTCAAATTTTTGACATACCTTATTATCTGGCTCTCTAACGGTGTCTCTGCAACTGTGTCTGTACATTTGCTCAGATTCTACGTAGTGTGAGGCCCTGGAAGGCAGGGTCTGGGTGTCTCATTTACATTTCTATTCTCTGCGTCATTCCTCTGTGAACACTTCACAGTCTGGGCCCTGTTTATCTGCTTGGTTATTCCAAAAACTTTAAAAATTCTAGAAATTCCTTGAATGTGCCAGGCTGTCCTCCTGGCCTAAATATGTCCTGTTTTTGTTTGCTTGGCCAAATCTTCTAACATTATCCTCCCTGATGCTCTGACAACCCTGTGTAATCACTGGTCTTTGTACTTATCTGTAAGCACTGTTTACCTATTTGTCTCCATCACTAAAGCACCTCCAGTGTCATCTCAGTGCCTGCCACACTGCACACCTTCCGCAGGTATTGGCTGGATGAACCAGTGACTAACCTTCTACAAATGGCAGGTGGGTGTCCCATAGCATCACCGTGTGGGCTTTGGCATCTAAGGGAAAGTGAGGGGAAAAGTGAAGGGAAGGGACAGGGAGGGAGTGAAATTCTACCTGATACTGACAAGAGCACCATGGTCCAAGTGTAACTTAACAGAAGCCATTCACCCACCTTTCCTTTGTTGCAAGCAGAGTTATCTGCTTTCTTTATCCTCTTGGGGATTTCTTCATTATACTCAAACTGAAGCTTGTCATTACATGATTTATTTTCAGGTCTGTCTTCTAGAATGTTGTCTGAAAATAAGTTGGCAGGCTTCAGCAAACAAGAACCAAATGTTGCACTTCAGGGCTATGTTGACATCTTTGTAAAGATATCCCGTCACTTGGTGCTTATCTGTTAAGGCTGAGGATCTGGCTACTATGTTACCAAAATGATGGCTTGGGGTGTAATTTTTAAAATTTGTTAGATGTGGTATAGGATGTGTTTATTTTTAATTGAATGGACTCATTTACCAGTAGTTTTGGTACCATACAGACATCATTTAATGAGAAGGCTCGTGTCTGTACAGATAATTAGGACTGTGCAAACCTTACAGAAAGCACCCTGTGCCAGAAGTTCCCGGTGCACAAGTTAGGGGAGGATTTAGTTGTGGAAGCACTTGTAGATGGTGCATATGTGAGTTAATCACTCTCACTTTAAAATAAGCTATTAGCTTCTTTTACCTCTAGAAATGCCAAAACCTGCAGGAAAAAGATACTGTTATCTGCAATGCATTTTTCACAATTCTACTTAATCGGAAAGTCAAATTTCCATAATTGTTTATGAATTTATTAAGCAAAACTCTTGAGGATAGAAATTAAAGTATGTTTAAAAATATGTAAAGCATGACATATGATCTTTTACTTTGCTCTTGTTTTGGTATTTCTATCCAAGTCATCCAAAATGACTTTACGGGTGCCTAGATGGCTCAGTTGGCTGAGTTTCCAACTTCGGCTCAGGTCATAATCTCACGGTTCATGAGTTTGAGCCCCCTCATCGGGCTCTGTGCTCTCAGGGCAGAGCCTGCTTCGGATCCTCTGTCTCCCTCTCTCTCTGCCCCTCCCTCACTCACACATGAGCGTTCTCTCTCTCAAAAATAAACAAACATTAAAAAAATGACTTTACAGGTGTTAGACAATTATCCTCTTAAAATGAAAAACAAGAAAGCTCTCATTTCTCACCTAAGGTTCATGATCTCATCAGACCAAAAATGTTAAGACCAAAATATTCTTATACCAAATAAGGGCCATGCAGGCTGCCAAGAAGTAAATGAGATCAATCATTTTATTACATTTTTACTCATATCAGTGTCACGATGTCATGCTAATTCAGGCCTAAGAAATTGGACACAGAATGCTGACATTCATGCAGTTAAAATGCCCAGTTCGAATGGCTTTACCTTCCTGACTGTTAGGAGCAGGAGAAGCAGTAAGGACATCTGCTATAGAAAAACAGAATCAGAAAGGAGATAAAAGTAAGGAAAATTAAGACAAAAAGCCAGATAAATTGAACTAAGGTATGAAGCAAAGCATAAATAACAATAGCTTAGATTATAAGACAAATTAGACAAGAAATCTGTTGATTTAGTATTTTGACTGTTAGGGATATAAAGTCTAGCAATAAAAAAAAGACAACCATTGTTAATATTAATCATGCTGTCATAGTCACATTACATATTTTCAGTTACTGACTGTTGTTAACATTCCCAATCATGCACTATGTCAAATGGATAGAAATGGATTAATTTGTTAGAGTCATGCAGTCACTGTCACAGAACGTCTGCGTTAAGTTGCAGATTCAAATCTGCACCCTAGGGCTTGTTCAGAGCTAGTCAAGATAAACAGCAAGGTCAGAAGAAAATTAATCTCTATTTATCTAATGAAATTTGATTAAATAAATATTCACGAAGGACTTATTGGCCAAAAGGCAGAGTAGGAGTTTCTGAAACACAAGTGTCTCATGTGCAACTTCCTTTAGATCTTCTGGACTTAACTTTGTGGTGAGGAATCATCACATTTCTATGGCCCAAAGAGGCTTTCAACTAATTCTCTCATGTTATAGTCATGAAAACTGAGGACCAGAGCTGTCACAGAGGTAACCTGGGCCACCCAAATTGTACAGATGAGCTCTTCACCTGGGACACCTCCGAAGGCAACACTCCCACAATTGCATGTGGAATTTTGAGAGCACATTTATTTCTCTGAGGGGACTGGTCACAGCTCTAATCTCCTTCCCAAAGGGACTCATCATTACAAGAAGCTAAGAAACCTTTGAGGTCCCCCATACGAAGCTCCAAATGGTTCTACCCATGGCAGGCAGGTTTCTGCTGCCTTCTCATCTCAACTGGAGGGCGCGAAGATGGTAGAGGTGAGTGCGTGAGGTACAGAGGTGAGTGAGGGCACAACTGAGAATGCAGGATTGACAGAGCATTTAACTGTGGCATGAGAGAGCCTCAACACGACATGTTTAAACCAGTCACAACAGGGGCGCCTGGGTGGCGCAGTCGGTTAAGCGTCCGACTTCAGCTCAGGTCACAATCTCGCGGTCCATGAGTTCGAGCCCCGCGTGGCGCTCTGGGCTGATGGCTCAGAGCCTGGCGCCTGCTTCAGATTCTGTGTCTCCCTCTCTCTCTGCCCCTCCCCACTCATGCTCTGTCTCTTTCTCTCTCAAAAATAAATAAACATTAAAAAAAAAAAATTTAAACCAGTCACAACATAACTATAAGGCCAGTTTGGGAATCTGCCAGTCGGAGGAATCTTTCAACGAAACGGGAAATATCCAGGTGGTGGCAGTGGCCTTCACAGATCATAGATGTTACTGCTAGAATAAGGGAGAACATCACCCAACACTGAACAGAATCTTTTTGTTACACATCTGAGGGACCTAAGGCCTAGAGTGGAGATAGGACATTGACCCAACGTCTCCTAGTTTACTGAGTCAGGACCTGGTGGGGCCCCCTTTTCACTTGTATCCCATCCAGTACATATAGGTTGTTTTTTTTTTTCTTTTCATATAGGTTTTAAAAAAGCATGAAACTATCTTAGAAATTCAGTGGGATAGGGCTTAAATTTTACTCTCCCTAACTGAAATAAATAAATACCAGATCATTTGTTATTTGCATTATCAAAAATTCCTATAACAACACTAATAATTAAGAAAAGCCTTTCCTGGGGCGCCTGAGTGGCTGAGTCAGTTGAGTGTCTGACTCTTGATTTCGACTCAGGTCATGATCTCAGGTCAGGTTCGTGGGTTTAAGTCCTGCATCAGGCTCTGTGCTGGCAGTGTAGAGCCTGCTGGGAATTCTCTCTCTCTCTCTGCTCCTCCCCTGCTTGTGTTCTCTCTCAAAATAAATAAACTTAATATATATATAAATATATATATTTATATTTTATTATATTAATATTAATTAATTA
>NW_024412404.1:34815260-34833612 GCF_014898765.1 Herpailurus yagouaroundi | reverse complement strand
CAACAGTCTACCATCAGCAATGGTACCTAGAAAACATTTTGTAATCTATAACTAATTTGGTACAAATGAGACACCCCTGAAACCTAATTCTCTTATAACAGGAATCCTTCACCTATAATCTGTGGATGACTTCATTCATGTGACTTTTTTGTATTGTGCCATTAGGCTCACCCATGTTTTGTCCCTTTGGTGGAGCCAGAAGGAAATATCTTGTTGGGTTAGTAATGTGAGAACTAGGAAGAGGGGAAGGGAAATGCTGCTTTTTTTTCCGTATACTTTTTACAAAGCAGGAGTGAAGGTGGTGAGAGGGAGGAGCGGAGAGCACAGAACCATGATGCTGCCCCCTGCAGGTGGTGAGGGGTGAGAACAGCCAGAGGCCACAATGTCTGCCAAGTACATCAGCCACGTCAGAAACTGAAAGGGTGAGAATGAGGTCTCTCTGCTGCAATTCCACCTTTTCCTCCAGGAACCCACTCAGGAATGACCCCTGTGTTGCTCTCCACACCCTCTTCTTCTTTCCTTGAATGTTGGCTGCAGTGGCTAAGAGAATCCCCTTCCTTCCTTGGTCCTCATCACTAAGCCACGGGATTCAGGAATTCTTGGACAGTTACTACAACAATCTGTTATTGCTGGTCTGTGGAATGACAGACTCATTTTGGGGGGAAAATGACACAAAAAAACCCCACAACAGAAAATCACCCAAGCATTTCCCCGCACACAGCATACGGTTGTGTCTCTCTTACCATCAGACAGGGATTCATAGTCGTAATCATATTCGTCTTCTTCATCCTCCTCTTCCTCGTTATTAGCCGGTGGGGGGTTGGCATTCCCACCATTGTAAGCCTGAGCTTGCATGGATGCTAACTGATGAGCCTGTAAGATATCAGTAATTAAGGTTTCCTTCATAGCCTTCAAAATGATCACTTAATGCTTGCCACGGTCACAAAAAGTGGCTTAAGCTATTTTGATTCATTTGAGAGAGAAAACAAAAATCTAAATTCACCTAAAGTACAACATCAATATTTGGGCAAATGTTAACATCCCTACAATCCAGCAGCTTTTAGAAACAATCACAAGGAATCATATATAGTGCCAGACACCCTGGTTCCCCAGGGGGCAAGCCCTACAGGACACATCTTGCTGCTGTGGAGAACCGTCATCACTCCCAAATGATGAAGGAAGGAACGAATCAGCTCATCAGTGTTGGAAAAGTAAATCTCTGCTAAGAAACTGCTGTCTCTTTTTTGCCCTTAAAATAATATCTAAAGGCCTTTGACCTGGAGAGAAAGGTTAGAATCCCTATGGAGAATGACACTGAACAAACAGCTGTCGGTTTAAATAAAGTTTTTTCAACACACTTTATATGAACCATCAATCAGATTAACAAAAGCTCAGAAACTTCTAGAAACTTGATGCTACGAGGGAGATTATGTATCTCTATATTTGACTTCCTTATATTACTTATATTTGAATCACCTGGGAGGTGATTTCACGGGATACAAGGTTAATATAGGTCTGGGAACTCAGCATAGGAAATAAGCAGAAATGGAGGAAAAGTTACTTGCATGAATTCAAAACAAGAAACAAATCTAAAATCCAACAGTAGAAGAATGAGGTCAGTAAACTATGGTGGTGTATCTGCTTGAAAAAAATTAGACTTGAAAAAATAATTGTGAGATATATTTGTTGAACAGGATATAGAATTGTATGTATAAATATAAATGTAAATGTATATACAATTCGAAATCATTTGTTTCATGTCTATATATCTCTGTCTATCCATAATGATTACAATTACATAAAATGATACATAATACATCATAATACATATGTTGCTGCATAATATAGCAGGGACTCTTGACCTATTGTTGTGGCACAAACCCCTTAGGTCATCTGCTGAGGTAGGATTCCTTCTCAGAATGACATCTTATTTTATCCTATTTTTTCAAAGTTTATTTATTTATTTTGAGAGACACAGAGAGAGAGACAGAATCCTAAGCAGACTCCACGCTACCAGTGCAGAGCCCAATTTGGGGCTCAAACTCACGAACTGTGAGATCATGACCTGAGCCTAGATCGAGTTGGATGCTTAACCGACTGAGCCACCCAGAAACCCCCCCAGAAGGACATTTTAAAGTTTATTTTTATTTTGAGAGACAGAAAGAGAGCATGAGCGGGGGGAGGGGTAAAGAGATCGGGAGAGAGAGAATCCCAGAGAGAGAGCCTAAATCAAGAGTTGGACACTTAACCAACTGAGCCATCCAGGCACCTTTTCAGAATGATATTTTAAATGAATCAAACCAAATACAAAATATTACCAAAAAAATGTTGAATACAGCTATCAAATTATTAAAAAACAAATTTGTGCTATAGGAATATATGTTTAGTAACACAGATAAAAATGTATAATGGTAAGTCCAGTAACATTTTGAAATAGTGGTTAGCATAAATAATTCTTGGAGATATTAGCAACAACTGTGATGTAATATAAAAACTGTAATTTCAGGGTCACTGGGTGGCTCAGTCGGTTAAGCGTTCGACTTCGGCTCAGGTCATGATCTCACAGTTTGGGAGTTTGAACACTGTGTCGGGCTCTGCCCTGACAGTGCAGAGCCTGCTTGGGATTCTCTCTCCCCCCCGCCCCCCGCCACTTGTGCTCTCTCTATCTCTCAAAATAAATAAATAAACTTAGAAAAAACCCTATAATTTTTATTGCTGATGAAGACCTAAGAACTGCCAATGTTACTGTGGTTTATTCCTTTATTATTGGAAGAAATGCTAAATTTTAGCTAGAGGTTAGTGCAAAGGGGGATGTAATTTTTTCTTCTTCTAAATTCACGGACCATTGATTTCTATCTGTTGATGTGTTATCAAGGTTAAGAACCCCTGTAATAAGGGTATATTTGGCACTGGAATTATGTATGTCTTAAAATAAAATAATTCTCTATTCCCTAAATTTTCTGAAATGTGGTTATATTACTTTTACAATATAAAATGTATACATAAGGAAGAAACAATTTAGGCTGTGTCTATATCCACATAAAATATTTTACAATATAGCTCACTTTACACAACTGAACCTTGTTTCAGCTGGGATTTCTCAAAGTGGGTTTTATGGAACGCTAGTTCCATGGGGATTAACAGCTGTTAGGTAAAAACTGACAGTTACAGTAACCACAAAACAAAATGGAAGGTTGGAAACAGCACTTAAACAAACTGAGACAGACACATTCTTGCTACAGGGTTTCACACTGCCTTCATTTAATATGCTAGAGGGCATTGTGATTCTTCAAAGATCTCCAGTACAGCATTTCCCACACTTTTTAAACCAGGGATTCCCCCCCCCCCCCCTTTTCTCAGCGTGTCTCACAGGATTGGTGTTCTTCAAAACTTTGGGAAAGCTACTCTAGGCACAAGGGAGGCACAAAAGCAAGTCTATTTGTCATGGGTAAGAGAAGGGCCTTGATGCAGCAGGCATTCAAGGTAGAGCCAAAGGGCTGGGAATGATGAGGCAAACAGCTTGGTACACCCACTGGCAGACAAGTGTGAGAACCATATGATGGGAGAGGCGCCGCGCAAAGATCCTGGGACTGGCAATATCAGAAAGCAGTGTGTCAAGGTCCCTTAAATTCCCAAACACTTCCACCAATGCAGGAAGTATGGAGATGTGGCCAAAAGGAAAACTAGGAGCTGACATCCTTATTTTTTGCAATACCCAGCTTACCCTGAGGCAGAAAAACAGGATCTTAGCCCTTGATTCAAACAATTCAGGGGCACCTGGGGGGCTCAGTCAGCAGAGCATCTGACTTCGACTCAGGTCATCATCTCACGGTTCATAAGTTCAAGCCCCATGTCAGGCTCCCTGCTGTCAGCGCAGAGCCCACTTCAGATTCTCTGTCCCCCTTTCTCTCTGCCCCTCCCCTGCTTGTGCTCGCTCTCTCTGTCTCAAAAATAAGTAAACGTTAAAAACAAACAAACAAAAAACAATTCAGATATAGGTCAGGGGGTTGGAGTTAGGGGCCAGACGAGGAGACTGTGTCAGATGGGTCTAGGTGGGGCCATGTCTTACTCTGCTCTGCTCCCCTGGTACCTGGGACAGTCCCTGTCATCTAGTATGAATTGTTCGAGTCTGGCAGGTTGGAGCACGGGAGATCAAGGTGAGAAAACTGGATATCTGCTGGGATGTAGTTAGGGAGTCTTCATAAGAGCCTCAGGATGAGTGTGAGGCAGATGGAAGGCTTCAGAAATTCCCCCCCTTGCTCTGAGTCAATCCACCTTGCTGAGGCTGAGCTCCCTGTGTGGCAATGACCCAGGTAATTCAGGGGTTGGTCTGAACACACTGGGGCTCTAGACACTCAATCGTCCAGTCTTGTGTGAGCTCAGATCACCAGGTCTGCACCCACAACCTACCAGACTGAAACACCTTGCAGGTATGATTGTCAGTAGTCCCTGGGATCGTGGAAGCTGGAAGTAGTCTTAGAAAACTAGAAGTGGGATTACACTGTTCTGTTTTTCCAACAGGAGGAAGGGGCAAATTGCGGAAATTATATAGTGGGGAGTATCACGGTGATAGCCGACAAAATCAGAATGGATTATTAATTTGTTGGTTGTGAGAACACAGAAGAAAGAGGTGATTATCAAGGGTTAGTATGGGTTTACTAAGAACACATTTCCAGAACACTCAGTTCTTTAGATTCTGGGGAAATGTGGGCTGCAAAAGAAAAGAGCACTAGACAGGAGTGACGGTTACCTAAACTCCAGGAAGGTTCTGTAAGAAGGACCACAGGGCTCTCTGCTTGGTAATCTGGCTCAAGGGCAACCTGGAATGAAGGCACCACTAGAAAAACTGCCAATAAATGCACTGGATATCAGAAGTCCAAATTCACAAAGAACCTTTCGTACTGTGATGGCGTGCCAAAACCGAAGAAGAGCAAATTTCACAGAGATAAATTGAGGCTCCTGCCCATGAAAGATTAAAATCAACGGTCAACCTGGAAAAATGGGAGACCAGCCAAAGAACAGTCCATGTGAAAATAACTGAACTCTTTTTGTTTTCCACAAACTCAACAAGAGCCCAGTGTGCACCAAAGAATTTTAAAAGTGAGAACAGTCCTAGGCTGTATTAACTGAGGTATGGAGTACAAGTGAAGAGAGGTGATGGCTTCACTGTCCTTGTGTGGTCAGACCCTATCTGGAGTACGGACTTGTTCTGGAAATTACATTTTAAGATCAGCAAATTCAAGAATATCCACAAATTTAAGAATATCCAAACATTCTTAATAGAAAGTAAAGAGTCTTAGCAGCCCTATCCTATGAGAAACAGTTGACACAACAAGAATGTTTAGTTTGGAGAAGCGAAAAGCTGGTGGGGAGACACATGCTAGCTCTCTAGGTCTGGAATTAGTCTGTGCAGCTGCAGAGGGAAGAAGTTGTGCCAAGGAGTAGGAGGAACAGGAAGGAAGGCTGGGCTCAACATAAAGAAGACTTCTGAAATAGCACAATGTATTCATTTGTGAATTGGAGGCTGTGTAAGTAACTGCAAGCGACTGCAGAGAATGGGAAGGGCAACAGCAACAACATTCAAGCGCATCTTGAAGACCACAGAGGTATGCACAGGGCGGCTGTGTCTACCTGGCAGTCAGGAGTGGGCAGTAGTTGCTGAGTAAACAAAACAGCACGGAGGAACAGTGTTGTAGAAGAAAAAGCACCCTGTGCTGGGTAGTGAGTTACTGATGCATCATCTGAGGAGGGCCAGGCATTGGGGAACACATGCTAATGTTTTAGTTGGACGACTTCTTAACAAAGCCCATCAGCGTAGATCTCATGGCCCCTGGAACCCTCATAAAGGGCAGGCTTTCTGGAGCAGCTTTGAGAGCACAGACCTGGACACAGGGAAACCTAGCAGAGGCTCAAACTGGTGGCCCTCAGGGCTGACTTCATCTCCAGACCAGACTGGTTTGGCTGGCACAGTGTTTTAAAAAGAATTCAATTAGGGGAGCCTGGGTGGCTCAGTCAGTTCAGCGTCTGACTTCGGCTCAGGTCATGATCTCACACTCGTGAGTTCGAGCCCCATGTTGGGCTCTGTGCTGACAGCTCGGAGCCTGGAGCCTGCTTCAGATGCTGTGCCTCCCTCGCTCTCTGCCCCTCCCCCACTCAGACTCTGTTTCTCTCCCCCCCCCAAAATAAATAAACATAATAAAAAATTTTTTGAAAAGAATTTAATTAGAGCTGTTCATTTATGAGGGCATGCATGCTCCACTCCTGTCCTGGCTGCTTCCAACTGTCATGTAGCCACCTGTCCCCTCATATTTATGTTGCCTGACCCCTGAGGATGGGGGGTTTTGCAACTCTTGGCCTAGAGCTGTGTGCCATCTTCAAACTGTGTGCCTCCAGGGTACACAAAGACGTCTAGGGATGTTCAGCGTCATATATTTTTAAAGGAATCAATTTCTAGATTCAGTATCTTCAACTTCCGTGTGTACTTTTCAAAAAACAGGACTGCCTGCAAACAAGCTTATGATTGGCTGGTTCTCCCTTCCCCATGCTCTTGTCCTAACTGTTCTTCTCTGGCTTTATAAAAGGAACGTATAACTTTCATTTACCAATAAAAAAATCTGTGATGCATGAGATGAGATGAAAACCACCTAAGGCAGCAAAGGGTCACTGGAGAATGCAGGGCTCCTGAGAGTCTGGAGAAGCTAAGGGCAGGTGGGGGGGGATCTTATTTCATCTAGGCAACGAGAATGTTCAAGGCTTCATGCCTTTCTCTCTCTTTCTCTCTCTCTCTCTTTCCTACCCTCCCTTCCCTTCATTTGTCCACCTATCTTAAAATAATATTCAAAAGTGTGATGGTCATCTTAGGGTTAATACAATGTTTACTTGAGTGAAAAAAAAATAAAGTCAGACTTTTTCTGACCAAACGTCATCTGGCTGACTGTGCTGATTTCTTTGATAATGAGGACTGTTTTGTACATTATATTGATATACAGTTAATGTCATCTGTATTTACATATAATAAATATTATGTTTGAAAACATATCCTTTATAACTATTTACACTTGTGATAAAATTTCTAATGTCAACTTAAAAATGTATGAAAAGGGGAAAAACGTGTGAGAGTTAGTTTCTTTTTTTTTTTTCCTTCAAAGTTTTATTTAAGTTCTGGTTAGTTAACATATAGTGTAATATTGGTTTCAGGAGAGGAAAGTTTTTCAAAAATCTTTTTTTTAAAAAAAAAAAATTTTTTTTTTTAACGTTTATTTATTTTTGAGACAGAGAGAGACAGAGCATGAATGGGGGAGGGTCAGAGAGAGGGAGACACAGAATCTGAAACAGGCTCCAGGCTCTGAGCTGTCAGCACAGAGCCCGACGCGGGGCTCGAACTCACGGAGTGTGAGATCGTGACCTGAGCCGAAGTCGGCCGCTTAACCGACTGAGCCACCCAGGCGCCCCTCAAAAATCTTTTAAGCATATCTTGAGCAAAAAAGGTTTGCCGGGCATAGTTCTAGAGGATCCATGGTAATCCTGAGCTTCTCCAGTTAGGGCAAAACTGACCAGTAGGGATCCCTTGGCTGGAATGGTTTGGGGCACTTTCTGTAAATATCTGTTTTCAGAAGGGTAAGTCTAAAGATGATGGAGCTTCCGGCCTCATCCTCCCCTGCCCTGAGGGCATCTGGAGTAACTGGGCACATGGTGAATCACTGACTTTACTAGGTGATGTAACATAAGCTCCTAACTCGGCCTGGACTTTGGGCCGTCTGGAATCCCACTGCAGGTGAGCGGGGCAGCCTGGGGACTGCCTGGTACTTACTCAGCAGATGACAAGATTCTTGAAGGGCCCCTCAGGGAAGCAGCAATGTTCTAGAATGGCAAGATATGCTGGAAACAGGGACTGAGATGTGGGACAGTGAAATGTTTCCAGAGTGGTCTGCAATTCTGGCAGGGGTCCCATGATTCACTTTAGGAAAGATTTTGTGGGATTTTCGTGTCAGAAGAATCTTGTGCTCTAGTTACCTTCACATTCCCATATTATAGAGGAAGAAATGGAGACCCAGGAAGTTTGACTGGCCCATGGTCACGTGGCTGGTCTGTGACAGAGACAGTGACTAAAAACTGGTATCTCAGCTCTATATCTAACGCTCCTTCTGTAGAACCATGCTATATATCACTCGGCTTCAAACTCAGGCCCTTACCTGTGAGTTCTACAAATTAGGGCTTTTAGAAGGTTTGATGAATGTCCCAAATGGACTACTGAACTAGGTATAACTGGATACTTGACTCAATTTGACTTGGCATTTTTTTATTAACGACTTTGCACAAGGCTCCAAACTTGTTGGACTCATAGAACCTTCTGCAGGGGCACCTGGGTGTCTCAGTCGGTTAAGCGTCTGACTTCGGCTCAGGTCATGATCTTGCGGTTTGTGGGTTCAAGCCCCGCATCGGGCTCTGTGCTAACAGCTCAGAGCCTGGAGCCTGTTTCTGATTCTGTGTCTCCTCCTCTCTCTGCCCGACCCCCCCGCCCCCATGCTCATGCTCTGTCTCTGTTTCTCAATAATAAATAAATGGTAAAAAAAAAAAAAAAAGAATCCTTCTGCTAATTTCTCTGTTCTCTGGAAGCCTCTGAAACAGGACTGCAATAAGGCCTGGAGGCTTGGAGGTGATAGCACGGACAGAAATTAAGAGCCATCAGCCACGACCTAGGTTGAGCTCTGGATCGTCCCTGCTGCTGAAATGGCACCACTGTACTGAGCTTCGTGCAGCAACTCTTGTTGTTAAGTTTCAAAAGTGGTGTTTTAGGGTCAATAATAAAGACAGAGGCCTAAATAGAGCAGATAGTTTGGCAGCTGGCATTCTGTGTGATAAGTGCAACCTGGCATATGAACTCAGTGGCCCTGGAGCTACACTTCTTCATGGATCTTTGGGCCAAAGGCTCTTTACACAAGCAGGTTTGTGATACTTGGGGAGTAGATCTCTGTGGGTGAGATCGGTATGGGAGTGCCCTGGAGTCCACAAGCTACCGTGATACCTTGTGCCAACTTCCATGCTGGGACCACGGGGCTGCTGGTATTGGGATTCCACTACCGACCTCAGGAGTCACAGGCCCTGGTCCAAGTGCTCCTCCTACAGGGTGGGGTGCTTCTCTAAGGGTGGGGGAGGGTTCCCTATACAGGGGTGCTTTACCTAAAGGGAACCATGGCAACCACTTTGGGATTGACAGCTATGAAGTCTAGGTCTAGAGACAAGAGTCACACATTATCCCGTTCAGAGTAATTTAAATAATGAGATACATTCTATATGAGAAATTAATTTCATGACATAAAATTCTAGGTGAGGAAGGGGACAGTATTTATAAGTCTAGTAAAGGGAAAGCCAAAATTCAAACTTGTCATTCCAGGAAACTCAACTGTCACAAAACTGGTTACCCTGCAGGTCTTCTGAAAGGTCAGAAGAATAACATTGATTTCTTTGTTCTGGGCACACAGCATACCCCTAGCCTCTATGATGAGAGAATACCTTTTGCTTTAAGATATCCACTGGTGTTTGGTGGGCTTTTAGCTTCTTATTTTTAAGGAGCACTTTCCTCCTAAGTTGGTCGGGTGAGGGAAGCATTGGGTCATCTGAGAAATCACTCTCAAACAGGAACTTAGCCACCAGTTTTTCTCCAAACACACTCTGAAAGGAATAAAGGAAAACACACGATCAGTGCCTTTTACCTACGCTTGGGTAATTCAACTAGATATTTCAGCTCAGTTGAATTGTTCTGCAAACCCTAGGAAGAGAAAGTAGGAAAGAAGTGGTGTCTCTCCTCCCCGCCAACAGTTTCTTACTGGAAGGAAGGGAGGTGGCTGGAAGGTCAGAAGGAGAGGTCTAGGCCATTCCCCAGGTGGGGCCAGCTCTAACTATTTAGGAAGGTCCTTTAGGGTCTGATACACTAAAGAAAGAAAAGGAGATTCAATTAGAGGCTGTGGTTTATAGAACACAATCTGTTCCAGATGTGAGTTAGATGTCAAAAGGATAGAAACCTTGAGGTAGGTAAGGAGTGGGGACAAGGTTGAAAGATAATGGGGAGAATGTGCTATTCAGTCTTCTCACAAAGATTTTATGAACATTGGCCTCTGAAGGGGAATGTGTATCTTCAAGGAGGCGGGCGGTGGGAGTAGGCACAAGACAATCCATTGGGGTGAGGGTAGAAAATACAGCAGTTTCTAATTCTAGTAAATTTTTAACTAAAAAAGAACAAAAATGAAGCTTATTAGTGTTTCATGTATCTTTGCCTCATTAATGGAGTTGAGAAATGGGTACCACCATTTGGCAAGAGCACCTGTTCCGTCTGCACACGTTTCTTCGTAAGGTGTCTTTATCAGCTGCTACAGCCATTAACATCGAAGACTGAAGTAATAAACTAAACTTAAAACCAGACATACAAGTCACAGATCACAAAAATTTAAAAAACAATGAATGTCTTCAATCACATTACTCCCACTGAAAACAGTAATACATTTATTGTTAAAATTTTTATGAGACCAAAAGGGATTTTGTACCATTAATAAATAATAGTATAAGAATAATTCTTTACTTCATCTTTTTATGTTATTCCCTTTCATATTCTATTTTTGTGTGTTTTATTAATGTATAAAATATGTTAATAAGTAGGATATATGTATAGTTTATGAATAAGTCAATAAGCGTACAATAGGAATATATATACTACAGTATTTTACTGATGGATAACAATCAAAAAAGTTGAGGAGGAGCCTGAGTGGATCACAATGTTAAGTGTCTGACTGTTGGTTTTGGCTCAGGTCATGATCTCAGGGTCGTGAGACTGAGCTAGGGCTCTGCACTGGGCATGGAGCCTGATTAAGATTCTCTCTCTCTCTCTCTCTCTCCCTCTACTCCTCCCTACCAGTCACACATGTGCATATATTCTACTTCTCTCTCTAAAAAAAAAAAAAAAAGTTGAGACCATTATTCTAAATGATGGTCAAAAAAAAAAAGTCAATATGAAAAGCTAATTAGTTTTGTTGGCATAAGTATTTGGGGACATTTTCCTCTGCCCATGCCCCTCCCTCCTCCTGATAGCCTTATTTCTATAAATGCCTCAATCAATGGAGGAAGGGGGAAGTATAAAGGAATATTTGCCCCTAAATCTGTCTGCATGATAGTTTGCCTATATAAGGAAGAACCAAGTGTTATAGCAACTGTTTTGGCTGGTCTAAGCTCTTTGCCAAATTGGATCCCTCTATCTGTAGTGTTAGACACAGGAAAATTTCACTTATTTGCCCTGAGATATTTTCAGTTTTCCACATACAACTGACAGGTGACATCCCAGCATCCCTGATTTGTGGTACCCGAAGCATTGGAGAATTGGTCTCTCCTTATCTCCTAAGGCTTTCTGGAAATGGTTAGGAGACCACAGAACAATGCTTCTATCACTTCAGCTGAAAAGATGGACCATTCAAGAGAAAGTCCAAGCTCCCATGGCACCCTCATTTCTTAGGTCTGAGGGACCCTAATTGTGCTTCATGGCTGAGGTCCAGCTGTCATGTGGTCCATGGTGGCTCCAAATAAAAGCAACAGTTAGAAGACAAAGGCCAAGATACCATCCTGCCTCTTAGCTTATAGCTTACCTTGAAAATTTCTGCCATTTTTCGTTGCTGAGGCAATGAGCAGTGGTTCTCAATCGATATGATGATGGGCAGGTCAGAGTTGACAAAGGCACTGCGTTCAATGGCTTCAACCACCTCCTACGGGAGCCAGAAGAGCTCATTAGAGTCCAGATGTCCTCCAGGTATCAGAAGGCCAGTTACTTATAGGCACAGAGAGCATATAAATTGTTGTATGCAGAAAAGTCTGGCCAAAATGGTTTTATTTTTTTCAAAGGTATTTTCAAATTAAGCAAGATGGTAGGCAGTTTTCTGTGAATACATTAAACTGTTCATACTGAGTTTTGTTTACATACTTTATAAGGAACTTATATACTTTATTAGTATGCCAAATCTAATAAATCAGTACGTGTACTGATTACATTATAGGTAAAAGGCATTGTGTTTGTTACAGCATCAAAATGATGAGGCTTAAGATACTTGTCTGTTTTTAAGGAGTTTGTAATAAATCTACTTGGGACAATAAGACATATATACATATACTTATGTGTGCATGTAAACACAGTTATCAAATCTTCCTTCTCTCAATATAGAGTACAAAAGTTTCAGGAGAGATGAATAGGAAGATGAGTTAAAGAGAAAATGCATTTTAGCTATCCGGCCTACATATAAGACAGAAATAATAGTATTCCATTCCAGCCCGGCCACAGTTCAGAGAAAAATGATTTTACACAACGAAAAACACTGAATGAGGATAGTAATCACACAATGAATGAATAAACTATCTAGAATTCGAAACAATAATCCAAGGAGCCTAGTCTTCCTGGGTGACTGACCTCCCCAAGTAGAACCAATTTTCATTACTTTGTAATATTATTTAATCATCTCCCAACACATGATGTTGGTCTTTGTCAGCAGGACACCAGGATAAATGACCTTTAATTCCTGTAGTAAGAGAAAAGCTCCTGCCTTTTATATATCATCTTAGGATGTAAAAATTGCAACAATATAATTACAAGGTAACTCATTTCAGGTCCTGGTTATTAAGCTCTGGTTGAGTGAGAACTTAATGGGAGTTCTAGGTCAACTCCCAGAAAAATGGACATGTGCACATCCCATACAGTTTCGGGAAGTCTACAGACTCGGGACAAGAACCCCAACTTAAGGTGTGATTGGAAGAGTCACTCATAGAAAAGGCGCACAAAGACAGTGACTCCGTGATGGGATTTAGGGACCGTGAGGAGGCGTTACCTTGAAGGGGATCTTGGTTGTCAGCGTGTGTCCATGATAGATGATGGGCAACCCGTCGTCTCCATCCCAACAATCCAGCTCTACGCTCCTACAGCCTTGCAGGAGGACCTGTGTGATTAACAAACACATCCAGCCCGCATGAGCAAAGGGACACAGGGCCTCAGATGCAGCCCGGCACGTGCTTCTACCTATCAGTGTTCACATTCAGGACTAAAGCAGGAGGGTGTAAGATCTAAAATAAATCCTGCATTTGGGCCAAAAGCCGCAATTCATTAGGGGAGACAACAGATGATGGTGGAAAGAGTGTTTACCAGAGCTGAATACTATCAGAAGGTAAAATTTGATAGCAAAACCATAGGACTATTTTCCCAGCGACTATGGTCCCTTGAGGGACCTACACACAGTACATCCTCAAATGAGAGAGCCAGGCCAGTGCTCTACCTGGGCAAATATCGGTGGAGATGAAGGGGCTATTGCTGCAGCCCAAAGGAAATGAGGCCACTGATTCTTTAATGACCTGGCTAAACATTTGTACGACTGTAATCAGAATAAAATCCTCTCGGTTTAGACCCAAATTCTGCTATCAGCAAATGCCTTCACTAGGGACACATAGCACGTTAAGACTGGAAGCAAGCAGTCCTCAAGGATTTGCCTTATTGTCTACAGAGGCAAATAATGCACAAACTGCCCTTTTCCATGCCCACGGCATCATCAGTAACCAATCAACATCCTTGCCCCTTAAGCTTTGGTTTGTTTATCTCTCAACCTCGTCAGGAAAGTGCTTCAGGAAACACCCCGATGAATTAGAGGAGATGACACCTATTTGCCATCCCAGATGTAGAGCTGGAAGCAGATCTCGTGACATGTGCTCAGGTTGCAGCTCTGTAATATTTGCTTGGAGCAGCCTCTTCCTCCGTAGACTCTGTTGTGAACTATCTTAAAAGATGTCCATGTATTGGAAGGGCAAAGTACACCAAGAGGCGGATGTATCTATGAATGGGCCAACTCACTGGTTTAAAACTCCATGTAACTATTTCCATGTGGTAACAATCCAATACTGTAGAGAGTGGCCACTAGAGTTGCTGCAAGAAAACTCAGATTGGGGGATCCCTCATATATTTATATTTTTTATGACATCTTTGCTAGATTCTTCCATTGCAGAGCATGCAGCACCCAATCTTCCCAGGTGACCTATCTCCCAGGTGGAACCGATTCTGCAGCCTAAAAACTCTCAAGGCTGTCAGCTTCTCCCAACACCTAAAGCATCAAGAGGCGTGTTGCTTTGGGCTGAAGATGGCTGTGTCATGTGCCAGCAGGAGCATGAGGCTGCTTCATGTCTGTGGTGAGCCACACTGGGAAGAACGCTCACTGACTGGCAGCAGATGAGATGGTTTTTAGCAGGCAGAGACTAACGGTATTTATCTAAGTCTGCCTGACATTAAGACCACATACGGCTATTGTTGAAAGTGCTGCTATAAACATTGGGGTACAAGTGCCCCTATGCATCAGCACTCCTGTATCCCTTGAGCAAATTCCTAGCCTAAATGCCCATCAACTGATGAATGGATAAAGAAATTGTGGTTTATATACACAATGGAATACTACGTGGCAATGAGAAAGAATGAAACATGGCTTTTTGTAGCAACGTGGATGGAACTGGAGAGTGTTATGCTAAGTGAAATAAGTCATACAGAGAAAGACAGATACCATATGTTTTCACTCTTATGTGGATCCTGAGAAACTTAACAGAAGTCCATGGGGGAGGGGAAGAAAAAAAAAAGAGAGAGGTTAGAGAGGGAGAGAGCCAAAGCATAAAAGACTTTTAAAAACAGAATAAACTGAGGGTTGATGGGGAGTGGGAGGGAGGGGAGGGTGGGTGATGGTATTGAGGAGGGCACCTGCTGGGATGAGCACTGAGTGTTGTATGGAAACCAATTTGACAATAAAGTTCATATTAAAAAAAAAAAAAGACCACATACAGCTAGAAGAAGAAAACCAGGGCTTGAAATTCCAGGTAAGAACAGGGCTTTTTCTCACTTCCGATCTGTCCCGGGGAGTAAGGTGAGGAGATAACTAGGAGGGCTGAGGGAGAGCAGAGTGCTGATAAATAAAGGATGAGGAATCTTCACACTAGGTTTAACCACCTCTCTGAGTCTAGTTGAGGGGCTTTCATGACTCATTCAAAGGCTGTGACAATCTCTACTTGGGGTGTAATGTTAAGGAGTTAGAAAAAATCTCTTTGAGGTCAATAGGGAAGTGAAGTAGGAATTAAAGTTAGGACACTGGCCCCTGCTCATTCATTTTCCTGGGAGATACACACACACACACACACACACACACACACACACACACACACACTTCATTTCTTTCCCCTAGAACTGGAACAATAGATTTCAAACTCCTTTTAACCTTGGAATTCTCTGTGCAAATGGAGGGTCATATGTAAAGCACATAAAAAGAACAGGACTTCAGCTGCAGTGGGGGTAGGAGGTGTAGCCTTCCTACTTTGCTGCTTCCTTATCTCAGCGTCCCCAGCTGAGGTCCCTGGACAGAGCACCTACTTTGAAAATCACTACTCTAGGGACACATCTTCATTTCAAAATAAAAGTACTCAGGCGTGCCCGGGTGGCTCAGTTGGTTAAGTGTCTGACTTTGGCTCAGGTCATGATCTCATGGTTTGCGAGTTCGAGCCCCACATGAGGTTCTCTGCTGTCAGCACAGAGCCCGCTTCGGATCCTCTGTCCCCATCTCTCTCTGCCCCTCCCCTGCTTGCGCATGTGCACACACTCTCAAAAATAAACGTTTAAAGTACTTTAGATTTTTAGAGTTTAAAATACATATTCCTTAGTAGATAAGCTTTGGGACAGAATCTGACCCATGTTTGAGGAATAGCTGGACTGATCAGGAGAACGAAGGAAGCTCAGCTCTGCTGGGTTTGTGTGAACAATGACAATTTTCACACTTAAACATCCTCCCCCCACCTCACCCCCAACCACACACTTCTATTCCCTGAGCCTAGGTTAGCTTCTTCCTGATGAACTCTTCTTATAGGAGGTCAGAAAACAGGCGGCATAGATGAGGAAGTTGCAGAAAATATAACAGAGACAACTGACATGCAGATCATTGAGAGTTGGTGTTTAGGTCAGACGGATGTGCTTTTTCTAGTCCAGAGACCCTTCTGAGTTTCCAAGAACATTCCCATGAATTTAAGTGTGTAGGGACAGTGCCCATAGTCTTTGCAGATTTTTATTCCTTAAGTTGGTTACCATAGGGATGGATTGATTATCTAACAAATTGCAAATGAAAATAAACAATATTTTGGGAATAACTTCATAGAAAGCTGCGTTTTCTATTATGCTTTCCTACTACATTGTATTGATTTATTTAGCATTTAGTGAAACGATCAGATAATTTTCCCATGGGAAAATCTAATTATAGTAGGAGTAGGTCAGACTAACTAGGATTTAAAAGCTATGAGTCTCAAACAAATACTTTTTTTTTTTTGGTGCCTAGAAAAAACGTTAAGTATAGATAGGAGGGAGAAAGAAAACAAAAAGAAATAGACAAAACGACAGCGTGTATAGGCAGTTTTCCCACACATCATGTTTCCTCACATTTCACACATAATAGTTTGTAAGTTCTTCAAAGGAGTCAGAAGTCAGATTTTTTGTGACTTATAGCAATTATAGCAATAATGGAAATCCCATGTCATGTGGAATTCTGTACCTGGCTGTAGAGTTCTACTGAGGACTCTCCTTTGAGTTGGTGGCCTGTGAGGTAGGTATTGTGTGAAGATTCAATGTAATAGTAGGAGAGAGGCAGCTGTAGTTCTTTAATGTTTTCCTGTGACTCATCATTTTTGGAGGCAAAATTATCTTTATCCATCAGAAACCTAGAGGAAACAAATTTTCTTAGGACTGCGTGGGAAAAATATGTATTCTTAAATGATGGGCAACAGATACTTTAAAGGTTACCTTGCAAATCCTTCAAATGACAGTAGGCCCTGATGACACATACTAACACTAGGCTCGAACTTCTGCAAGGGACACAAAAAGAGTGTTATTTAGGTAAAGGAAACTAAGGGGAAAAAACCCACCACGTCATTTTTTAAAGATGTTCTGTTTTCATCAGGAAACATCTAAGCCAAATATTTGAACTAATATAGTTATGTAATGGTAAGAGGTAGTTTTTTAGTCCCAAAGAAAACATTTATTATACGTGCGTTTATTATACAAAGCATATTTATTTAAAAGAAAAAGGGAGAGTGAGGGAAAAGAATACAGTTCATATGAAAACAAATGGTTATCGGCATATCCAGGTGAAAATGGGGATAATAATAGCAGCTTCCAGCAGGGCTGGTGAGAGGTGAAATGAGATGATTCCCAGAGAACACTTAGTACAGTGCTCGTACTCAACAACAGCGTAATGAGCACCCAACCATGTGATCATCATCTTAATGTCGCTAGCATTTCCGGTGATCAACTGCTGGACACTGAATCCACTGATTCCCCATCGGTTGACAGGGAGGCTGAAAACCTAGACTTGATCCTGCAGCATGTGACGCAGCCATCATGAATGTGTCACTCCATGTCCTACCAACCTCTAGTGGAAGCCATCATCATATCTTGCCGGGTTACTGTAACAACTTCCCACCTGGTCTCTCTGCTTCCACTCCATCCCCAACACAGTTCATTTTCCAATGGGGCCAGAGTGACCTCTTGAGAACATAAATCAAATTATGTTAGTCCCCTGCTCAAAAATTTCCAACAGCTTCCTATGTCACACGGACTAAAGTCAAACTCCTCACCATGGCCTAAAATGCCTAGATGGTTCAGCCCCTGCCTACCCATCTGGAATCACGTCTACCATTGTGCCTCTGGCTTATGTGGCTCCCACTACATCAGCCTTTTTGTTGTCCCGCTCCTGTCTCAGTCTTTGAGCTTGTTCCTGCTGGTCTGGAATGTTCTTTTTGCAGACCTTCACATGGTTTATTGATTCAGGACTCAGCTCCACTCTCACCTCCTCAGGGTGGCCTGTGCTTACTCCTCTCAGCCTTCTGCATCACTGCATCCCCTTACTCTGCTTGATTTTTTCAGAACCCATGAATACCTAAAAGTACATTCTCTCTGTATTTGTTTATTGTCTGCCTCATCCACTAGGTGAAGGCCAGAATGTGGGCTTATTTACTACTATATTCCCAGGTCCAGGAACAGAGCCATAGTAGGAGCTAATAAATATTCATGAAATGATCAAAGAAGTTGAAAACCTAGTCTACTAATTTTATTACATGCCAGAACAACAAGAAGGTATCATGTACTGATTCCTTATAAGAGTCACTGAGAGAAGGCTTGAGATCTATGATACCTATACGTTAAATAAGGACACTTATATATATACGTATATATACGTATATATATATATATATATATATACTATATATATACATATATATACTATATATAGTATATATATGTACATATATATACTATATATGT
>NW_024412404.1:34746114-34814860 GCF_014898765.1 Herpailurus yagouaroundi | reverse complement strand
TATATATATGTATATATATGTATATATATAGTATATATATATATATATATATATATGGTATTAAATCAAGCCCCTCTGTTTCTGTCCCAGACTAGAAGGCTTTGGAAAGAAGTATAGACACAGTATGTTTAGCAGAAAATAATTAGAATAGTCAGAGGCTCTACCCAGATGTGCATATGAAATGGGTACAAACCTGGATGATGCTGAGGATTTCATCATAAGTGCAGTGTTCTCCTTGGCAGTTCACTAGGAAGTCATTGAGCTGGAGGATGCCAACCCCAAACACGCCCAAGGATGTGCTCTCGACCCCAGTGCCGTTTGTCACGATACTTGCAGCAGCAATGGCATCAGATATCTGCCTCTGGTTGTCTGACAGCTGCTGTTTACTCTTAATGAACAACCCCAAATCCGAGACGTTTCTGGTCAATAAGTCTGAAACAGAACCACCCACAGAACATGGACAAGTTAGCCAGAATCTTTCACAAAGTTCATTTTGGAGATAATGGCGTTGTGGAATTGGTAAGCTGCAGAAACTCTTCACTGATCTGTCTAAACAGGCCATCAAACTCCATGCCTACCCCTGGCTTCACATAGTTGAAGGAACAACAAATGAATCAATGAATAAATAAAAGAAACTAAGAGAGAATGAGGTCAATGATCTTGAAAGCCCATGAGCTCAGGGTTTTAGATGAGAACTAAATGTACATTCAGTTGGGGACTTCAGGCTGAATTTGAACTTTGGTTTTTGAGGATAACTGCAGTTTTGCTTTTAGAGACAATGAAGGTGTACCCTTAAAATTACAGTTGTTTTGTACTTCAGGAATGTAATTGTAAGCATTTGTGTGCAGGTTTCAGGGTGAAAATAAGTTTTCAACTGATGTGGAATTGAAACTGATCAATGAAACTGATTGTATGCTAAGAGTATGTTAAGTTTTGTAAGAAACTGCCAAACTCTTTTCCAAAGTGGCCGTGCCATTTTACCTTTTGACCAGCAATGTTCCACACTGGCACCACATTTATGGCCAGTTATTTTATTTAATTCTTGCCACTTTGGAAGAGAAGCTGGCAGTTCCTAAACACAGGCTTACCCATACGATTTAGCAACTGCGTTCCCAGGCTTTTCCCCAAAGGAGTCGAAAACTTATGTCCACACAAAAAACATGCACACAGATATTTATAGTAGCTTCATTCATAATTGCTAAAACTATGAAGCACCAAGATGTCCCTCAAAAGGTGAATGGATAAACAGTGGTATACCCATACAGTGGAGTATTATTCAGTGACAAAAAGAAATGAGCTATTGAGCTGTGAAAAAACATCGGGGAACCTTAAATACATACTGCTAAGAGAAAGAAGCCAATCTGAAAAGACTACATACAAACTGTATGATTCCAGCTATATGACATTCTGGAAAAGAAAGAACTATGGAGACAGTAAAAAGGGGTTCAGAGGGAAGGTGGGAAGAATGAAAAGGTGGGGAACAGGGGATTTTTAAGACATTGAAAGTATTGTGTATGATACTGTAATGGTAGATCCATGTGCTTATACTTCTGTCAAAGCCCATAGCATGTACCACACAGTGAACACTCAACTGTGGACTTCATTCGTTAATACCCTGTCAATATCAGCTCAACTGTCACATACCACACTAATACAAGATATTAATAATAGGAAAAACAGTGTATGTTGGGGAGGGGAGAGTATGGTTGACCCTTAAACAACATGGGTTTGACTATGTGGGTCCACGTGTATGCAGAGCTTTTCGATAAACACAGTATAATACTGTAAATGTATTTTCTCTTCCTTATAATTTTCTTAATAATAATGTCTTTTCTCTAGCTTACTTTATTATAAGAATATAACACATGATACACATACAAAATATGGATTAATCAACTGTTATTGCTATCATTAAGGCTTTTGGTCAAGAGCAGGCTATTAGTAGTTAAGTTTGGGGGAGACAAAGGTTAACCCTTTGGATTTCTGACTGCATGGGGGATCCGCATCCCTAACCCTTGATTTGCTCCAGGGTGAACTGTATATGGGAACTCTTTGTACTTTACAATCATTTTTCTGTAAGCCTAAAACTGCTCTAAAAAATAATGTCTGTTAATTTTTGGGCGCCTGCGTGACTTAGTCGGTTAAGCGTCTGACTTTGGCTGAGGTCATTATCTCATGGCTTGTGAGTTCGAGCCCCGCATCGAGCTTTGTGCTGACAGCTCAGAGCCTGGAGCCTGCTTCGGATTCTGTGTCTCCCTCTCTCTCTCTGCCCCTCCCCTGCTCACACTCTGTCTCTGTCTCTCAAAAATAAATAAACATAAAAAAAATTTTTTTTTAAAGATTTTTTTTTAACAGGTACAACTACTTGACTAATCCATAGTTATGCACATTTTATGACTAAAGTAGAAAAGGTGAATTTTCTTAGCTGAGGACAATGTAAGTTTTTAAGTAATAAGAAAGCAACTGAAAGAGGGCAGTTTCTCTTGTTTCTGCTTTTTTGTGTTTCTAGTTGTCAGCAAGAACAGAAGAGAAAAATTGTAGGCTGACAATGCATCAGTGGTGATGACAGAATAGGGTTTTTGATGTGGTTGGTGACGGTGGTAGTGGTGAGTGGGGCAGAGGAGGCAGACATCTTGGTTTACCCACTAGGACAAGTGCCCTGGATGTTCAGCAGGAGTGCTCTTCTCGGGTCACTAAAGACTCCTCTTGTCAACGGACAGCACCCTCACCCTGGGGTTGAGCACCGTCGGCCTGCAGGCGGGGAGGATATGGGTGGTGCACCACACACCTAGTGGACGTTGGACACAGGTGGGAGAGGGTTTTCCGTTGTCAGAATGACTGGAAGACTCTATTGATTAAATATCCTGGAATGCATAAACAGACTCAGACCATGATGCATTTCCTTGCTGAAAATGCCGGTAGCACCTACACCCCCAGACACCTTGAAACAATCCTCAAAGCGTTTCATCATGCCGCAGGGAACAGCACGCCATGTGGAACGGGCCGAGGGTTCGTGTGACTGGACCTCTCATCTTCGTTTTTAGATAGAAAGGCCTCAACGGGAAATATAAAACCGTTCCACAAACCTAGGTCAGGCTGAAGATCGCTGGTGTTTTCGTCAATTGTTAGGTTGGTGTAGAGTGGCACCGACTCGGAGCCGGCTCGGTTGCAGGGCACAGCGTAGACGTCGAAGAGGTCCTTCAGGTCCTTGCGGCTCCTCACGCTGGGCGGGGAGTGGAAAACACTCACGTTTAGTATTGTTACAAAGATGGGGGGCTGAGGAAGGGCAGGAAGACAGCATGCCGTACCTGAATGATTTGAACAGCTCAACGAATTCAACAAAGCTCATGTTACTGTCTGAAACCATGAAGCTCTGGAAACCTTTCATTCCGCCTTTGATCCGCCCGTGCCAGCTGCTGCTGCTCCAAGCACTGCAACAAAGACATGGCCTTAACAGGCATGGCCACTGTGCCCCAGGGACGTCCTCTGACGGCGCATGAGCAAAGACATGGACCGCAGGCTATTCAGGATTGAGGCTGTTTTCCAGACCCTCTTTTCACTTCTCTCAAAACTAATCTATAGTGTGTCAGAGCAAACACCTCATTCAGTGAAACCGTGTCATGTTCACAGCCTACTCAATAGGGCCACGAGGCTAAGGGTAATGTTCCTCTACTAACACAGTTCTTTGGAATCACAGGTCAATGGGGGGGAAAACTTAAATTCAATGTTTCTGAAGAAAAATCAGTATTATTTTTTTTTCCGAAAGTGCCCCAAATTACTCAATTATAACCTATGGGAAATTATGCATGTTCTTTCCTACATTCTAAATTATAGAAACACATTGGAGAAGAAAGTCCGTATCAATGTCTTCTCTTTTTCCTTTCTTCACCAGTTATTAGATGAAAACAAGGAAGGACTTTTAATATTAATGGAAAATGTGAGTCACAAAAATATTAAGAATGGAAAGAAGCCAACTCTGCCTAGAATATATCTGCACCTGCCAAGGCTGTATATTCAATATAAAAATACCAGTCACTCAGTCAAAACCTCACTCTAGCTGTTTCACAACATTTTTATTTTCTATACTGGTTCTCTGACAAGATAATTTAAGAAATATTTTGGCTGGTTTTTAGTCAAATAAATAAACAGGATCTTCCTTTTTTTCATTTTTGTTTTTTTTTATTTTATTGTTTTGACTTTTTGAAATGTTTCAAATATATAAGTACAGAGAAGGTTGTAACGAATAGCCAGTTTATCCTCAATCTTGCTAACAGTGTTTGTTCATGGAAAATTATTTTGCGTTGACATCTGAAGGTCACCTCTATACATGGACGAAAATTACAAAAGGATGGATTTACAGTCCTTTGTAGGCATGGGTTGTTGATCCCCCGTGGTGTTGGAAACAAGAGGGTGGAGGTTCAGGAAGATGAAAAAGGTTGGATAAGGTGGCTTATCATTTGCCACTGTCTGCAGGAACCTTTAGGAAACTCTGTCCACTGTCTCCCTTTCTAAGGCTCAGCCTTGCCTTCTCCTTGAACAGCATTTGGGGTGATTTTTCTTCCTTGCCTTCTCTTTTCTTTCTGTTGTAGTTTACTCGGTGGGCACTGACTCCTGTCTTCTTGTGGGAGGGCTCTGTGATCTTGCATCTAGCATATTAGTTCTACCTCTTTGGAAAGATTTTCCTCCCTTACTCTGGCCTTCCCTTTCCTGCTCCTGAGTGATTGAAATAAAGGAGAAGCCACTCAATCTAAGTTCTCTGGCTCTTTTATTCACCCAGGATACTGTACAGGCTGAAATAGCATGTACAGAATTCTGATTCTTTGTAGCTCTTAATTTTGTTACAAACCTAGGCTGACAGAAAAGTTGCAAGAGGGTACAAAGAATTCCCATGTACCTTTGACCCAGTTTCACCGAGTATAGAAATCTGAATGTATAAGGCATAAATTATGTTCATTATTCACATTGTAAAAGAATGCTTCCCTTTAAAAGATGATTTACTACATGTAGGGTTCTTATCAGTAGCAAACTTCCTTGAGAGCGTCAGAAAGAGAGAAAGTGTGTGTATAATGTTTCCAAAGCCAGTGTCTACACAGATCCATTTCCTCCTCCAATCCCTCTGATAAAGTAAAGAGTGCCTATTTTATCTTGGTTCTGTCTGAACCTCTGAATTTCTTAAACTTTTTGAGGGGTCGAGGGAGATGGTGTGGCATTCTAATTCCTTTGGAAAGCTTTCATGTTAATATTATTTCTTCTGAGAGGGTAGATGTTTCAAATCTGTAATTTACATGGACTTTATAAGTAATTTACTATAATACCAGCTTTAGAATTACACCTAGCATACCCAATTTGCTCTAATACATTCATTTCTACAGACATGTATCTTATGTATGAGATGGTATAAAATATATTTCACCTATCAGCAAAGGGTAAAGTAGCTTCTATTAAAACTTAATTTATTCCTCAGAATAGTGCTATCCAATAGAAGTTTTGGCAATGAAACAAGTGTTCTATATCTGCACTGTTCAGTATTGTAGCCACTGGCCACTTGTAGCTATGGAACACTTTTAATGTGCATAGTGTGACTGAGGAACTGAATTTTAAATTTTATTTAATTTTAATATATTTAAAATCGAATTTAAATAGCTATTATTATCCCCCCAGCCCCCACCCCACCATGGCCAGTGGCTACCATATTCGACAAAGCAACTTTAGAAAGTCATAGATCAGGTTTTGTTAGTGCTATGACCTTTGAAGGATTAGTCTGTCTAATAATTAGGAGTAATTATAGTAATATGAGAAGGTAGGAGTGCAAAATCAGGGAGATTGGAAGTATTTAAAAATTGTGGGTTTTTCAGTTTTCAATGTAATCGTTAACTCAAAATTAGAGAGAGGCTTTCCACAGAGCACTGGAAGATGCCCTTTGACATAACTTGAATGATATGAAGGGTCCTTCTGTTTTATCATGTTAAGGCCCCACCTGGACGGGCTCTTGTTTGAAGAAGACAGCACAGGGGAAGACACTGGCCTGTTGGGAGATGATGTCCCGGCAGACAAGTTAGGGGACCCAGCCGTGGTCAAAGAGTGGGCTCTTCTGGAAGGCAGAGTGTTAGGAGGGCTCATGATGGCATTTGCCTCTGTGAGAGAGAAAGACAGAAACGAGACAATGACACCAGTTATCCTTTCCCTAGAGATCAAAGAAAAACCAAAGATGCTTCTGAATGTCTGAGCGAATCAATTTATGCAGGAAATCTCTATACAAGAAACATCAAAATATTCTGAGGAATGGACTAACGTGGTGGGTTCTCAACCTTGGCTGCGTATTAGAATCATTTGGGGAACTTAAAAATATAGAGATGTTAGGGTCCCAGCCAGAGGGTGCTGGAATCAGTTTGGCTGGGGTGTGGCCAGGGGCATCCAGATATTTTATTTATTTATTTATTTATTTATTTATTTATTTATTTCCTTTTAATGTTTATTTATTTTTGAGAGACAGAGACAGAGCAGGGGAGGGGCAGAGAGAGGGAGACACAGAATCCAAAACAGGCTCCAGGCTCTGAGCTATAAGCACAGAGCCCAAGGTGGGGTTTGAACCCACAAATGGTGAGATCATGACCTGAGCTGAAGTCAGATGCTTGACTGAGCCACCCAGGCACCCCCAGATATTTGTTTGTTTGTTTGTTTGTTTGTTTATTTATTTATTTATTTAATTTATTTATATTATTTTTTAAAATTTAAATCCAAGTTAGTTAACATGTAGTGTAATAATGATTTCAGTAATATAATTTAGTGATTCATCACTTACATATAACACCCAGTGCTCACCCTAACAAGTGTCCTCATTAATGTCTCTCACCCATTTAGCCCATTCCCCCACCAACACCCCTCCAGCAACCCTCGGTTTGTTCTCTGTATTTAAGAGTCTCTTATGGTTTGCCTACCTCTCTGTTTCTATCTTATTTTTCCTTCCCTTCCCCTATGTTCATCTGTTCTATTTCTTAAATTCCACATGTCAGTGAAATCGTATGATATTTGTCTTTCTCTGACTGAATTATTTCACTTAGCATAATACACTCTAGTTCCATTCATGTTGTTGCAATGGCACGATTTCATTCTTTCTGATTGCCGAGTACTATTCCATTGTGTATATATACCACATCTTGTTTATCCATTCATCAGCTGATAGACATTTAAGCTCTTTCCATATGTTGGCTATTGTCAATAGTGCCGTTATAAACATTGGGGTGAATGTGCCCCTTCAAAACAGCACACTTGTACCCTTTGGATAAATACCTAGTAGTGCAATTGCTGGGTTGTAAGGTAGTTCTATTTTTAATTTTTTGAGGAACCTCCATATTGTTTTGCAGAGTGGCTGCACCAGTTTGCATTCCCACCAGCAGTGCAAAAGGGTTCCTCTTTCTCTGCATCCTCGCCAACATCTGTCATTACCTGAGTTAATTTTAGCCATTCTGACTGGTGTGAGGTTGTATCTCATTGTGGTTTTGATTTGTATTTCCCTGATGATGAGTGTTGTTGAGCATTTTTTCATGTCCATCTGGATGTCTTCTTTGGAAAAGTGTCTATTTATGTCTTTTGCCCATTTCTTCACTGGATTATTTGTTTTTGGGGTGTTGAGTTTGATAAGTTCTTTATAGATTTTGGATACTAACCCCTTATCTGCTATGTCATTTGCAAATATATTCTCCCATTTGGTCAGTTGCCTTTTAGTTTGGCTGATTATTTCCTCTGCTGTGCAGAAGCCTTTGTCTTGATGAGGTCCCAATATTTTATTTTTGCTTGTGTTTCCTTTGCCTCCAGAGACACGTCAAGTAAGAAGTTGCTGCAGCTGAGGTCAAAGAGGTTGTTGCCTGTTTCTCCTCTGGGATTTTGATGGTTTCCTGTCTCACGTTTAGGTCTTTCATCCATTTTGAGTTTCTTTTTGTGTATGGTGTAAGAAAGTGGTGCAGGTTCATTTTTCTGCATGTCACTGTCCAGTTTTCCCAGCACCATACTAAAGAGACTGTCTTTTTTCCATTGGATGTTCTTTTCTGCTTTGTCAAAGGTTAGTTGACCATATGTTTGTGGGTCCATTTCTGGGTTCTCTATACTGTTCCATTGATCTGAGTGTCTTTTTTTGTGCCGGTACCATACTGTCTTGATGATTACAGCTTTGTAATGTAGCTTGAAGTCTGGGATTGTGATGCCTCCAGCTTAGTTTTCTTTTTCAGGATTGCTATGGCTATTCAGGGTCTTTTCTGGTTCCACACAAATTTTAGGATTGTTTGTTCTAGCTCTGTTAAGAATGCTCATGTTATTTTGATAGGGATTGCACTGAATGTGTAGATTGCTTTGGGTAGTATCGACATCTTAATATATTTGTTCTTTCAATCCATGAGCATGAACTGTTTTTCCATTTGTGTGTGTGTGTGTGTGTGTGTGTGTGTGTGTGTCCAATTTCTTTCATAAGCTTTCTTTTCAGTGTATAGACTTTTCACTTCTTTGGTTAGATTTATTCCTAGGTATTTAGTGGTTTGCCCCCAGATGTTAAAAAAAAAAAAATCTCAGTCACATTTGAGAATCAGTGGTCTAATCCTCCACCTTGTATTTTATATATCTCACATCCCCTGTCTATAAGGCCTAGTTAATCAATGATAATCTTCTTTGAAGTACACTGTACTTGCTGAAATACCCCTTGGGTTCCATCATCTAGTTAAATACAAAGGTAAGTATATTTAACAAGACAAAGAGTTTTGTTAAGAATGCACACAAGACTTAAATCATAACTGAAAACCAAATGCATATTTTTCCCTGTAAAATAAAACATCTCTAATGTCAATATGTGGCTTTACCTGACTCTTCTTGTTCATTCATGTCTTGAGGATCAGAACCACTCCGGCTGCGACACTCTCTGTGCATTTTGGCTTTTCGGGTGGCCATCTCATCGTCAGCTGCCTCTCCGCTCTCACCCTGGGAACACACACATGTCGATACCTCTCATTCTGTGTTTCTCTCCCTCCTGGCACTGCTTTAGCTCAGGTGCGTCCCTATTTTCTGACTGCCTTCAATATCCCTGGCCCCAAATCAGTATGGACCCCTGTGAAGGCTGACCAAGTATTCTCACATTACACTATCCCACTTGTTTTTGCTATACAGCAGCACTCGGAGGTGGAGGGGGAGGGCACAGGGAGAGCTGATAAGAGCAGGCAAAGGACCCCTGGAGTCACAGAGACCAAATTATGAAGCAGACAAAGCTCAGCTTAGGCATCAACAGCCTCTAATATGCAAAGAGTGGGACTTTTTCTAGATAACCATGGAGAAAATATACTATTGTGTTATATATATATATGTGATAACATATATATAGTATAATATATAATATATAGTGGTAACTAACCAAATATTTTCTGCCATGGTAAAAACCATAAAGCCTACCAACTTTTTTTTTTTTTTTAAAGCTTTTGGGGAACCTGAAGATTTGTTCCTTTCTGATAGTCATGGCTGTATATCAAATTTATAAGACCAATACTTCTTTTTTAAAAAAATGTTTAAATGTTTATTTTTGAGACAGAGAGAGACAGAGCATGAATGAGGGAGTGGCAGAGAGAGAGGGAGACACAGAATGTGAAGCAGGCTCCAGGCTCTGAGCTGTCAGCACAGAGCCTGATGTGGGGCTCGAACTCGTCAACTGTGAGATCATGACCTGAGCCGAAGTTGGACACTCAACTGACTGAGCCACCCAGGTGCCCCCTTCTTCTTCTTTTTTTTAAAGGTCTATTTATTTTTCAGAGAGAGAGAGAGAGAGAGAGAGAGAGAGAGAGAGAGAGAGCAGGGGAGGGGTAGAGAGGGAGAGACAGAGAATCCCAAACAGGCTCGGCACCATCAGTGTAGAACCTGATATGGGGCTCAAATCCACGAACCATGAGATCATGACCTGAGCCAAGATCAAGAGTCAGACACTTAACTGGCTGAGTCACCCAGGTGCCCCCATAAAGCCTACCATCTTAACCACTTTTAAGTCTACAGTAGTGTTAACTCTACGTGCCTTGTTGTGCAACAGTTTTCTAGAATTTTTTCCTCCTACAAAACTGAAACTCTATATGCAATCAAAAAGAACTCCCCCTATAGCACCCCCCTCCCCGTCCCTGTCCCCTGGCAACCACCATTCTACTTTCTGTTTCTAAGAGTTTGACCACTCTAGGTACCTCATAGAAGTGGAATCATGCAGCATTTGTCCTTTTGCGACTGGCTTATTTCACTTAGGATAATGTCGTCAAGGTTCAGCTACACTGTAGTATGCCAGGATTTCCTTCTTTTTTTGAAAGCCTGAACACCATTCCATTATATGTATACATCACCTTTTCATTCATGGATGGACATTCAAATTGCTTCTCTTGACAATTAAGTTAGTTTCTACATTTAGCATTTTGGCCTTGTAAGACCTTCATAACCTGATCCCTGGTCTTTTTAGCCTTTGCTTACCCACCACAGAGCCTGTGTTCCAGCTTGGAGCAGGAACCTGGAACTACATGTGCTTCCCTGAACACGCCAAGTCTTTTAATGCCTCCCTGCTGCCTCCTCTGCCAGAAATGCTTTCCCCCGTGTTGTCTAACAAACCCTATACACCCTTCATGACCCATCTGTCCGCTTCCCTACGAAGCCTGTTCTGCCTGCGTCCTAGCCCTAAATCTTCCTTCTCTCTCCTCCCAGAGCACTTTGTGGATAGCTTGATAATGACTCTTACTGAATACTCATTGTTTGTGGCCCCTGACTTTTTCCTGGTGCTGACTCCATTCTTAACAAGGGGACTGGCATCAGGAGATGCTCAGTAAGCCCTGAGCATCTTGTCCCCAACCCAAATGATCTAAGGTAGTTTCTGGCGACATAGACCATAAATGGTGCTGGATGATTGGGTTTGGTGCTTGATAAACAAGTAACACTCTACCCTTATAAGGATTTTCTTCTTTTTCTTGGTAGTGCTTATGCCCAAGGTGTTGTTTCTCTGCACATTGGGCTTCTCGGCACTCTTTGCTGATGTCCCGGGGCTGGGGTTTCGTGTACTCCACCGCCTGCCACCAAACAACTCCACGGCGTGAGCCAAAGTTGGGCCTTCGTACCGTCCATCTTCCTGTAAAAGAATCACATTCTGAACACTTAAAGGAACAGCAAGCAATGGGGAAGTATATATATGAATGGCTTCTAGTAAATTCCCAGAGGTGGAGGAGCACAGGCAGTTACTGAAGACTAGTGATCTGGCCACCCAAGTGGTTCTGTTTTCTAACCATCAGGACTCTCTGTTGGGAATTTCATCATATCCTCTGTTGTCCTGGTCACATCCCTGCTGAGTTCTAGTAAGTGATGTGCTTCAAGGGGGCCACATTCAAGTGGGATTAAAAAAACTTTTCCTTCCCAGTTTCAGAGGTTACATTCCAGAATGTAGGAACATTCACAAAGATGCATTTTGCATTTTAGGGCTCTGGAGGACTTAAGAGGTGTGTGTGTGTATGTGTGTGTGTGTGTGTGTGTGTGTGTGTGTGTGTGTGAATCTACTTAAATAAAACCAAGTTCTATTTGTATTGCATCATTCCAGGTTTTGTTTTTTCTAGTTTGATGGTTGGGACAGTTTGATTTGAAATATAGAGTATGTGGCATATGTGAAATTTACTTTGGAGGGCTCTGGGGAGATAACCACAGAGAAAATATATTATTAAATAGTTGGTGCACACCTGAAAGTAATGTAACATCATGTATCAATTATTATACTTCAGTAAAATAAATATAAATAAATAAATAAAATAGTTGGGCTGCTGTCCTCTTGAGTGACTGATACCCAAGACTAGAGAGCCCAGGGGACTCTACATCACGCATATTATGATGCTACGAGCAGTGAAAAGATATTTAAGGGGCATGCAATGCTTTGCAATAGCTCCTTCTCATAAGATAACACCATGCAAAAGAGCTGAGTAGCAGCAGAGATTAATTAACTAAATAATGGTCAACAATTCTCTCTGTAAGTAAGGAGGCTCAGTGAATAAAACTACAAAAAGTCACATATGAATTAAAGACAACATGGGTGATATTTCACAGGTTGTATAAAATGGACATTTCAGAATTAATTTCCATATACTGTTTTTACTTTCCACAAACTTTTAAGGCCAGCCCTCCTTTGCAATTCCAAAGAAGTTCTTGTGAATACATTTTGCTTTGTTGTAGACACTATGTAAATAACAAAGTCTTTGTGTGTGCGCTTGCTCCTTTACCCTAACATTCAATAACTATTTGATTTTATGACTTGAGTTGTGACCTCCCACTTCCTGCATCCTGTTATGGATCCCAGGATGCTGAGTAACTTGAATGCTTAACGTGGGATATCTTTTGGTGATCTCTCATGGTGGGTATCTGGGATTTATGCCTGTCCATTAATCATTTCTCTTTCCTCTGACCATACCCCAGTTTTACTTTTATCTCTTTTCCTCTGGATACAGTCTTGAATCTATGAAAGGTGAAACATCCTCCCTTGACCAATGGTTGGCATAAGATCCAAATAAACCAATCAGAATCTCCCTCCCTGGAAAATGAATCTTGAATACAGTGATACTGAGAATGAAAATGGCTGGAGATCATTGTTTCTTGTTGCAGTCCTGCTCAAGATAGTCCCTGTGAATAAGCCACTACAATTAACTTCAAAGTGGAATAAACATTTCATGACACAATTTCATAAATTAATTTTACCTACGTTATTGAATTAACTACCTAATCCTTTGTAGAAGTTTTATCTTTTTTATTTACGGGTTTTAACTAACACAACTTTAAAAATTTAATAGACTCCTTCCTTAAAATGTAAAACTTCTGCCCTGGGAAAGACATTGTCAAGAGAATTAGAAGACAAGTCACAGATTGGGAGAAAATGTTTGCAAAAGAAACATCTGATAAAGAATGGTTATCCAGGGGAGCCTGGGTGGCTCAGTCGGTTAAGCGTCCGACTCTTGATTTTGGCTCAGGTCATGATCTCATGGTTTGTTGGTTCGAGCCCCGCATCAGGCTCTGTGCTGACAATGTGGAACCTGCCTGAGATTCTCTCTCTCTTCCTCTTTGTTCCTCCCCACTTGTGCTCTCTCTCTCACTCTCAAAATAAATAAACTTAAAAAAAATGGCAAATACACAGTGAGAACTTAAAACTCAACAATAAGAAAACAAATAGCCCAATGAAAAAATAGTCCAAAGACCTCAACAGACACCTCACCAAAGAAGAGAGAAAGATGGCAAATAAACACATGAAAAGATATTCCACATCATGTATCATCAGGAAACTGCAAATTAAAATGAGACACCACTCCACACCTGGCCAAACTCCCGAACACTGACCACACCAAATGCTGATGGGGATGTGGAGTAACAGGAACAAGAATTCATTCTACTGAGAATGCAACGTGGCATAGTCACTTCGGAAGGCAGTGCAGCAGCACCTTACAAAAGTAAACATTCTCTTAAGATACGCTCCAGCAATCACGCTCCTTGGTATTGACCCAAAACAGTTGAAAACTTCAGTCCACACAGAAACCTGAACATGAATATTTACAGCAGCTAGCTTTACTCATAATTGCTACAACTTGGAAGCAACCAAGATGTCCTTCAGTAGGTAAATGGATAAATAAACTATGGTACATCCACACACTGGAGTATTATTCAGCAATAAAAAGAAATGAGCATGGGCAGACATGCAAGAATCCTCTTATTTTAATAATTTTTTTGAAAGTTTGTTTATTTTGAGAAAGAGAGTGCTAGCAGGGGAGGGGGAGAGAGAGAGAGAGAGAGAGAGAGAGAGAGAGAGAGAGAGAGAGAGAGAATCCCAAGCAGACTCTGCAGGGTCAGCACAGAGCCTGACATGGGTTCAAACTCGTGAAACTGTGAGATAATGGCCTGAGCGAAATCAAGAGTTGGACGCTTAACCGACTGAGCCCCCGGGGCGCCCTGACATGCAAGAATCTTAAATGAATATTACTAAGTGAAAGGAGCCAACCTGAGAAGGTTACATATTGTATGAGTCCAACCATATGATGTTCTAGAAGAGGCAAAACTATGGAGACAATAAAAAGATAAGCGGTTGCAGGGGCAGGGGGGAGGATGAGGTACGGTGGGAGGAAGAGATGAACAGGTAGAGCACAGAGAATTTTTAGGGTAGTTACAATACTCCATGTGATATTATAATTATGAATATATGCCATTACATAGTTGTACAAACCTAAACAATGAACTCTAAGGTAAACTGTGGATTTGGGATGATTATGATATATCAATGCAGATTCATCCTTTGTAAAAAAAATGTACCATTCTGGTGAGTGATGCTGACAATGGGACATGGGTGGGGGGCAGGAGGTTTATGGGAAATCTCTGTACATTCCTCTCAATTTTATTGTAAACTTAGCACTGCTCTAAAAAAAGAAAATCTTTAATAAAAAAAAATTTAATAGACCCATACCATGTACGTATAAAAGAATCAGCCTCCAATGCGTTGGTATTTCTAAATTCAGAACATCCTAACATGGGTCAAGCTTTACCCTTAATAGAAATATTTTAGGCCTGGAAAAGGCAGATGCCTTTGTTTAATCTTTAAAGGAGGATTTCTGGGAAGCAAAATATAGTTTGACTCTTTCTTTGATTTTGTACAAACAAAAACTTGATTGGGATGGGTGAAGGATGTACCTTCTCTTTTTAATTTGGAAGAAGAGCTATTGTGAGTGAAGATACATTCTCAGTTTTAGAAAAAAGTTACTTTCAAATACGAGTATTCTAATACTAGTAAATGTAAATTGATCTAATGAAAATTGTAACAGGAGGTAAAGCAAAAGACAAGAAATTGTGATACTTGTAATGAAGCCTTAGGGATACAGGAAAATAAAAGAAGTTCATGTGGATATTAGGATTAGGAAGGTGATTCCTTAAAAATTATACATGCACTTTTGCCTCTTGGCATTATCTTTGTATATGATATTTTAAGTACTTATATCTAAGTATCTAGTACTAAGTATCTAATCCTTTGAATAAATCCTCCCCCCCCACCCCAGAAGATAGCAAGAATCTGTTTCTGTTGCTTACAACCAAATTGTACCTGATACCCCTGTTTTGACCTTCTCAGCTTCCCAGAGATCTTCCCAAATACCCAGGATTATGGGTTCTCAGCTCTGCCTGCGTAACCTCAAGCCAAAACTCATGACACCAGTCTTTCTCCTACACCTCACATCAAATCTCTCGCAGCTTACTTTCTTTTATTTTCCTGTATTCCTAGGCTGTATTATAAAGGTTACTATTTCTTCTTTTTTTCCCTTTATCTCTTGTAAGTATTTCCATTTGATCAAATGCATTTACTAGTACTAAACTACTTCTATTTGAAAGAAGCTTCACACACTCATCACACAAGAAGACTCTGATGTCAAGAAAATTACATTCTACATAAGCCCTTTCCAAACTGGGGAGAAAGAAGTACTCTTACAGGGCTGTTAATAGAAGTTTGGAAGAACCCGAGACTGTTCATAAATTTCTTTAACTTACAGGTACATTTAAACCCATTTCTTTTGTACCTTAGGACTTCTCAAGAGCCTTAAGTGTGCTAAGAGGTATTATAAATCACCAAGAGGGACATTTAACATGATGCCTATTTGACCTTTTGTTCTTAAAATACCAACTTGGATCTTTTTGATGTTCTCTGAGACAATTTGGGAGATGGGAAAATAATCAGTCGCTGAGTTTGTTTCACGTAACAAAAATCCTGAGTGTCTGTTTCTGAGAAATGTTGCCTTGCCTTCCTGGGCGGCTCATGCAGAACAATGTTTTGAGGCAGACCATCACCTGTTTTCAGAAGTGACTGAAGTAGACGGAGCTGTTGTGCCATTACACCATAACGGCTTGTTCCCATGCAGTGGTGGAGGAGTGGGGGCTACGGGGAAGGGAGGGGTGCTGCTGTGTGTGCCAACTGGGAAGGGCTGAGTTGGCTCCAGGTCACTTCCTGTCTCTGCTCCAGCCGTGCCTCTTACCTCTTCTGCTGTTTCTGGTCTCAGCTGGTGCCTTCTTCAGCAAAAACTGAAGGCTGCCAGGGTGAATGAGAGACCAAGTACACCCTAGGTGTTCATTCAGCTACTTTATGCTGGAAGATGGGAAAGGAAACAAATGGAGCAAATAAACCACATCGCCAGCCGCTTTGTGACAGTGAGTGTAACTGAGCTCAGAGACTTTGGTTTGTGTCCAGGTTGAATGGATTTGCATGACTGTGGAAAGCTGAGGAATGATTATAATTAAAAATCAACATTTTACCTGGGGCGCCTGGGTGGCTCAGTCGGTTAAGCGTCTGACTTCAGCTCAGGTCATGATCTCACAGTCTGTGAGTTCAAGCCCTGCGTCAGGCTCTGTGCTGACAGCTCAGAGTCCGGAGCCTGCTTCAGATTCTGTGTCTCCCCCCTCTCTGCCCCTCCCAAGCTCATGCTCTGTCTCTCTGTCTCTCTCTCTCTCTCTCAGTAATAAGTAAATGCTAAAAAAAAAAAAAAAAAAAAAATTAAAAAGAAATCAACATTTACAATAGCCCCTGAAGACTTCTTTTTTTCCAAGCAGTTGACTGCACTGGACTCTCCCTGTGGAGTGGACAGGAAGCAGGTATCTTGGTTTCCACTTTAAGATGAATTAACTGAAATAGGCTTTGTGCTGTGCAGTATTAGCATAATCGTGTACATAGGCCTATATGCTTATTAATCAATTAATCCATTAGTTGTTCAGGATATGATCTCCACTCATCAGTATTGCATGAATGTGGGTAAAGGAGAAAAAGGGAGCATTATATATATACACATACATACACATATATATGTGCATCTCTACTAACAGCCCAGGGGAAAATGTCTCTACTTGTCAGAAACATGTTAGGACTGTGAAAAGTACATGAAATCAGTCATTTGAGTAATTTCAGCCATGGTTCTCTTTGTTCTGTGACACTAGTAAAAAAAGATTTTTTATTATTTTTTTTTTTTTTGCCAAAAAAGATGGAAAAGCATAACAAAGAAAAACTGAATGCTTTGATACAACTCATTTAGAAACGCCATCAATAGTGTTGTGTCCCCTTGTGGCAGGGTTTTCCCGAGCAATCTGCCCTCTGTCTTCCAGGAGTATGCTATTCTGGTCCTTCCGGTCTCTTCTCACACCTCAGCCCAGTGCTGCCGCCACCCTTGGCTGGAGTGTTAAGTACCTGATAATTTTAGGGTTAGTGAGAAACACACTCACTTTAAGCAGCTGACTGTGAGAAGCTGCCTCCTCAGGGCTGTGCCAATATAAACCTGGTGAGGAAGAACTTCATTAAAGCTCAGAGGTGCTACAGTGAGGCAGCAGGACACAGTGAATTAATGCTCCGAGAGTCACCTAGCATATTAGGTGATGGGGCAGGATTTCAATTTCCAAAGTGAAGGTTTCCAATGTATCAGCTGGTCCGTAATTAATAATAAAAGCATTCACACCATAATGCTGTCGATGGAAACTTTGAGTAAGCGAATATGCTTATATTAACTGGTTTCTTTGCTGTGAGAAGTACAATGACCGCAGTCTCTATTTTCATACAAAATGTTAACTGGACCTAATAAAAGCCACACACTATTCTTTATACATAGGAACTGGCATTAATGACTTGACACATATTAACTCAGTTAAACCCCACAGCCGCTCTAACAATGGGTATTGTTATCATTCTCATTTTATAGATAAGAAACCAAGGCACAGAAAGGTAAAGTCGAAGGTGCCCTGTATCACTGAGGTAGTAAATGACAGAGGGTGAGAATGAACCCTGGTGGTCCAAGTGTGGCTTTGCAAGATTAATGACTTGAGAATTAGGGGAGTGAGGAGAGAGGGACGGCTACACCCCTACCTGATAGAGGCTGACGTACTGTTTCCGCAGCCACTGCTGCCTCTGGTCAGGGAACTTCCTCATCTTCCTCACGGCTCTCGTGAGTTCCAGCAATCCACTGAAGAGCATCTTAGCTGTGTGCCTGGGTGCCACAAAGTGCAATAATCTATTGTCCGTGGTCTGGAGCCCATAGAGCAGCGTCACGCCAGTCTCTGAGAGAAACATGCTACCCAGTTTGTTCTGAACACACACAGTGTGTATATCGATGCTAGGGTGTCCCATGTACACAGCTTTTGCTGAGAACAGATCCAAGACCCCCTCTGCCAGGCCACTTAGTCCAGCATTGCCCAGTAACGGGAATTTGCCAGGCTCAGACGTGTTACTAAGCACACCGAGTTTTGCTTTAGCACTGGCCAGGGAAGCAGTGGTGGGCTTTGTCCAGGTCAAGGTGCTGTTGTCAGGCTGAAGCTGGAGGAAGCATCGGGCAGAGAGGTGCGTGTCCTGGTCGTAGTGGATGACAGTGGCCCCCTGCAGCAGGAACTGGTGCACATCGGCTCGGATGGACAGCACGTACCATGGGATTAGCTCTGTCCCATGGTCAAAGGCCTTCTGTGGCTCTTCTGATCCGTGAGTGTCCCATTCTTTGGATTTCTCAAAGATGTCATTTTCAGAATCTAACAGGTCTCCAATGATAAACCTAATGGAAAAAAATACAAATTTGATCTGTCTTGTAATCAGAAGTGAGAACAACACAAAGCCTTTCGCTGACACTGGACATCATTTTTCACTCCACTGTAAGTTCAAATTAGCACAGGAAATATAAAATGCTAAAGGTCAGAGTAAACTTTTTATAGCTGTATTCTAAAACCATGTATTTAGCAGTATGTCTGACTGTAGGCATAAGGAAAGGAACTACTATAAGTTCTTGTATTTTTAATATCAACAATCTTCATTATGTATTAGTTTCCCCTCTTGTGTCAGGAACTGTTAAATACATTACATACTTTTTTTTTTTTTGAGAGAGAGAGAGAGAGAGAGAGAGAGAGAGAGAGAGAGAGGGAGGGTGGTGAAGGGCAGAGGGAGAGAGAGAGAGAATCTTAAGCAGGCTCCATGCTCAGTGTGGAGCTTGATGTAGGGCTTAATCCCATGACCCTGGGATCATGGCATGAGCTGAAATTAAGAGTCGGGCTCTCAACCGACTGAACCACCCAGGTGCACTGTTATATACATTTTTGCACTTAATTTGACCTACTTGTGATGTAAGATTTTTTTTTCTTTTTAACCTATGAGGAAGCTGGGCTCAAAAGGGGTAGAATAACTCCCTCCAGATCATCCAGCTCAGAAGAGGCCTACCCAAGGCAGGATTCTGCTCTGACTTGTCAGCCTGGGACCTTCCTCACTAAGTTTGACTGCCTTCTACTTGATCAGAACCAAATGTTGTGACCTGAACACAATGGGGCTAAAATAGGCAAAACAAGACTTACTATGTTGGCCTGAGAAGTGTCTCTGTTAAAAAATAAAATACCATTCGTTCAAAGACACTTGGAAAATACAGCCATGGTGGCTAGATGAACAAGAACAGTTCTCCTTGACTCAACCTTAGATTTTCATTGTGTGTGTGTGTGTGTGTGTGTGTGTGTGTGTGTGTGTGTGTATGCTCATGTATGTATACATGTGCACATAAAGGACTTGTCTGCTTGGAAAGTTCAGCCATGTTGTCTTCCCTGAGTTGGGAATCTGGATTGTTAGGGCCAGAAGGATCTAGGGGGAAGGCAAGGGAGACCTTATTGCCTCCTTTCTATAGGGCCACCTTTATAGGAATGTGCCCAAGAGAGACTTGTTCTTTTTGTTTCAAAGCATGAAGAATTGTTATTAAGATCAAGGTTTCTGGGCCCCTGGGTGCTCAGTCAGTTAGGTGGCTGACTCTTGATTTTGGCTCAGGTCATGCTCTCACAGTTCTTGGGATTGAGCCCCGCATCAGGCTCTGTGCTGACAGCATGGAGCCTGCTTGGGAATCTCTCTCTCCCTCTCTCTGCCCTTCCCCTGCTCACACTCTCTCTGTTTCTCTCTGAAAATAAATAGAATTTTAAAAAAAGAATGGAGATTAAAAAAAAAAGAAAAGATCAAGGTTTTTGCTGTTTGATCCATAGACATCGCTTGCAAAGTGGTGGATAAAATTGAGAAGGAGCTGGTCCATACATCTCTGGGGAGGAAAGTTCCCACTGACTTGAGGCACTTGGGCAGCCTACTGTGACTCCTGGCAGGGCAGGAGCAGTGGCACTGGGCTTCCTGGACTCTTGGTCTAGATCCTGGTCCCTGAGCAAGATCCCATTCCTGCTTTCAAATGGCAGGTTCTTCCTCCTTGCCTCCCATAAGTAGATATTCTTTTTTTTTTTTCCCCAATATATGAAATTTATTGTCAAATTGGTTTCCATACAACACCCAGTGCTCATCCCAAAAGGTGCCTTCCTCAATACCCATGATCCACCCTCCCCTCCCTCCCACCCCCCATCAACCCTCAGTTTGTTCTCAGTTTTTAAGAGTCTCTTGTGCTTTGGCTCTCTTCCACTCTAACCTCTTTTTTTTTTTTTTCTTCCCCTCCCCCGTGGGTTTCTGTTAAGTTTCTCAGGATCCACGTAAGAGTGAAAACATATGGTATCTGTCTTTCTCTGTATGGCTTATTTCACTTAGCATCACACTCTCCAGTTCCATCCATGTTGCTACAAAGGGCCATATTTCATTCTTTCTCATTGCCACGTAGTACTCCATTGTGTATATAAACCACAATTTCTTTATCCATTCATCAGTTGATGGACATTCAGGTTCTAGTAGATACTCTTAAAAAAAGAAAATAAACCTACAAGAGATCTCACAAATCTGATAATCAGAATATCGTCTTCAGATAACACACACTGGAAACACTGGAAACAATCCAAATGTCTAGCAACAATAAAATGTATAAATAAAATTTGGTGGATTCATACAATGTAATGAATTGCACAGCAATGAAAACAAACAGGTAATAGCTAGCGCAATGCAACGACAGGGACATATCTTAAGCAAGACACACAAGAATATATATTGTATGGTTATATTTGTGTAAATGTAAATTTCAAAACCAGGTAAAACTATACTATGTTATTTAGAAATGCACAAGAGGGATATAATTATAAAGAAAAGCAGGAAGTAGTAGTGAATTTTAGTCTAGGGGAAAGGGTGACAAAATTGAGAAGGGAAACACACGGTTTCTGGTGCTGGGCAATGTTTCACTGTGGGCGGGAGTTATGCATGCATTGACTTGATTATCCAAATACATTCCTTTTTTTTTTTTTAAGTTTGTTTATTTATTTATTTTGAGAGAGAGAGTACAAGCGGGGGGAAGGGCAGAGAGAGAGGGGGACAGAGGATCCAAAGAGGGCTTCATGCTGACAGCTTTGAGCCTGATGTGGGCCTCAAACTCACAAACCCTGAGATCACTACCTGAGCTGAAGTCGGATGTTCAACTGACTGAGCCACCCAGGTGCCCCCAAAATACATCCGTTTTTTTTTTTTTTAACTTTTAACTTTAGAATAACTTTAGATTTGTGGAAAAATTTCAAAAACAGTAGATCCCACATTTGGTTTTCCCTGTTATGATCATCTTATTGGGATGCTATGTTTGGCATAATTCATAATCCAATACTGATTCATTATTATTAATTGAAGTCCATACTCCATAGAGTTCCTTAGTTTCTTTCCCCCCCCATGTCCTTTTTCTTTTCCAGGATTTTACTCAGGATACCATATTATATTTAGTTGTCATGCTTCTATAAGACTCTTCTTATATATGACAGTTTCTTACACTTCCCTTGTTTTTAATGATCTTGACAGTTCTGAGGAGCACTGGTTAGGTATTTTGTAGAATGTCCCTCAATTAGAATTTGCTAGATATTTTTCTCATAATTAGACTGGGGCTATCAGTTCTGGGGAGGAAGCTCACTGGGCTAGAGAGTCCTCCTCACATCACAGCCAGGGAACATACTATTAACATGATTTAACTGTTGATGTTGATCTGACTGAGGTTGTGTTGGTCATGTCCCACTGTAAAGTTATTCTTTATTATTATTTTTAATATAATTTATGGTCAAACTGGCTAACATACAGTGTGTACAGTGTGCTCTTGGTTTTGGGGGTAGATTCCTGTGATTCATCGCTTACATGCAACACCCAGTGCTCATCCCAACAAGCACCCACCTCAATGACATTTTTAAAACTCCTTTCCATATTGTCCTCTTTGGAAGGAAGTCCACATGTACATGTAAGGGGTACAAAGTTATTTTCTACCTCCTCAAGGGCAGAATATCTATATAGGTTTTTTGGAATTCTTCTGCGTGGGAGATTTGTCTCTTCTCTCCCATCTGTTTGTTTATCATTTACGTATATGGGTTCATGAATATTTATTTAATATTTTAGTTTATAATCTAATTCTACTTCATTTTGTAGCTTGAGTTGTCCCAGCTTTGGCCATCAGAAGCTTTCTTAGTTGGCTCTTGTATTCCTTTGAAGTTTATTGTACTTCCTTTGTTTGTTTTTAGCACTTCTTTACTTTCCGGTACAACAAAATGCCCCAGGCTCATCTTTTATATTTCCTGCCCTGGCTCTAGGATCAGCCATTTCTCTAAGGAACTTTGCTTTCTTTTATTGAAGAATGTTATTAGAAATCAAGATTTGCGTGCTAGCTGCAAACACACCTTATTTTATGTACTTAAAATTTTTTTTTAAATTAAAATCTTTAAAATATTTATTTATTTATTTATTTATTTATTTATTTATTTATTGGCTAACATACCGTGTATACAGTGTGCTCTTGGTTTTGGAGGTAGATTCCCGTGATTCATAGCTTACATACAACACCCGGTGCTCATCCCAACAAGTGCCCTCCGCAATGCCCATCACCCATTTCCCCCTCTCCCCCAGTGTCCCCCTCCATACCCCGCCCCCCGCCCCATCAAACCTCAGTTTGTTCTCTGTATTTAAGAGTCTCTTATGATTTGCCTCCCTCCCTCTCTGTTTGTAACTATTAAAAAAATTTTTTTTAATGTTTATTTTTGAGAGAGAGAAAGACAGCATGAGCAGGGGAGGGGCAGAGAGAGAGGGAGACACAGAATCTGAAGCAGGCTCCAGACTTCGAGCTGTCAGCACAGAGCCCAATGTGGGGCTTGAACTCAGGAACCGCGAGATCACGACCTGAGCCAAAGTCAGACGTTTAACTGACTGAGCCACCCAGGCACCCTTTATGTACTTTTCTTAATGTTGCATTTAATGATAAAAAGTGAAGAAAAAAAAGAAAATCCTTTATGTCTAGCCTAGCTTGATTCCTCTGAAGCTGCCATCAAGAACAATGGAAAACCAGTATTTATTTATGTTCTCGTCTACAATGCTTATGCTCATGCTTCATACACATAGAATGGTGGTTAGGAACATGCCGTCTATAGTCACTGTGGGTTTAATGTTTAGCTCTGCCACCTATCTGCTGTGTGGCCTGGTCAAATCATTCAACCTCACTTTACTTATCTGTTAATGGCAAAAAGACAATGCTCATTTCACAGAGCAGGTGAGGCTCAAATAAGAGTACTTGCAAAGAAAGCACTTAGCACTGTGTCTGGCTCAGTAAAGGACACCACTATAATTAAATATAGGAAGACCAAGATTTCATTCTTCCTGCTTCTCCTTTCCCCACCTTCCTTTTCTCTACACTCAATGGGCCCAACTATTGCTCTAGAGGGGTTTTCTTTAGGGCCACATGCAAGCTCTTTTATCTTTTTATTTCCTTTCTCTGGGATCATTTTCACATTCTCCAGGTCACACTTCTGGTTTTTGTTGTTTTTTTAAGAGCAGAAAGGATTCAATTAGTGTCTGTACCCATAAAGTACAACTTATGTTAATTTGGACATATAACTTCTGATTTTAATTGAGCAAAAGAAATAGTGTCTCCCATATTCCATTTAATTTGAGTTCTGAGCTAAATCAAATATTTTCCAGTGAAAAACTTCAGGTATTACAAAAAACAGCATCTGGGGGTGCCTGGTTAAGCGTCCGACTTCAGCTCAGGTCATGATCTCTCGGTTCATGAGTTCGAGCCCCGTGTTGGACTCTGTGCGGACGGCTTAGAGCCTGGAGCCTGCTTCGGATTCTGTGTCTCCCTCTCTGTTCCTTCCCTGCTGGTGCTACTGTCTCCCTCTCTCTCAAAAATAAATAAACATTAAAACACACACACACACACACACACACACACACACACACACACACACAAACCAGTGTCTGGAAAGAAAACTGTGCAGCTTTTCTGGAGCCTGTTTTCTGCTGCTGAGAGCTAATGTAAACTGGGAACGAGAGACACTGTCTTTCTTAGCATCAGTTTCTATTTTTGAACACAAAAAGGACTAATGCTGAGTGTTAACAGTTACATTACAAAGCCTAAGATAATACCTAAGAGAAAAGTGACAATTGTTTTGGTAAGGAAATAAGTTCATTTCAAGATAGAAACTAGTAGCTTTGTCTCTTAGATCTTACGGTGGATGTTCTGCACTTCTGTGCCTGATTCTCTTAGGAGACAAATCCCTGTGGGTTTACAAGGAGGAGTAGGTGGCATTTAAAGGGTTATTTAGGGACCAAATAACATAATCAAAGATCAAAGATGTGATTTACCAGCAAAGAAGCTACTTTGTCAAACTTAGGTCATATGCCCTAAGAAGAAGACCACGGAGTGAAACAGAAGGAAAGTGTGTATCTGAACCCCCTGGAGAAATTCCACAGAGTCGGTCAGTTAGAAACCATAAATTGACAGATAAATATTTTTCTAAAGTTCCCTAATGAAAATCTTATATGTGGGGACAAGTGGGCTATTAATCAACTTGGTTAGGCATTTTTAAAAATGTTTATTTATTTATTTTGAGAGAGACAGAGAGAGAGAGCAGGGGAGAGGCAGACAGAGAGGGAGAAATAGAATCCCAAACAGGCCCCACCTTGTCAGCACAGAGCCCATTGCGGGGGCTCCACCTCTCCAAGTATGACATCATGACCTGAGCGAAATCAGGAGTCGGATGCTTAACCGACTGAAGCCACCCAGGCGCCCCAACCTAGTTATGTATTTTCTTAATAACTATTCATTACTTCCTACAATGTTATTATGATTACAGGACCATGATTCATCATGATTTGGAGCCAGCCTGCCTGAGGTTAAATCCTGGCCCTGGGAGGTATAAGATCCTGAGTAAAACGGAACTATTGTGAGGATTACATAATGTGATATATGTGAAATATTCAGGACAGTGTTTGCTCAAATGTAGGCTCTTAATAAATAACAGCATGTTAAATATTATTAATATTATTATTGTCCGGATTACATGTGCAAAGTCAATATTCTAGAATGTAACCACCAAACAAACATTGCTTCACTGTGGAAATGGTGTCCAAATTTCAAGCTGGGATTCAAGTGATAAACTAGCTTGAATTGAATGTCGTGCAGACAGTGGGAAATGGCTTTCTTTGTTACAGGTCACAGAAGTAGGACTGGTCTTGGGTGCTGGCTGAGGAGACAGGAAGAGAGAGAGAGAGAGACAGAGAGGGTCCCAGGTATGCCCAGCAAAGCCAGGGGTGGTGTAGGGGAGACCATGTTAGGGTCTGGGCTGGCCTGAAGCAGTCAACTATATGTGAAGGATGTTATGAGGTGGGTGTTTGTAAGACTGAGACTGGTCTATACCATCTTCTATGGAGAATAACTGGTTTCCTGTCATTTTATTATTTTGTGCCTGCACATTGAGAGTGTGTGTGTGAGTGAGTGAGTGTGTGTGTATGTGTGTGTGTGTGTGTGTGTGTGTTTCTCAGATACTGTACTTCCTTCTGCTCAGCTTTCTTATTTTCTATCCCTGTGGGATTGGATAATCTTCCAGGCAAGTCTCAAGGAGGCAGTTGGAGTAGGAGGGCACAGAATTCAGCTCTCTCCAGTAAGGAAGGGGAGCATGACTGAGGGGTGGTCCTAAAATGGTGACTGCTGCCAAGTGCCCACACCTAAGTGTCAGGCCCCCAGATGCCCTGGCTTTGCACTGAAGGGTGCGATGGCAGCCATGCCCCGATAACCCCATCTATGTGGCATTTACAGTGCAAAAGTGCTTATCTCACAAAATCCTTACAACAGCTCTATAAAGCAGTATGGCCATCCCTATTTTAGATGACAAAACCAAGGCTTAGTGAGATGAAGTCACCTATCCAGGTGACATAAATAGAGAGTGCTGGCAATGTGACTGCAAAATTTGAGTTCTTAATCATCTGAAGCAGTCTCCATTCTAAGGTTCTGTCTGAACTCATTATCTACTTATATCCAATTTCTTCAAATGTACAAATTCTTCTTAAGCTGCGGCATCTTTTTTTTTTAATATTTATTTTTGAGAGAGAGAGAGAGACAGAGAGACAGAGAGAGACAGAGTGTGAGCAGGGAAGGGGCAGAGAGAGAGGGAGACACAGAATCTGAAGCAAGCTCCAGGCTCTGAGCTGTCAGTGCAGAGCCCGACGTGGGGCTCAAACTCATGAGCTGTGAGATTATGACCTGAGCCAGTCAGCTGCCCAACTGACTGAGCCACCCAGGTGCCCCTGCAGCATCTTTTTTTTTTTTTTAACTTTTTTTTAAATGTTTGTTTATTTTTGAGAGACAGAGAATGAGCAGGGGAGGGGCAGAAGGAGAGGGAGACACAGAATCTGAAGCAGGCTCCAGGCTCTGAGAGTCAGCACAGAGCCTGACATGGGGCTTGAACCCACAAACTGTGAGATCATGACCTGAGCCGAAGTCAGACTCAACCGACTGAGCCACCTAGGCACCCCCAAGCTGCAGCATCTTAAAGAGGGGCAACAATATTAAGAGCTTGCAGCTCCTATATGACTACACACTCTTCTTACACATCTTACGAGAGAGAGAGAGAGAGAGAGAGAGAGAGAGAGAGAGAGAGAATCTTAAGCAGGCTTCACATTCAGGAAGGAGTCCGATGTGGGGCTCAATCCCACAACTCTAGGATCATGACCTGAACCAAAATCAAGAGTCATATTCTCAACCGACCAAGCCACCCAGGCTCCTCACATCTTAATATTCTTAATTTCCATTTTCCTGCAATGGTATCACATGCTTCTCTTATGCCTCCATGACTTACACATACTCACACAGACAAAACTCTTTATTCTCCGTGCTGGTAAATTTTAAAAAAATCATCACTTTTTAAAATTTTATTTTATTTTAAAGAGAGAGAGAGAGAGAGAGAGAGAGAATGTGAGCAGGGGAGAGGGGCAGAGGGAGACAGATAGAGAGGGAGAGAGAATCTTAAGAATCTCCACACTCAGGATGGAGCCTGATATGGACTCAATCCCATGATCCTGGGATCATGACCTGAGCCAAAATCAAGAGTCGGATGCTCAACTGACTGAACCATCTAGGTACCCCAAAAAGTCTTTATTAATGAGTTTTATGGGTTGTATAAAATATAACTGGAGTGTTTTTATAATTCAGATGTTCCCAATCTATAGGAACTAGAAATAAAAAGAAGCTGAGGTTAGCCCCTCTACAGTAACAAGAAATGCCTTGAACACTGCAGGAGAAAAGACCCTGTCTTGTACTGAAAATGTGGTCAGGCTTATGCCCCAGCTCTGTAGGCATCATATGGGCAAGTGACTCCATGGGCATCACTTCTTCATCTGTACAGGGGAGTTGGATGAGTTGACCCTAAAATTCCACTGACCTTTTGAGATTCTCTAAACCCTATTCCTTTCCTGCTGAGGACTTGAACTTTTTATAATCACTTTCCTGGGGTTTCCGTGAGTGCTTCAAATGGGTTTTCTGGCAGGAGTAGCTGGGAGATTTGAGAAAAATTATAAGAGAACTCTGCAGGCTGGGAGAAGCAATGACCATGAGATTGTCCCTTCTTTCTTTGATGTAAGTTTCACAGAGTTGATGGCTGCCACAGGAACAGGGCTAAAGGTTTATAGAGTCTTTGTTTCGGCCAAATCAACAACAAAGCATGGTTCCTATGGGTTTTGGGACCTGGAAATCCCTTTGACACACACATCCCTGTGCTGGAAATTATAACACGGGGCTCTGGTTCAGGAATAGGTTCCCCAGGCCTGTCAGATGGTCCTAGGAACAGTGCTTGCTGATTTGGGTTCAGTGAATTCTATTAAATACCCCCACCCCCGGTTTTTGTGTTTGCTGGTTCTTTTCAGAGGAGCAGCCACTTGGGGTAAAACAAACTATTTCTGGTACTGAGTGACCTAGCTTTTAATGTGATTTTAACATGGCTTCACAGGATATTTGCATTTTTGTGATTTTTTTCCCCTTCTAAGACTGCTTACCAGTAAAGGCTGGAAAACGGGAAGTGAAAGAACAACATTCTTGGGATGTAGATGATAAAATGATTAGAAAGGGGACAAGAGAATAAGTAGAAAATTGGGAATGAAAATTTCTGGAGAAGTGGTTGGATGAAATAAGAAATGTATTACTAGAAGGAACTCCAGGCCAGAAAAAACGTCAAAAAGATGTTAAGGGAAACTCAGAGGCTAAGTCTCTAAGGCTCAATCAAAGGCAGCGTTCCTAAAAGTAGTTTAGAAAGGTTGACATCTTTAAGTGACACCTCCCACCCCTCCCCACATTGCCCCAAGAGAAGGTTGTTATAAAGAAGAGCCATCTGAAATTCATTATTTTATCTATTCAGGGATGATGTATCTCTCCTAGTAGGGTGTAACAAAGGAAAAGGCATGCTTCTTCTCTAAATCATCTGTCTGATTTTTCTTATAAATACCGTGAAACTTATCATGGATCATGACTGTTTCTTTCTTTTGGTCACTAAGAATTCTCAGAACAAAATTTAGTCACTGTAAAGACTGGATAGTACACACTTGATTATGTTTTACTTTTTCCTATCCTATTTCTCTTTTCCCTTAATATCATCAATTATTTATATTTATTCACTTTTTATTGTTTATTTATTTATTTTGAGAGAGAGAAAGAGCCGGGGGGGGGGTAGAGAGAGAGGAAAAGAGAGAGAGGGAATCCCAAACAGGTTCCTTGCTGTCAGTACAGAGCCCAACATGGGGCTTGATCCCACAAACCATGAGATAATGACTTGAACCAAAAGCAAGAGTCAGATGCTTAACTGACTGAGCCACCCAGGTGCCCTTATATATATTTATTCTTATAAGCATCTACAAAATCTTTTGTGAAAGGAGTTTAGTATATACCTAGATACCTATAAACACAGATAGGCAAGTAAAGGCAGATATAGATTAAGGACTTAAATGGCTATGAGATGCTTCCTGTGCAGACATGTGTTTATTTATCAACGGTCCCCTCTCTGCATATACATTGCTACTAATGTTGGCAACAGTTAGTGAGAAAACTTTCAAATAATCTTTGATTTGAGATAATTAAAAAACAAAAAACAACTGGTAGAAGCTACTTGTGAGACATTTGAGCTTTAGGGCCCAGACACTGTGGTAAGATTATTCTTTGAGCACTTGGGTCCTTTGGAGGAATCTGGAATACAGGTTTATCTCCTTAAAACATAACAGCATTAGAGATTCAGGCACAAAGCATTCATTTCTATGTTCACAACAGATTCTAAGGATTTAGCTCTATAAATCCAAAGAAATTATTTTCTGAAAACACTGTTGCCCTTCCCAGTATAGGCTCACACACACAGAGACAACCAGAAAAGGCTTTGCAAAACAAACTACAAGGTCTTATAAATGCACACAATTGTGCATAAGGACTCAAAGACAACTGCAAGGTATGACTCATGAATACTGACTACAGATAAAATCTTTCATGGCAAAGATGTCAAAGCCAGTAGACAGGTTTTAGATGGCGCTAGAGGATTCCTCTAGCTGGACCAGGCTCTGCCATTTGAGTTAGACTTTCCCATGAACAAATGGCCTTGAAGAGGCATAATATATGCCCCAAGACCACTGATTTCTGAACTTGTCATGTAGTTGTGGGTACACATGTCTAGGTAGGCAGCAATGGCTGTAGATAAACAAGCAATTGGAACAACTGAACAGTTTTAAAGCTACAGATGCCACCTTGCAGAACCGTGTTTCTGGAAGTGAGATCTCTCTCTTTTAAAAATGTTTATTTATTTTTGAGAGAGAGGGAGAGAGCAAGTGAGCAGGGGAGGGGCAGAGAGCAAGGGAGACAGAGGATCCCAAGCAGGCTCCAGGCTCTGAGTTGTCAGCACAGAGCCTATGTGGGACTTGAACCCACGGACCATGAGATCACTTCAGCCAAAATCAGACGCTTAACCAACTGAGCCACCCAGGCACCCAGAAATGAGATCTTTAAACAACCTGACTTACAATCACCCAGAGGCTTAGGGGAGCTCCTAAAAAGACTGATTTCAGGGTGTCACTCCAGCCCTAATAAATCAGTGTATTTGACTTAAAAATATATTAATGCTTGTCCCCGTGCTCCACCCCATGATCAATAACAATTATTTTTTACAGAAGCTATGAAATTAACAAATACCATGATTCTAATCCTAAAACTTTATTTGTTGAATTTTTAGAAATGACAGGATAGCTCTAGCTTATTCTTTTTAAAGAGATAACAGGTGGCAAGAAGTTAAATTACGAGCGGTAAGTCTAGAACAAAGCAGCCAAGTTAGAAAGGAAAATTCAAATTCAGAATTGGTAGAGTCGTGGTGGGGTTTTGTTAGGAGTCCACCTAACACCAAACTGAGATAGGAAAAAGGAAAAAAAATGAGCATCTCTCTTTTTACAGTGTAGAACTTACTGCCATCGGGCTTTATCCCTTAAGGAATTTTTCCTGGAGCTGTTTCCTTCACTGGGGCTGTCCTCCTCCTCGGCCTCCAGACTTCGGCTGCAGCTCCTGATGATCTGAAAGATGCTGTTGACTGTGGACTCCTTCTCCGAATTCTTTAAGCCATTATGTCCCACTCGTTGTAAGAAATTATCTTGTCCACTGTAATCGGCTACAAACTACAGAAAAACATACCAAGAATTTGTTACTGCAACTTCATGTACTGTGTCTTAAATAAAAGACTTGGGTAGGGAAATAAAAGCACAACAGCCATAAATAATGGCACTTATGCCTATTTCTTATTGAAAGAAAAAGAAAGAGCCTCCAGGAAAAACATTTTTTCGTTTCACCACATGAGCTATCGGAACTCACTCTTGTTTCCACTAAGACAATTTTAGTTCCTGTAGGAATCGACGCTCCGTTTCAAATTTACAACACAAAAAGCAGCATTATTTCAAGGCTCCCGAGGGAGAAGATTAGCCCTACTTTGCCGAGGAAGGGTAGGGTTGTTTTCTCCTGGCAGAGAGAATTGAGAAAAACCATGACAGAAGTCCATTCTTCTATGGAACCAGATAACATTCCTGGGGCCCAAGGGAAACACAGAGAAACAATGATGTTTGCTATATTTCCCATATATCCTATGGCAGCACAGAGGTTTCCTGGAGGTTTTAAAGCTCTTATACTTTGTATTCATGATCAGGAAGTTTCTCCCATCAGAGGTAAGCGCTCCAGCTGCACCACTGGATGTGGCATCCTCTGCGTCTAAGACATCCTCTGCGTCTAAGCTGGTGTGGGTGTGCTAGGGAGGGCTTGTGTTAAGCTTACTCCTCCATTTACTGCACTTTCATCTTCCCTCATAAGCCAGAGAGATGCAAGCTGGTAGTGTTACCTGTGCCTGTCAGGGGCTCTTAAGTCTCCCTGATACCAGGTGATGCCTGGTTCCCAGGTGACACAGAGGAGGCTGAAGTTTTAGGAGTCTTCTCACGGCCACCGAGAAGGGGTGTATGTGAGTGTGTGTGTGTGTGTGTGTGTGTGTGTGTGTGTGTGTGTGTGTGAAAGGTCAGTAGTGTTGCTGTTGCCATGGTGACAATGATCCTAGATTTGGGTTTGAAACTGCCAGCTATGGACTCCTCAAAATTCTTGGTAAAGTTCTCCCAATTCAGTCTCTTCTTTCATTTCTAAACACCATCTAGGGAGGCTTCCTTATTTTCTTCAAGTTTCTCCGAGCCCTTTCTCTCCAATGCCCCATACCCTGAGTCAAAGCTCACAAGGTCCTCTCCCCTCTGGGAGTCAGGAACAAGAAGCCACGGGCCTGGGAGAGCCGAGACAGCCGTGATCAGAGCCTGGAGCTCGTCTTTACATGAGACACCAGCTTCTCCAGGGTCCTCCCGCAGAGGAGGAAAGCAACGCAGCGTTGACCTCCCGCCATGTTTTCTTTCTCTGATTCAGAAAACTTACTACTCTTGCTTGACTTCTCTTATCCTCTGCATACAGACATTCCCACCCAATGAGAGAAGAAAACCCCATCATCCCTTAAAAAAAAAAAATCAGAGAACAGCACCCATTTTCACTGGTACTTACACACTGCTCCATTCAAGCTAATTTAACAAGAAGAAGCCCCAAACAGTGCTAGCCAGCATTTTTTTCTCAGGAATTTCCAAGGACCTGTTACCCAGCACAACAGTGACAACGGATTAGCCTAGGCTCCGCAGGTTCTTTCTTGGCCTTAGTGAGTGAGGAGCCAGGCAGCAATGAAGACTTCAGATTTTGAAAGGACTCACCTCTAGAGTTTCTTCTTGGGAATTGTACCTCGGGCAAAGCTTCATGAGGCCGGAGGCTCCGTCCAGTACTTCACAGAGCTCCTTCAGAAACACCCCACAGAACGGAACCACCTTACAGCCAGGTATGTGCAGAGCCCGCGTGACCACCTTCTTGTACTCGCAGGAAGATTCGTGCTGAGCCATGGCATCCTTCAGGCTCCTCATGGTCTCTAGGTCAGACTGGTCCATAAACTGCCACATTTTTAAAACTTTTCTTGACCTATTGTAAGTAAATGATGTTTTTTGAGACTGAAGGAGAAATAATATCGTTTGTAGTATATAGCCCAAGCTCCATGCAAATTTATTCTTTTTGCCTCAGTTTTCACTGTTTCGATATTTATTTAGGACTCCTATCTCCACCCACCTACTTCCCCAAATGAGGTATTACTTTTAATTAAAAATTGAAACACAAAATTAAATAGGACAGATACAAATAACACATGTTATTTGTGGAAGGAGTTAATTTTGGAAGGTGGGCATAAAACTAGGTTTGAATTTTTCTGGCAGCTATAGCCGAAAGGGAAACCTAGTGGGTCATATGGTTTGTACAGATATTTATGGAGGACTATCTGCAGAAAATATGGTGCGTCCACTCCTCTTGATATTTAAAATGTTATCCTTGGATTAGGCCAGTTTCTCAGTAAAATACATGAAATCTGTTTTGGTCTCTTTTATAGAACTGCTTTTACTAAATCCAGCTTTGACGTTAAGCCACGGGTTATCCTAAGGGACATGATCTTAAAATACTATTTGCATAACAGGATGTTAGATGGGACTTTTCCTATGATGAACTTGCTGCTGACAACAACAGGTGACATTGTACCCCACTTCCTAAAGAGAGGCACCAGCTCATCACAAGGGTACCCCAACAGCTTTGCCCTCTGTGGTATATAACCGTCCATCATGCCATGCAGAATTGGCTCTGAGCAGCCAGGTAGGGAATATTTCTTTGGATAGAGTTGTCAGAGCCCTCTATATGTGAGAAGGAGGAGGACCATCCCAGGGCAGGGGCTTCAAGTGAACTCCATGGAGAGGCTGACCTTTGTCCTGAGTTTGTTGATCACTTAGCCTGGTGTGTGACTCCTGCCTGGAAAAGTCTAAAGATGACAGGCTGCGTAGGGCTGCCCAAAGGTTCCCGTGGGCCTGTCCTGCATTTGCAGAATCTGGGAGGGCAAAACACTGTGTGTTTCCTGTGAGTCTGTAAGGGCCACCGTGAGGGGCAGTTCCACGTGTCCACGTGGCTGCCCAAGGAGGAATCCCAGCAGAAAGAGTCTGCGAGGACAGGGTTTCCAGAGCTGGATCCTGGGGACTGAGTGCGCCTTGCTCCTCGCTGGCTAATGGTGCAGTGAGAGGTACCTACAGGGCAGCAGGTGGGGGAATGTAGGAGGAGTGACTGGGGAGGAACCCTAAAAGCACACCTGTCTTTGGGAGCACCTAGGCCAGATTATAACTGTCCCCATCAAGGGAGACCTTTGCTTCCTTTACCCCATCTCCCTTCCTCTTTCTTCTCCTGTCCACTTTTTCTGCAAGGACCCCGAGCTGGAGTGAGAAAAGATAAACCCTGTTCTCTTGCTCCACTGCAGGTTTCTGAGATTTGTTGGGCTGCGAAATGTGGGGAAAAGGTGATGCTTTAAACCAAAGGTGAGGTTGAAATTTTGATTTATATCAGACTGGATTAAAAAATCACTATGTCCAAGAGAAGACATTCAAAGGACATAGAGAAGTACAACATGACAAACCCCATGCACCAACCTCTCCATTTAAAAAATAAAACATTGGGCTCAGCTCAGGTCATGATCTCACAGTTCATGAGTCCTAACCTGACATCGGGCACTCTGCTTTAAGCACAGAGCCTGCTTTGGATTCGGTGTCTCCCTCTCTCTCTGCCCCTCCCCTGCTCACTCTCTCTCTCTCAAAAGTAAACATTAAAAACAAAACATTAATAATGTGGTTGAGACCTCAGTGGGCTCCTCCAGGAACACACACTCCTCTTTCCCTCACCAAAAGGGACCACAAAGGGGACCAGTGTTCTCGTTCCCTTACAATTGTGTATGCTTCCCCAACATAGGTATAGATCACCCAGCAGTTTGTAGGGATGTGTGAGTGCTTTTAAACTTTATATAAATGGTGTCACACATTAGGTACTGAGGCATCCTGCTTTTCTTGCACAGCTGTGTGTTTCTGAGATTTATTCATGCTCATGAGCAAAGGAGAATGAGACAAGTTATTGACCCCATCAGTGACCGGGAAAGCTATAGGACCTCCCAAGGTATGACCCAGAGCAGGGGGCAGGGAAAGTCAGTCAGGCAGGTTTGAATGACAGTGAGGTCAGGAAACTAAAATTGTTTCCTGATTTCACCCCACTGAGTCCAGCCTGCCCTATACCTGGTTTCTTTCTTTCTTTTTTTTTTTTTTATTTATATATGAAATTTATTGTCAAATTAGTTTCCATACAACACCCAGTGCTCATCCCAAAAGGTGCCTTCCTCAATACCCATCACCCACCCTCTCCTCCCTCCCACCCCCCATCAACCCTCAGTTTGCTCTCAGTTCTCAACAGTCTCTTATGCTTTGGCTCTCTCCCACTCTAACCTCTTTTTTTTTTTTTTTCCTTCCCCTCCCCCATGGGTTCCTGTTAAGTTTCTCAGGATCCACATAAGAGTGAAACCATATGGTATCTGTCTTTCTCTGTATGGCTTATTTCACTTAGCATCACACTCTCCAGTTCCATCCACGTTGCTACAAAAGGCCATATTTCATTTTTTCTCATTGCCACGTAGTATTCCATAGTGTATATAAACCACAATTTCTTTATCCATTCATCAGTTGATGGACATTTAGGCTCTTTCCATAATTTGGCTATTGTTGAGAGTGCTGCTATGAACATTGGTTTCTTATAAGGTGGTAAGAATCCCTTTTGGGGCATGAAATGGAAGTGTGAATAAACTAAGTGAATAAATGAGTGAGACACAGTTCTCATTATATTTAATCGCCCTTGTTTCTGTGAGTGACAGTAGTCACAGTACATTTGGGGGCACAAGACAAACCTCAGCAAGATCAATGGTTTTTTGTTAGATTGAGAACTGACACTGGTTTTAAAACTTTCTTTTTCTGTTTATAAAGGTACTAGATGCTTGTTGTAGAAAATCTGGAAAATACCAAAAATATAGAAAACCCACCCATAGTTCTACATCCACAGGCAACATTAGGTATATTTCCTTCCAGTATTTATTCTACTTGTAGATGTATGTTCTGAATGTTTTATAAATGTTGTTGTGTAAATATTGCTGAGGCTATTAAGTAAAGACAGCCTTGTTCCCAGATATTTTTATGCATTATATATTATGTGTTTTCCAATGATATCAAACATTTTTCAAAAACATTTTTGGTGGTTAAATAATATTCCATTGTAAGAATACATCATGTAATTTCATTCATTTCTCCACTGATATTCATTTGGGTTATTGTATTTTTCATTTTTATTTTTTAAACTTTATTTATGTATGTATGTATGTATGTATGTATGTATTTATTGCTCATGAGTGGGGGAGGGGCAGAGGGACAGAGAGAGGGAGAGAAAGAATCCCAAGTAGGCTCACTCCCTACTGTCAGCACAGGGCCCAATGTGGGGCTTGAACTCATGAACTGTGATATCATGACCTGAGCTGAAAATCAAGAGTCAGATGCTTAACCAACTAAGCCACCCAGGCACCCCTGGGTTATTTTAAATTGACACCATGATTGAGTAAATATTGTTATATGTAAATCTTTTTACTTCTAATTGTTTCTTCCAATCATCCACACCTCCCTGTGTAGCACAGACCCCACGCACAATCAACCAGTGCTAGTCTTATGTGACCAGTATAATGTAGTAAAGTGACAGCGTGTGACTTCTGAGGCTGGGTCATAAAAGGCACTGCAGCTTCTGCCTTGTTTTCTTGTCATTCACTTCGGAGCAAGCCAGCTGCCATGCTTTGAGGACAGTGATGTCCAGAAGAGAGGAAGTGAGGTCCCCAGCCAATAGCTGGCACCAATTTGCCAAACACAGAGGAGAAGTGTCATTAAAATAGAACTATGTTATCATAATGTAATCTTTTCTTTAAAGAAAAATACCAGAGGTTCTTTGTAGAAAACTTATCACAAAGAGAATCCAATCATCCAAATCACCTCCTGTTCTCCCAGTATTTTTTCTATTTTTTCCTTCTTTTGAGCCATGACTGATACATCTGTATGTATCATTTTGAATGCCAATGACACGGTCATTTGAGTTATTCTTAGTTAAGAAAGCTCAAAAGGACAAAAAAAATTCCAACTCTGAGAAATTTCCTTTTTCCCCCAACCACGAATCCCTTTGCAGGGATCTGGAGAATCAAAGAAAAATCCCGATAACGTTAGGGAGCAAGATCTATTTATAGTGAGAACCCTCACTGGGAAGGCGAATCTCAGACACTGAGAACAACAGGTTCGCTTTATGGGGCCTCACTGCATGCCAAACATGCATGCTAAACACTTCGTACTATCTCACTAAATCCTGGGTGAGGAAGTAGGTGCTTTTTATTATTATCATCCCCATTTTACAGATAAAGAAACTGGGGCTCAAGGAGGTCGAGCACCTTGCCCAGACCACACAGCTATTCCATGGGGGAGCCAGGATTTGATCCCATTGTTCTGACCCAACAACTCATGCTCTTCCTCACACCACATTGCCTCCATTAAGAGTGAGGGGCAGTTACTTTATGCCGGGTAACTGAGGCTTGAAAGGGAAAAAGGTAGAAGACTTTATTGATAAAATGGTGATCTTATTATTAGCTTAGTGGAGAAGGCATAAGAGCAAGATATCGGAGGTGAAGGGCAAGGACTCTCAAATCAAGGCTGCCTGCATTCACATCCCAGCCGTTCCAGATGGCCTGGGGTGAATGACTTAACTTCTAACTTTAGTTCCTTCTTTTGCAAGATGTAGGAATTTTAGTATCTACCAAGAAACTGTTATGAGAATTAAAATATTTAATGCATAGGAAATGTACAGCCCAGTGCCTGATATATAGTAAGTGTTCAATAAAAATAAGAACTACTTTTATTGAATGCTTATTATCAGTGTTAGCCACTCCCAGGCAGTGGCTGGGATGCTACAGTGCTGAGGCAATTCATAAGGCAGAGCTGCAAAGAGATAGATAACAGTGGGGTTTATAGGACACAGAGGGTAAGCAGCGGTCAGTGATGGGGCGGATGGAGTTATGCAAGCAGGAAATTTTACCCAGCTTGGCCAACAGATCAGAGCAGACAGTTAATTAGAAGCATGACTGGCCATAGGGGCTGAATTCTGCTACATCTTTGAGGGGCAAGGTTTGTGGTGTTAGCAAAGGATAATGTATTTCCTGCAAATAATCACTACTAAGTGCCTGGTTTGGGTAAATGTGGTTTCCAGGGCAATTAATTCAGTGCCATTCACCTCGTACCCAGATAACTGTATTCCCCACTCCCATACCTGAGGCCGGCCAAGAACTCCATGACAGCATTGTAGTTGCCCATGTTCCAGCAGCATTTGGCCACGTGTACTAAATAGGAGAAGACTTCTCGCTTCTCCTCCATGGAGCCCGCCGTGAGGATCAGCCACGTTACCCAGGAGCTCACCTAGAAAATGCAGAGAGGGGATCCACTGAACCTATGTCCTGAAAACTCAAGGAATATTTTTTTTCCACAGGAAAACTCTTTTTCTTTTCTTTCTTTCTTTTTTCTTTTAATTTTTAATGTTTATTTTTGAGAGAGAGAGTGTGTGTGTGAGCAAGGGAGGGGCAGAGAGAGAAGGAGACACAGAATTTGGAGCAGGCTTGAGATGTTAGCGCAGAGCCTGATGTGGGGCTCGAACTCACAAACCGCAAAATCATGACCTGAGCCAAAGTCAGTAGCTCAACAGACTGAGACACCTTGGCACCCCACTCTTTTTCTTTTTTTTTAAAATCAGTTTAGTACTGGGAAATGAAAGACCCAGCTGAGAGATCGGAGGTGAAGCTCTGGGTCTCCATCACTGCTTTGCTATGGGATTCTGGGAAAGTCACTTCACTTCTCCATATTCTTCATCTTTAAAGTAAGGAGGCTGAAAGGTAATTCATGAACTCCCTCTCGATCCATAAAATTCCATGAGACTATAAGAAAATAAAGCCCAAGGATAATATTGATTAAAATACATATAAATACATTTGACTGATGGGCAGCAAGATTAAATGCAATCAATGCACTTAGTCCATAAATAAAAGAATATTTATCAAGTAGTAAAATGCATGCTATCAAATGAAAAATGCAAAAAATATATATATTTAAACTATCTTTAATAAACCCCTTATCTATTATGCTGCTCAAATGACTAATAATGAACAGATACTTACATAGCACTTACCATGTGCCGGGTGCCGGGAATTATTCTAAGCACTTTACATATGTTAACTCACCTCTCACAACAGTCTGGAGTCAGGGATTATTATTATCCTCATTTTATAGATGAGGAAACTGAAGGGCAGAGGGCCTAAGAGATTTGTGCAAGTCTTCAACCCAAAGTGGTAAAGCCTGAATTTGAATTTAGGCATGTGGGCCACAGAGGTGGCACTATTAACCACTCACTAAATGCCTGATGTGTATACACGAGGTCTGGGATGAAAGTTATTCTAATGTGATTAGTTTTTTCTACGACACAGAGTAGAGTATAACATTTAATAATGAGCTACTTCTAAGCCCCCCCCCCCCCATGATATGCAGCCTCAATCCTCTGCTTAATCTCTAAGATTATTTTGCTGCTACCTATACGTTGGTGCTTGAATACTTGTGTTCATTTAAGTTACTTTCTCCCTCCTAGCTAATGTCTGGACTGATAAACTTAGTTGCTAACAAACCAAAGCCTTGGTCTTGACCCCACATGGCCCATTAGCTGCACTGGTTCAGTAACAGTGCTGACACCTGGGACCACCTCATTTCCCTGGCCTGAGGGAGAGGGAGGCCAGAACACCCGCTCATGGTGACCCACGACAACTACAACAAAAAAAAGAGTTTAAGGTCTACGGCATACTGCACTTCCCTCCCACCCCCACCGGCCCCATTGATAAAATGGTAGGAACGAATGACATTTAGTGCTGGCAGCAACCACAGAGGGCGGTCCAAACCCATTTTTCCAGATGAAGAATCTATGGCTCATGGGAGAAGTGATCTTCTGAGGTCACAGTTCTTGTTAATGTCAAAACTAGGACTCCCAGTGCGGTACTCTTTTATCTGATGAGGGATGACAGTTTCTTTAAACTTGGCACCGCTTAGGTTTTCCTAAGCACTTGCTTAAGAGCTGCATATTTGAACACAGAGTCAGACTAAAAGGAGAAGATACCAAGGAGAGTACCAAAAAAATAATTAAAGCAACGAAAAAAGGAGAACAGAAGAGAGAGATGCTGAACACCTCTTCCCCTTTCTTACACAGAAACAAAAAGCAAAACAGTGGCACCAGGGACCTTCATCGGTAAAACAGGGTCACACCGTGGGACCAGCCGGGAGTGTGATGCAGGATGTGAGGGACCACCTGCCACCCTGAGCCCCTGCCCCAGCCCTGCCCCAGCCCAGTGGGCCCCGAGCACGCACCTCTGCTCTCAGCCTGCTCTGGACTTCGTGCAACATCAGGAGAACAGATCTGGAATCAGACTCCTAGGACAAGCCTGGGTCCAGATCATCCTGCAAGGAATTCAGAGCCTCTTGGGAAGAGGAGAACCTAAGATGGCCATTTGTTCTGATCTCCCGGGGCTGTTTTGAGCACACAGGAGCCTTCTCGAGTCCCAGATCCATCCTTTCTCCTGCGGCTATAAGCGATTCCTTGCTCACTGTCTCTATGCCTTGTGCCCTCATCACCTGGTTACCCAGTGAAAAGTCACCTTTGTGAAACCCTGACTCTCCAGAGCAAGAAACTGTTTTGTCAATACTGACTGAGTGTCATGGGTGTTCTGTGTAGTTTTTCCTTTCATGTGATTTGCCTTTAATGAGCCCTATCCTGCTCTGGGGAACTGTGAGCAAACACTTAGAGTCATAATTATTGACTCTTTGAGCTAGAAATTCACACTCATCTTCTTACAAATGAAAATAAATCCCCAAAAGTTAAAAGCGTTTCCCAAAGACACCTGATGCATTAGGTCTTGAGCCCTCTGGCTATATTCTTCTTGTGGCTGTAGTTCCTTTTTTACTGAAACTGATTGCCAATCAGCAGCTCTGGAGAGTCACTGCTCTTTTAGGCTATTCTGGTCCCACACAGTGACTTACTAGTCTAGTGATCTGAAAGGGTTAATCCATCTTCCCTTGGAGAGGCCAGCTTCACAGAGCAGACGCAGACCACCACGTGGTTGGTGCCTCCATCCTGATCATGCATCCAGATTTATTTCCTATCAGTCAAATCATTTTCCATATACTTTCCCACAATGTTAGGAAAAAAATAGCGATACAGTATTTCACATGGAAACCTAATTTAAACCAGCCGTTCCATCTCCAAGTGTGAGTCCCCAGGGCCTGGTTGTTGAGATTATGTAAGCACTGTTATCATAAACACACACACAAACATACACACACACGCGCACACACACACACACACACCATCTGCGTACAGACTTCAGGGACAAAAAAAAAGTCTTATTGCGGACTGATGTATTTATAATTTTATAGGCACTAAGTGATGTGACTTTCATCACTAATTATGAAAAACGAATGTCACAAAAAACCCCATAAGGATCTGGCAATGACTGAAAAATGTTGCCCAAGGCATAAACGGTGGTTGTATTTATTAAGTGGAAAATGGGATGTGTTGCCAATCCAGAAAGAATTTCAGGACTGGAATAACACAGAAAAACACAAAAACTGCACATATAGAGAGTACTAAAACTCAAGTGTAGAGTAGAAAGGTGTTAAATGTGGCAGATTACTTTGCCCTATTTGAATGGTTAGCACAGAATAAAGACAGAATCTGGCCCCCGCCTAATTCCCTAAGAGTCCCTCCCAGAGGCTCTGTGATTACCCTGAGGGCCTGACCCTGGGTACAGGTCTACAAACTCCACAACTGCTCCTCTCCAGACACTTCTTTTCTGCCTCTTTTGCTTTTGTCAGTACTCTCAGGCCTAGCCAAACTCAACAGCTTGCTCTCCTCACATCAAACACCTTGTTGGCATCACACAAGCTCAGTCTGGAAGGAATGCTTTTGTTCCATTCATAAATTACCTTTCCCTGGCCCCCACCATGTCCTGCCCGTGTCCTTTGTGAAGCCAAATCCTTACCTTGGCCACCAGGCCCCCATCAGTTCTGCAACCTCACCTTCGACCTTTCTCCACACTCCTGCTTTTAGGGAGATGACCAAGGCCTTTTCTCATTTCAGGGGTCTTCTATGGGATGGGTCTCCATGGCCCCCAGACTTTGATTAGGTAAAACTGCCCTCAGGACCTGCCCTGGGTCCCATGCTTTAGAAGGCCTGTGATGGGGTGGAGGGAATGGGTCTGCCCAGTGGCTGTGCACTCACTTCCAGATCATTCATCCCTGAAGACTCAGGACTCCCAAGTCCCCTGTCTAAACAGCTCAAGCCCACTTCTGGGCCTGCAAGAGCCTGGTATCTGGATCAGTCCTTCTGTAGGGAGATCATAACTCCAGGCCCAAAGGCTGGCAGAGGGCCTGTGGGGGTGTGGTGTGTGGATGGAGTTTGAACTGGAGGTCTGAAGTGTCCACACCCAGGCACACAAGCCAGGATGGAAAGAGAAGGTGGGAAGGCCACAGGCTGGGGCCTTCTTTTTGCTTTGTCCTTTGTACTTCATCTTGGCTCCCCTAAGGTCAGGGGCAGGGCTGCCTTTAGGAATCTGATGAAAACACCACTTCCTTGAAGAGGACTGCTCTGATTTCCCATCTGGGCTGGGTGATGTGCTGGGCTATGTGGGGCCCCCAGTCTCCTTGACCCCAGACTCCCTGCACAGTCAGCACTGTGTTCCCCCAAAAGCAGACCCTGGGTCTGCCATGCCCACCAGTAGCAGTGCCCACAGTAAGTGCTCCATGAGACATGGCAAAGGAGTAAATGTGACCTCTTCTAGAAAGGTTTTTCTGATGCTCACCTAGCAACTCACATTCAACTTCTTCCTGTGACTTGATGGTGGACCCTGAGACCAAGCTCACATCTGCACTGGGATTCTCACTGCTGCAAGGATTTGCATCTGCTTTATTTTTATTGTATTTGTGTGTCTGACTCTTTCACATGGGTCTGTTCTGTCTCCCCCACTAGACCTTACGTCCTCAAGGACTAAGAGCATCTTTCCCACATCTCCAGTGTGGGGGTGCTTGGTGCCTCTGACCGACAGGCAGGCCACCCAGGGTCCCAGGAGGCCGCTGGCAGAGAGGATTCTCAGCCTCCAATTGGTCAGGGATTATATTTGGGAAAAGGCCTGAACACTTCCTACTGCTGTTCCCAGGTCCAGAAAAAAGAGACAAATGTCTTTGTGCCAAAAAGTTTTTTTTTTTTTTTTAATAAGCTGAGCAATGTTCATAGAAAGATGATCCTTTGTAGTGGGTATCTGGTCCCCCTAACTGCAGGGGCTGGGCTCGAATGGTGAGATCTAAAGAAGACAGTGAAAACCCAGACAAAGCCGCTCTGTCGATATGCAGTGCACATTGACATCTGCCCTTCGCAGAGCTTTCCTAAAACAACCCTTGAACCGTGGGCATGTGGGCATACACACACATTGTCAGACACACACACACACACACACACACACACACACACACCCCTGCCTAGGTAGCACTCTTCAAAATGCACATCACTGGCCTTGGAACCTCTAGTGGTAGTAGTAGGGTGTTTGTTGAAATGCAGATTTCAAGTTCTTGCCTAGAGTCTCTGAGAGCAGGGCCCAGGAAGCTGCTTTTTTTTTTTTTTTTTTTTTTAATGTTTATTTTTGAGAGAGACAGACAGAATGTGAGTGGGTTAGGGGCAGAGAGAGAGGGAGGCACAGAATCCAAAGCGGGCTCCAGGCTCCGAGCTGTCAGCACAGAGCCCGACGTGGGGCTTGAACTCATGAGCTGTGAGATCATGACCTGAGCCGAAGTCGGATGCTCAACCGACTGAGCCACCCAGGCACCCCAGGAAGCTGCTTTTTAAGATAACTCCCCGGTGATTCTTTCTCATACTTAGGGTGAAAACTACGTCACGGGTTCAGTGTCCCTTTCTGCACCCCTGGTGTAGCCCTTAGTCACAGCTGAAGCGTCATTTCTGTAGTACTGCACAGATGGCCGTCTCTGTAACCTCCCTGAGGCCGGGGTGTCGCCCACTTGCCAGCAGGCAGGGGCAGGCAGAGGGCCCAGAGGTGGAGAGCATGGTGCTGGGCTGAGTGAGCTGTGTTGGCTCCCATTCCACTGTCTCCTCATGCCTGGGCCTCAGGCAGGTCGCCTAGCTATCAGCCTCGATTTCCTCTTCGGTAAAACGGGATAGTATTTACCTCATAACAGGATTGTGAGGGTGAGAATGGAGATTGTATCCAAAGGTCACGCGACACTGGGTATGTAGTCCCAGGCTCAATAAGTGTTTACTGCTAGGAATGCCACTGGTAGTGCTGTTACCTGAGCTGTAGAGAAGCTGAATTCCAGGAAGCAGGACACAGAAGTCCTGAAGAAAGGAATCTCTAGGTTCTCCTAACTGCAAGGAAGGAGTCCAAGGCTGAACCAGGAAGAATCTGTCCTTGCCCTGAGAAGGGTCTGTGCCCTGAGCACAGGCCTTTCCTAGCAAAAGGATTAACACACATATTCCCTCTTCTCTGAAGGCTTCCTTAACTCCTCATGAGGAATAAAATATCCCCTTTTTCCTATTCCAAACACCCAGTCCTAGATGTATTCATATATGTGTGTGTGTGTGTGTACATATTCGTATACGTGTATATGAAGGTATATTTCCAGTACTATGTCCGAGACCAAACTTCCCCTGCTGGGAGCTCCTTACAGCAGGGGCTGTGACATATTCATGCTGGGAATCTCTGTGTTGAGGCTGCAGAGGCCAGCAGGTTACATATGCCCAGGCGTCCTTCTGGACATGAAGTGGCTGCAGGAGAGCCTCTTGAACTCCATGTCCTGCTTGGCATGTTTCCACCAGTGACTCGTGGTTTTGGAGGGACACAGAAGGGAAAAGAGAGGCCCCTAAAGGTGGCTTCTAGAGAAGCCCTAAATATACCTTGGATTATATTCCATCTTGTTCCCCTCACATTGTATCACAACTCTCTATAGAACAAACTCTAAACCTCTTTTTTTGGCCTTCAAGCCTAGCACCATCTGATCTATACTAATATCTTCAACATTAATTCCCACTGTTGGCCACCGCTCATTTGTCCGACATTTCAACCCTACTATGTTTTGTATCACTTCCTATTCTCTGGCTATTCCTATCTCTGTGCTATTGTCCAGTTTCCTTGGGATGTGAATACATAGGGAGTTTTGTGTGTTAACTCTGGCTGTCTGATGTCTCTTAGATGAATCAGCTTTCTTTGTCTTCATCTATACAGAATTCATGGTGCTGCTCCTCCCCTGCCTTTAGGCCCGGACTCAGTGATTTGTTCAAAGATGGGTATATAACCTAAGCCAGGCCAACCAGAGCCCTCCTTGATTGAGTCTTTCCCTGAAACTATCAGGAAAAAAGACACAATTTTTTTTTTTTTTTGCTGGAATTGTAACATGTAAAGATAGGAGTCAGATGCCTTTCGCCATGATATCAGGGGCACCTGCCTAAGAATGAAGATAACACAAAAGAAAGATAAAGATGGATTCCTGAGGACCTTAGATTCCTGACCAGCCATACTTGAAGTCCTATGAAGAGCCCATATATATATACCAAAAAAAAATGCCCGAACTTTGCTTAAGCAGGCTTGAGTTGAGTTGCTGTTAACTTGCGACTGGGGTGGGAGGAAGCCTTGATAAATATGTCGGATGACCCTCCTTGTTTTAACAAAAACTTATTGAGTATGTTGAGGATCTACTATATCCCATGTACCATGTTGGACACTAGTAAACAAGACAGATATGGTACCTACTCTTGGGGAGGTTGGGACCTTATGGGGGAAAATAACATAAGCAAGCAATTAAAGAGCAGTACAGTAGATAAGATGATTGAGTAAGTACAAGGCCAAGTTTACCCATCTGTATGCTACCATCTTTGGAAGTCCAGTCTTTTTACCATTCCTTGGTCCCTGCTGGTCTCCCAAAGTACTTTATTCATTTCTCTGTAACGGTGCTTATTCTTTCCACAAACAGTTACTGTACGCCCATGAATCTGCCAGGAACTATGCTAGGCAGAGCAGGAGGAGTTGGAACAACTATAAGGAAAGTAAGATAGCATGTTCTGCCTTGCAGTTAAGTTAGTGGTTTATATATCCACCTTTTCTAAATTGTCAACTCCTGGAGGACAGAAATCATCCTTCTATTGTTTGCAGAACGTTGTCCCCACAGTTTGCAAAAGATGTTTATTCTCAAGTTCTTCAACTAAAAATTCCCTAAATATTCAAAATTCTAAATTCCCCAGAATTGTTTACTGTTTTTTTTAAATACTTTTTGTTTATTTTGGTTCCATTTAACCAACAGTTCGTGTCACAAGTTACATGTAAATATTCCCAGGATGTGAATTCTAGAAGCTCTGACAAGTGCTCAATTCCAAATGTGACATACTTAATTTAAACTGCCTTTTTGTATAAAGAATACATTTATTAAAAGTTCTGAAAATGTTTTGCTGTTCCACTCTTTGTGACACTGCATTACTTTTTTTTTTTTTTTTATGTTTATTCATTTTTGAGAGACAGAGTGTGAGCAGGGGAGGGACAGAGAGATAGGGAAACACAGATTCAGAAGCAGGCTCCAGGCTCTGAGCTGTCAGCACAGACCCTGATATGGAGCCCAAACCCATGAACTGTGAGATCATGACCTGAGCTGAAGTTGGATGCTCGACCAACTGAGCCACCCAGGCACCCCTGCATTACTTTTTAAAAATTCAGGTATAGTTGACACATAACATTATATTAGTTTCGGGCATACAACATAGTGATTCAACACCTACATATATTATGAAATGGTGGCTACAATAAGTCTAGTCAACACCCATCACCATACTTAGTTACACAAAAATTTTTTTCTTCTAATAAGGACTTTTACAAACTACTCTCTTAAGCAACTTTCAAATGTGCAATGCGGTATTAACTATAATTACCATGCTGTACATCACATCCTGATGACTTAATTGTTTATAATTTGAAGTTTGTACCTTTTGACCCTCACACATTTTTCCCACCCTCTAACCCCCGCTTCCGACAAATACCAATCTGTTCTCTGTATGAGCTTGGTTTGTTGTTGTTGTTACTGTTTTGTTTTGTTTTTTAATTCTACATATAAGTGAGATCATAGGTATTTGTCTTTCCCTGTCTGACTTCTTTTACTTAGCTTGATGCCCTCAGGTCCATCCATGTTGTCGCAAATGGCAAGATTTCATTCTTTTTTATGGCTGTTTACTGTTTTAAAAGCAACCAGAGGAAACATGGAGACTTAGGTATGCAAATACCATTGCTGGTTAAATGGACTGTAGAGAACTGCCAACAGCTGTGCGGGATCTGTTAGCCTCTGCTCGATCTCCTACCATACTCCACTGGATGGATCATTCATTCTGAAACCAATTATTAAATGGTACTCAAGAGTGAGACTTATCTCATTCATGTCCTCTCCTTTTGTGAAAGTATTTATTGATAGTCCTAGAATAGGGTCTTTGCTATTTCATTTCATTTCAATAATAGGATTAAAACCCATGGCTAGGAGTTCACATAACAAGTCTTGACATAAGTGAGTTGTTAGCTCCAAACTATCCTGATCCTATCGCAGGGCCATTTATGAATTTTGTTTCCTCTTCACATGATTTTAATAATAATAATAATAATAATAATAATACTTAACAACAGCTGCCATGTATTGGGCATGCACTTGTGAGAGGGACACTGCTTATCCCTTTTGATCCTCTTGGCCTCACAGGCTGGGACTAATGCCATTCCCATTTTACAAATGAGGAAGCTGAAGTTCAGAGTGGCAGAGGTAGCTTGTCCAAGGTTACACAACCTGTGCACTAGGAACGAGCCAAATCAAAAGCTTGTGCTTTTATATTTTTATTTTTTTTAAGTTTATTTAGTTTTGAGAGAGAGAGAGAGAGAGAGAGAGAGAGAGAGAGAGAGAGAGCGCACAAGCAGGGGAAGGGGAGAGAGAGGGAGACACAGAATCCGAAGCAGGCTCCAGGCTCCGAGCTGCCAGCATATAGCCTGACTCAGGGCTCGAACCCACAAACTGTGAGATCATGACCTGAGCCGAAGTCAGACGCTTAACCGACTGAGCCACCCAGGTGCCCCAAAAGCCTGTGCTTTTAAACTATTATGCTTTACTACTTCCCATTTTCTCTCATGAGCACAAGACCAAAGAGTGGATTCATTATAGCTTTTTAAACTGTATGAGAGCTCCAACAGCTACCCTGATCTATGAGCAAAGAAATGTCTTAACAAAACTATGGTGAGTTCAGCTCAAAGACCTAAGCAGCCGAGGAACATTCCCTTTAGAAACAGAACATTGGTGTTCTGAGAGGTTGTGGAGACCATGGTGTAAGCACATGCCGATTGTCTACAAATGCTCCTGTTCTGTCACCTGTCTAAAATTCCAAGTTTTCTATGACACGCAGAATAGGACAGGGTCCTCATGAATTCAAGAGTCTGGAAGGGAGAAGGCCTGGCAGATTCCCTCCTGCAGCTCACTCACAGAAACATCTAGGTGTCCCAGACAGAGGATCAAGCGAGTCAGGAGATGTCCCCAAGCTTTCTCCCCAAGCTGTGGCCACCATTGGAGTGGTCCATATGCTTTCCCTGGTCCCTGCAGCCTCTTCATGCCAGATTAGTTGCAGGACCTTCAGAAAATACATACTCATTGAGCAAATGTTTACTGAGGGCTCTTCTATCCTCAAGGAGCTCACACTCTACTAGGCACTCCTCTGGCCACTGGAGCATGCAGTGAGCAAGGGAGACACCATCCCTGCCCTCCCAGAAGATGGTGGCATTTGTACCATCCAGCATGATCCGTCCCTTCCCATCCCAGCTGTGATCTGGCTCCCATTGGGGTTCTCCTTTATCTTTCCTCGCTGGGGATCTCAGCTGAGCAATGCCAGTGGGCACTGAGAGAGGCTGACTCTGTCATAGGCTGTCTTTTTCCTTTTTCCCTTTTCTGACATCAGTGAAGGAATAATGTTATTAAGAACACTCTTATACAGTCTACTTAAAGAGACTGTTTTAAGTGCTTAACATGTATTACTTAATTTAAATCTACAACAACCCCATGAGGTATATGTCATTATCACCCCATTTTTGTAGATGAAATGGAACAGCTGTTGGAGGCGTTGTAGTCACTCACAACAGGGACATACGACTGGTAAGTTGTGAAGGTGGGATCCCGACATGGGCAGCTCAGTCCCAGAGCCCATGCTCATAATACTGTCCTCTGCTGGCACACGTCAGTTCATGAGTGCTGGTATTTCTTGGGGCTCTGTCCTTGGCTCTTCTTGGATCTCTTCTTATGCTATACTCTTTCCCAAGATTATTTCCTTCACTTACCTGGTTTTACCCACCTCCCTGCTGCTATCTCTGAATATACAGGATATGTCCCGTATATCCAAGAATTAACTAGGCATTTCCACCCGAAGGGCCCAAGGGCTCTATAAGCCCATCCTGACCCCAGCCCTTGACTCCTCCTTCACCTTGCATCCCCACATCCAACTGGTTGCCAAGTAGCCCAGACGTCATCTCCTCCAGGAAGCCTTTCTTGAACCCTCACATGGTTAATCCATTCTCTGCTCTAACCTAGCTTTATCACTGATATGTGACCACTTTCCCCCGGCTCCTGCCACTGAGATTTGAGCTTCTTGAAAGCAGGTATTGATTGTTTTACTAATCTATTCCCCAGCACAGAGTCCAGCTTGAGTGGGAGGTGCTTAATAACCTCGTGTTCTGAGTCAGGTACAAGGCACTCCCTGCTGATGCTGCCCTTCTCAGAAGAGTGTCCAAGCACCTGGGTGTCCAGGGTATCTGGGGACTACAGTAGGGGAAGTGAGGCTGACAGCCCCACCCTGTCAGCTTGCTCTTTACCCAAGAGGTTCAAGAGGCCAGTGCTGGGGAAGGATGTCTAGGGAGCCATGACATAGAAGGCTTATGGGTAATTTGGCCCATGACGGGAAGATCCCATTTTCCTTGAGAATTTGGCATCAGAGAATGAGGGTAGTGGTGGCCTTCTCATATGCTCCAGAATTGGCTGGGCCCATTGTGAGGCGCCTTGAGTGATGGACAGGAAGGTGTCCTCCCTACCCCCCCGCGCCAATTACTTAAGTCCCCTGGATGGGGAAGTCAGTGATTCGAAAAAGGAGGAAAGTGAAGGCTGTCTCTCGGGGCCACCAACAAGGGCCAGAGGTTCTGAGACATGCTGTGAATCACTTACGACCCCAGGTAAGTGGATACCTTTCACAGGAAACTAAAAGCAAGCCCAGCAAATCACGCTTTCCCTTGTAGGGTCCAATGAGAAATGTTTGCCAATTGTAGTGAGGATGGTGAGCAGGGAACAGGAGACTAATAATGAAACCAACACTAATGATCAAGCAGGAAGGAGAGAATGGAAGGGAATAATATGGTTTGCATGTGTTGGCATAAGTTCCCCTGAAGACAAATCTGTGTGAAGAAACAAAGGACACTGGCATCTCACCAAGATCAATTACGTCCTGGCCAAGCTGGACACTGGTGGATATAACAGATCATTAAGGAGGTAATTCAATCTGCTGTCTGTGCAGTGCATGTGTGGAGGGGTGAGCTTCTGTGAATGAGACTTGTTAGGGAATAAATCTGATGAAAACCAGAATTCTGTCTCTTCAACTTCCTTGCTCTACAGGAGGGCAGGGGGAGAGGAGGGAGAACACAGGATGGGGAGCCAGAGAAATGCAGGCTCATTTCTTGGCACTTCTTTTTACTCTTTCTATGACTTTGAGCAAGGTTCCGATCTTCCTTGAGACTCAACTGCTCATCCATAAAATGGGGATAATAAATGTCCTGTATCATAAGGGTTGTGGTGACTAATAAAATAGACAATATATGTAAAGGGCCCTCATGCTTGGAGCAGAATACATACTCAATAAATGTTAACTAATATTGATAATTAAAAATAATAAGCAACTTCTTTTTCAAGATACAGTCTTTGTAGAAACAATGTTGGCCTTTTCATTACAGTGCTGGCTTCCCTTCTCTGTTTCACGGAGAGGAACTTTTTTTTTTAATGTTCATTTATTTTTGAGAAAGAGAGAGAGACAGAGTACAAGTAGGGGAGGAGCAGAGAGAGAGAGGGAGAGACAGAATCCGAAGCAGGCTCCAGGCTCTGAGCTGTCAGCACAGAGCTCGATGCGGTGCTCGAACCCATGAACCATTTGATCATGACCTGAACCGAAGTCGACGCCTAACAGACTGAGTCACCCAGGTGCCCCTTGCAGAGAGGAACTTCTAAGGATTAAGCCTTCAAAAAGAATGAGCCTTTGTGTCTTTTAACGAGGCCAGAAAGGAGAGGCAGAAGAAAGGTGGAAAAGGGGCAAGGCAAAAATTGAGAAAAAAATGTATCAACAGAAAGTCTAAGGGCCGCTGGCATGAAGGGAATAGGAAACAGGAAATGGGGAAAGAGGGCGTGGGCAGGGCCTGTGTGAGGAAGTGAGGACACATGGATATGGTTTGGTTCGAGGGGAAGTGCTCAGAAAAATAACGGTGCATCACAAATAGGTTTTAGAAGGGTGACCTGAGGCCCTCGGGCCCTCTGTCCGGGAATTATCAGGTCCATGAACTACAATTACACTTGATTCAGAATGGGATTAAACAACAGGGTGTGACACTGACCATTCCAGCACCTTTCTTACTTTGTGAAAAGGATGTCATCTTTTCTGAGGAAAGAACAGACCCCAATTCTGAATAAAAACCAACAGAGCTGTACGCGTACAGCAAAAATTCTACGATGTTCAGCACAGGATAAAATTACTCAGTGTGCCTTGCCAACCACCTAATTTATAAAAATAAACAATGGATGTCCTGCTTTGAGAACAGGTAACTGGCTGAGAGGCAACTGCCCTGGTGGAACAAAGCAAGGAGCTTGAGACTGACAGCCAAGTGCAGGGAAATTCTACTCGGGAAGTGCTCCCAGGCTGCACTTGATACTTCATTTGTCTTGTTTGTTGACGGGCATTCTTATTTGTGTGCCTGTCCCTCTGTAGCTTTAGATGTTGAAATCCAGGCTGGTAGACAGTTGACCTGCCAATTTTGAATTGTTCCCATGTGTTCTGCATACAGTAGGTGCTCAATAAATGTTCCAGCAGGTGCAGTTATCCCTTTCCCCTCTGAAGACCCAGATGGAGATAGGTCAGTAATGTTCTGTGTAAATGTTTCCCAAACTCTGTTCTGGGGACATGTTCTATCAGATGTTAGAGTACTTTGTGAAGAAAGTATCTAGGGCTATATAAGTTTGGAAAATGCTAAGACAAATTAAGATTTCTTCACTGGCAGGATTTCTTGGAGCTTTACATATGCTAATGTGCATGACGAATCTACAAGAAGGAGCTAATATTCAGAGTTTCCCAAATGTTTTTAACCATGTGATTCCCCTCCCCCCACCCCAAAAGAACACTTACATCTAGAAAGACCCTGGAATGTGGGCACTGGGTCTCTCCAAACTCCTTTATCCTGAAGCAAACAGGGGCTCATGTCCTCTCACTATTCTGGATACCTCACCTTGCATCTGTCCAACCTGAAAACACATCCTGTCACGTAGAAACTGCGTGGTGTGAGTGGACTTTGAGAGATAGAAACAGTCAGAAATGGCAACACGTGATTTTATAATTGGTGTCATAAATTCAGAATCAATATATCATCAGAAGAAGTCTAAAACCAAGACACAGGAAGACTGTTCTTATAATCCAAAATGAGACTGAGGCACACTGGCAACTATTACTGCATCACCAAGGCTGTCATGAGGAAAGAGCTGAGCAGACCAGCTTCCGGACAAATGGTTCTACTACATAAAGTGACAGTGAATAAACCAAAAGACGTTAGAGGCTACTTTCCGTATTTTTTAATTTTAATTTTAAATTAAATTTAAATTTTAAACTTTACATTTAAATTTAATTTTAAATACTTTCCGTATTTTTTAGAGGAAGAAACCCCAGAAGCAGAGAGGTTAGGTGACTTGTCCAGGGTCGCCCAGCTAATCAGTGGCAATGCCAGGGCTAGACCTCAGGTCTCCTGACCTCAGGACACCCTATGGTCACGCCCTGCTGGGCTTCGGTTATCTCTGAGAAGAGGATTTGATGGGAGGCCATCCCCCATCCCTGCCGCCTTCTGTCCTACCCTCCCTCCATCCGTAGGGCCTCAGCAGCAGGCTCACTTGAGTGAAGAAGTTGATGGTGAAGAGAAGAACTGGCAGCTGCAGAAACTGCTAGAGACACTAACTCAGGTGGCCTGAGAGATTGGAAGTGGTGGGTTCTCGCCGGGCAAAGCTCAAGGGAAAAAATGGAGAAGAGTCAGGGCAATACAACAAGAGCAGCCAGCACAGGGCCTGCCATACCACAGCCCTCAGTAGGCAGCCAACTGCCTGCAGAATTTCAGGGATGCTCCGCCTGAACGGCTCCCCCTCCAGCTTCAGTCAGAGAGGCCACTCTGGCTGTGCCCTGCAGACCAGCTCCAGAAGCGCAAGGGCCTAGGAAAATGGGGATTCAGAGTAGAAGGAAAACAGGGGAGGAAGAACAAATAAAGCTGATGTGGTAGCTTATTTGTCTTTATTGGGGATGGCAGCAGACGTCAAAAGGAAGAGGCAAGAAGCCTCTGTTTCCTGGAGGAGAGGGGGTCAGCAGGAAAAGCCTTTCCAGAAAAATCTTGCCGCAATCTGTGTTTCAGGAAGGGAGAGTGCTGTTGCTTAGTGGCAGCAGTGGATTATGGGCCGGGGACCCTGGTTCATAGCTCAAGGCACAAACCCCAGGACAGGAGCTGCAGAAACTAAAAACATTGGACGTGGAGAAGCTGATGTGAGCTTCAGACCCGCAGAAGAGGGGATTTGTTTTAGAGACGGGGGCCATGCAGCTGGCAGGACTTGGGATCTCCCTGAGTGGGCTAAAGTTAAAGCCTGCCCCTTGTCATCAGGGGAGTCAGTTAAAGAAATTTGGGGGTGTTGACAGTTTTAGAGGGTGTGTTGACAGTTTCTATAGAGGTGAATGACCTGTTTGGGGTCTGGAAATTTAAGGGTTACATGGAGCTGTGGCAAGAGGGGGTGGGGGCCAAACACCAGCCTTGCTTTTCCTGTAGAGAGTGGGTGAGCATTCACTACAGAGGGGTAAAGATGTGTTCAGTTTCTGGTTCAAGGAATCTCTTTAGAGAAATATTTACGTGGAAAGTGCCTAGCATGTAGATGACAGAGACTAAAAAGTGGAAAAAAAAAAAAACAAAACAACACACTGTTCAAGTCTCAACAGTGACACATTTCATACCAAAAAGTCAAACCAAACCGAATCAAAACAAGATCATGTTTTTGGGATGCTGGCTGGACAAATATTCTTTACTAGATGCAGTGGGGGGCAGCCTATGTCTGAGGTCAGAGGCGCTGTTTTCAAGTCTTGGCTCTAACATTTCCTAACTGTGTGGTACTGGACCAATTATTTAGTCTCTCCTCTGTTCCTTCAGTTTAAAGCAGGCCTATGAGAACACCTACCTTACACAATTGCAGGATTAAAGGAGATAAGTCCTTTGTACATCTATAAGCCCAGTAGAAAGGTTAGCCAGTTTTATTAATATTAATGGGCACATATCCAGTGATTTCCAGATAGGGTATTTGGTTTTGTGAGGCACTACATTTAATATGGTATTTCTCTGAACTTAGAAATACAACTTTTTATTAATGTCTTACATTTCCCTTGCTGTTCCACTCTACAGTCCCTTCCTGGACTCTCTGATCCATTGTCAGACTGGGGAGCATCATGTCTTAGACTCATGCACAGAATATCCTTATGTTATACTTAGCCTCACTCTTTAAATTCTGTATTTTTATATCTTTCCTATGGCAAGGAAGAAATTAACCAAAGAAGATGCTTTTTATGTCCACAGATAAATTGACAGATACTAATAAGACAGTAAAGGCATATTTGCTATGAACTGATGAGAATTCAGTGCATAATATAAAAACCAAGAATATCTGAGAACAAGATATTTTCACATAAGGTTGACTAAAAGAGGAATGCCTGGGTGGCTTAGTCGGTTATGCGCCCGACTCTTGATTTCAGCTCAGGTCATGATCTCCTGGTTCACGAGTTCCAACCCTGTATCGGGCTCTGTACTGGTGTCGCAGAGCCTGTTTGGGATTCTCTCTCTGCTTTTCCCTCTCTGCCCTTTTCCCCTCTTGCACTCTCTCTCTTTCAAAATAAATAAATAAACTTTAAAAAAAAAAGGGCTCACTAAAATATTTCTTTCCATTTTCTCCTAATTTTCTAAGTTCTGGAAAACACAGTTAAAAAAAAACTTAAATGGTTTACCCAAATATTTTTCTAAAAAAACAAAAAAAAATTGGTATGCATAAACTTTTTAAAAATTCTAAATGAATAGACTACTACAGACTTCTATCAAACATATGCAACACCTATAGCATATAAACTCCTAAAAATTTCCTGAAAATGGTGGACATGTTTTGGTATTTTAATGATACAACCCAGATGCCTTGTTTTACATGCCCTAGAAGAAAAGAAACATACAACCTTACAGAGAACACTCACCATTTTAAATCTGATTAAACTCTATGCCAAAGAAGGACTGGAAAGAGTATGATGTTTGTACAAACAATCTTTTAAAAAGTATTTTTCAAATCCACTTAAATGTTCTGGAAAACTCCTGAAATGTGAAGCAGCAAAATTTATTTACATTCCACCCTTGAATTGGAGTATTAGTTTGGGGCCATGTCTTGGTGCTTGGAGGCATCCTGTTGGATTATTAGCTTGATTCTCCAACCTGTGTTTTGAGGCCCATCAGGAATGAACCCTGTTTAAGTCACTTATACATATGACACCACCATTCAGAGCCCTGTGGTTCCTCATGTGGCTCAGTGTCAGAACCACCTGTGAGCGTTCCTCAAAAATATCCAGTTGCAGACTTCACCATTTAGCACCTAATTCAATGTATGGGGTAGGAGGTAGGAACCTGTCCTTTTAAAAGTTTTCCTAACTGATTCTGATAAAGCCTAGGAACTGCTGATCAAGGGCCCTGGCCATTCTCAAACTTAAGTGTGCATAGGAATCACTGGGGATTTTGTTAAAATGTAGGTCCTGATTCAGTAGGTCTGGGGTGTGGGTGTGGGGTGTGGTGGTGGTGAGGTTGCTCTTCTGCATTTCCCACAAGTTCCTAGATGCTGATGCTGCTGATCTGAGGAACCACACATTGCATTTTGTTTTCAAGTCTGTTCAGTGTCTTCCAATCCAGAATCGTTCCTCCGTATCTCCCTCTTTCAGGTCCTCTGCAGCGTCAAAGATTACAGGGCTTTCATTCTGTAGCACAGCCCTCAGTCTGGCCCCATGGGATACTGCCTCATGACCAGACTTAGTTTATGCTGTTTTGTCAGGAACGCTCCAGAACAAAGCTGGGCTTGGCTGGATGCCTCCTCACATCAGAGGGCACAGGATGTCAACACTTTGCACCACCTGGTCATATGAATCCTGATCATGTGGCCGGGTTTCTCCTCTGTAAAGTCACTATTTGCCTCTTGAGTAGTATTTTGTGGGCAATAAACTGAAGACTGCACTGGAATCCTGCTCCTTAGCAACCCTCTGTCCACCTGCCTTCCATTGATGACCACAGCCTGCATCAACCACCTACCTCTGTGATAGCTGCCAAATGGTGATTTATATTTCCACCATTCCTTCTATATTGATTAGTAGCATTCTTTGGTAAGAATGAGTTCACCCTTTCCCCTCATTTATCTATCTATCTATCTATCTATCTATCTATCTATCTATATCTATCTATTTACTTGCTTATTTAAATCTACATAGACTCATGGATGCAAATTTTTTCACTATATGGGAATCCATGATTATCATAATGAACATCAGATTGTCCCAAAGCAACTCCTGGGTCTTTCTGATATGTCTCCATCATCATTTGAGCGTTTCCTTGCCTTCCAGCATGACAAGATGTTTTAGACTTATCTTAATTTTCTCTGTGCCAGCTGTGGGGTCACCCATTTCTTCAAAAAACGTTTGGATGGTATTTAGAATCCAATATCTATGTGCTCAATGCTACCAGAATGTCATTGTTTCTAGGTCTGTAAGCACACAGAGCTCAAACACACACACACACACACACACACACACACACACACACACCTATAACTACTCCTACATTAATCTGTGTATATATATTTAAAAATAGAAGTCACAATGAAATCTACATCTCCATTTCAATACCTCAAGGTTCTTTCTAGCCTTCCGTATTTCTAGGCCTGTAAGCATCTTTTCCACGTATTTGCCATAAATGTATCTACTTAATCAATTTAATGCTTTGCTCAAAGTAACCGATCTCCCTTGTCTTCTGTCCACCACCCGCGTGGCCCCTACTCCACCCTGCATCCTGTAACACACCACTGATGCACCTCTGCGTGGCTTCCATCCCCTCACCTCAATGGGATGGGCCTGCCCCAACTCCTCCATGCTGGGCAAGGAAAGGAAGGCTATTCATCCTTTGCAAATGGTTTAATATTATCTCACAACTAAGCTACAGTGGGTAGTAAATTCATAATTGTGAAAACATATTTGACTTTTTTATTAAACATTTACTAATGAAAAAGTAAAGATTAAAAAACTTCAAACGTGTGTGTGTGTGTGTGTGTGTGTGAGAGAGAGAGAGAGAGAGAGAGAGAGAGAGAGAGAGAATGAGAGAGAAAGAAAGGAATATCTTTTAATGGTAAAAGGATAGAGTACCTAATAGAATAATACAGAGAAATAAATGAATCAACTATAGCTACATATATCAGTGTATATATCACCAAGAATGTTAATTTTCCACTGCCTATAGCATGTCACACCTGCCTCCTTACTGTTCCTTGAATGTGCCAGGTATGTGTCCCACCTCCACCCCTATCTCCATAGGGCATTTGCATTTGCTGTTCCCTCTGCCTGAATGCTCTTCCTGCATATGTCCAGATAGCTCACTCCCTCAACCCTTTCTGATCTTTACTCAGATACAAAGGTCTGAGCCTTCCCTCACCACCCTACTTAAGCTTACAATAGCCACCCCTCCCCAGCACTCCCCATTCCTCTTCCCTGTTGTATTTTCTCCCTAACACTTATAATTCCATGCATTTTACTTATTTTTCTTATTATCTGTCTCCACCTAATAAGAATGTAACCCCTGTCGGTGGAGGATTTTGTTTTTTTCACCGCAGGATCTCCAGAGCCTAGAACAGTGCCTCGCACATAGTAGGCACTCACGCAGTATTTCTGGGTAAATTACTGAATGAACAAATGGATGATATTCCAAGAGTGGCCTCAAGAAGCAAACAAAAGTGCTGGCTGAGTGCTAAGAAGAGGAAGGGCTCATTCCCAATTATGCTGGATCAGAAGAGGTGCTCCTGGCAGCCTGCCTCTGCCATAGAACTCTGGTTGACAGACAAACCCTTTTAGGAATCTGGGGGATGCATCTTGGGCCTGCTCCTCTTGGAAAGGGCCGTATGATGCTGCCCTACTCACAACTAAGTGTTCTGAAGAAGCCACAGTGCATTCATCTCCTAGTCGAGGCGGCCAGCTGGCGACTTCACCTCCAGACACTTGCCGGCTGGTGCTCTCTTCCATTTCTATTTATTATTTCATCATTCAACAAATATTTGTGGAGCAATGTCTAAGTGACAGGACCACACTAGGACTTCACATGTTAAACAGACCTTTGCAAATTTACTTGCATGCAACTGTACTTCATTTTCATTCTCTCTCCCTCCCACCTTTCCCTCTCTTTCCCCCTTACCAGGTCCCTGGTTTAATCTCTATTATTCTGAGCAATACATGTTTGTTGTAAAAGGAAAATCCAGTCACAGAGCATTCTATACAGTAGAAAATGAAATTCTTCCCCCTTCCCTCAGTATGGGTCACCATAATAATAAAATTGATCAGCCCTCTCTGCAGATGTATATATATATATATATATATATACACACACACACACACACACACACGGGTATATATATATACACGTATATACATCCGCAGATTCATTGGGGGAATGGGAAGATGATGGAAGTACGAAAATGTTCACAAACCTGAATTAGTTTCATATATGAAGGGACTTGCCAGGAATCTCAATTGTCAAAGCTTGGCTGAGATGACTGGTGTTTGAGAAGGACATCCTAAGGGTCATAACAGACATTTATTCCTTAGATTTTCTAAGCTCTCCCGGGCCAAGTAAGATTTTTGGTGCACAACACACCTGGACTAGATTATCTTAGCTCTCTACATGGGTATCTTTAGAGAGCAATGCTTTTTAACGATGTCCTTTTATTGAGGGTCAATATAAAATATGGCCACAGAGAAAGGCTGTTTCAAATGTTTTTGTCTTGGGAGCTGCTCTTGAAGACCATCCATTCTCTTCAGGACACATAAAATAATTCCTCTCAGAACTTTAGTTTGGGTTGCCTGACATTCTGGTATGTTGCAGCTTTTCCCCTTTTTCTTCTCCTTCCTTCTTTTCCCTCCTCTCTGCATTCCTTTTTCAGATAATGAGAACAATATAACCCATCATCTCTCTCTTTTTTGTCTAGGTTACCCAGAAGGCTGACCAACTTTTGAACCAATGGCATCAGTTTCCTTTTGCGTAAGCATTATGCTTAATTTTTTTCATGCTTATTTATTTTTGAGAGAGAGAGAGAGATAGAAAGAGAGAGAAGGGAGGGGTAGAGAGAGAAAGGGAAACACAGGATCCAAAGTAAGCACTAGGCTCCTGTCAGCACAGAGCCCAGTGAGGGGCCCAAACTCATGAACCGTGAGATCATGACCTGAGCTGAAGTCGGACACTCAACTAACTGAGCCACCCAGGTGCCCCTCCTTTTGCATAAGCATTATTGCCCACATCTTTCCAACCTTTCTTGCGTGACTCTAGACTTTTACTCCACTGTTTTTCAAAAACTTCTTGAGGTCTTTTTTTTTTTTTTCCAAGGAGGAGGAGACATAAATAATACATTAACAAACAGTCCAATGGTGACATTTTACAATTTACAGGTAAGGAAAATAAGGCCCAGAGAGGCTGATGTTGTCAAGAGCCACAAGCAGCTGGTCAGGGAAGCTTTCAGACTAAAACCTCAGGGTTCCCACCCTTTCCAGTAGCCTATATTGTTTCAAATTAAACATTAACATTTCTTCTTCTTTTACATGTTGTGGATATTCACTAGGCTTGATTTTATTGGTGTTTTGCTTTTGGGGAGAGAAGTCAAGGCTGTGGTCTGTATGATCTTTTCCCCACTCATCACACCTTCAATGCACAAGGTTGACAGGGTCCAGGAGGGAGAGAGATATCTCCTCATATCTTTTCTGTTCATGGAGGACCACCTTCAGCAATCTGCTAAATTCACTGGGGACTTCAGACATAATAATGGGAATATGGACAAAATACCTTTAGGAAAGGAAGTATTTCTGGGTATGACATTTTTGTTGTGGAGTGTGAGGTCACCAGAAAGAAGGACATAATGAGTTTAATAAAAGCTGAAGAACACTACATTTTGAAGTTTAAAATATGGTAGTTTATATTTCCAAAGCAAGTGTGATTGATTGAATTTAAAATAATAATTTCTGCCTAAAACATTAATATGAAGTAAAAAAAAATCCTATCTATACTTTTATGTTTCCTTGTATATAAAAATATGGTATGTCTAAAGATGGGTCTAGGAGTGCTTATTTGGATAAATATTTAGGGTAGACTGGCAGCTGTCCATAAATGATATGCAGGAGGGGGTAATAAGTCAGGGGAGCGAGTGTGATGGTGCTATGACCTGTCTGTATGCAGTTCTCCCATATACCAGCTGTGTGGACTCAGATATGTTTGCCAGGTTTTTTGAGTCTCGGTGTTCCCATCTATAAAATGGGAACAACAATATCTCTACTACAGGACTGTGCAGAGGACTGAATAAGGCCACATGCGTGGAGCACAGTTTAGGGCCAATTTAAGTGTTTGGCTAATTGTAGCTATTACCATTACTGAGTCAGGTTACAACAACTGTCATAGCCAGTCAATAACTATTTTACTTAACCAACTAGACAAGAATCATAAAGAAAAACCCGAGAGGACACAGTAGTCCTGGAAGGAGCTGAAATATCAGGGTACATTTAGTGGAGGATAGACTTAACTCCCTAGGGTGGAGGTAGCTGCCGAGATGACAGTTTTCAGCCTGAAATTGTGATGAGCCAGACTTAGATTAGGGTAAGTCAAATCAACAAATAAACTCTGTACCTGGTAATTGTCTAACTTTGCAGGACTTAGTTTGTAGGCGGGGTGGCAAGGTTACCTAACCTTGTCATCAAGTCCTAAACGGCCAGTTTAGCATATAAGAAGCCAAAGTGCTCCTGGAGAGTGACAATGGGGAAAGGCCACAGTCCTAAGGTCAGAGCCTGAGGAGAAGAGCCCTAACTAACTGAGAGGTTGGCAGCCCTGGGTCTTGGGGGGTGGGGTTGAGGAGCACTAGGTTCTTTGGGTGGGTGGGCAGGTGGGGGGTGATGGCAAATTTCTTGGCTCACTTTCATTAGACAGTGATTTGGATCTGAGTGTAAAAACATCTTGCCAGAAATTTTCTGGGACAGGAAGCTCACTAGAAAGCAATGAAAGATTAAACTGTTACATATCCTTTAAAGCATCACTATTATCTTAGGGAGAGAGAAAGGAGACTTGCAGCCAGGAATAAATTAAGTTGATAAAAGGAATATAGGAGTTTTCCTTTGGTATAAAACATCTTGACTGACTGACCTAGATAGTCCAGATGTTTTTGAGTGGACATATTCTGCATGCCATGGTCACATTATAAAACACAGAGTTCTATAACATTGGTAAATTGATCTTATTTGTTAATGTGTGAAGTGAAACTAAACACCATTTTAGAGAACTAAATAACATTTAGAGAACACACAACAATCAAGCTGGACTTTTTTAACTTGGCAGAAAGAGTGGCCTTTGATTTTGTGCCTGATAGTCTGAATAATTATCTGCTGAGTTTTTATTTTATTTTATTTTTTTTAACAATTCCTTCTCCTTATTTCCTTAAATTTTTAAAAGGAAATGCCTCCAAAACATCTACAGTCATCTTTTTGGGGGGGTATCTCAATGAACAACAATAAAAAAGTCATAATGAATGTTTCATCTGAAGCTCACACAATTCATGTAATACAACCTTTGAAAGAACATATTTGAAACATCATGAAGATTGAACTGAAATTCTTCACGGAGTATTTTTCAGTGGGGCAAAGTATTCTATATAAACAAATGAAATTTTAGGTCTTTCTAGTTCTTATTTCGCAAGGTGATAAATTTTTAAAAGTAAACTTTTATTTTAGAATATTTTTAGATTTCCAGAATAATAACAAGGATAGTACAGAGAATTCCTATACACCCAGCTCCCAATTTTCTCCTTTTATTAATATCTTAAGTTAGTATGGTACATTTGTCACAATTAATAAGACAAACTGGTGTTATTATTAACTAAATTCTGTATTTGTAGTATTGTATTTACTGAAAAGAGTTCACATATTATTATAAGTGAACCTATGCAGGTTGAGGGTCAACCGTATTTTATTATTTATTATTTATTTACCCAGTTGTTTACTTTTATCAGTTTAGACTCATGAATATTTATTGTATAGTTTGGGCTATGTTGAGAGTTTAGCTAACCTACTCCATGGTATTGCTGCCTCAGCATCCATTTTGTGTGGCCAAGCAGCCTGGGGGACCCTGAACTGATACCAGCCTCTCCTGAGAGCAGTGCCCTAGATGACAGCACTCAGGGTCACAAGTAAATGTGAATTCTGGATATGACTTCCTGAAACACCCTTGTGATAAATACTCTCCCCTGCCACCCAGGGCCTTCCCCTTGTATGCCCCTCAGATAAGACCCCTATGAAGCTGACCACAGCCCTGCTGTTTTTGATTTGAATTGACGAATCCAGCTCTAGCCCAATAACCCCAAAGCTTTCCCCTGCAGACCCTAATAAAGGCATGTGCCCCAGGTCCTGCCTCGCTCTCTGCCTGCAGCCTGCCTCGCCTTCCCAGAGTGGCCCCTGTAGGCATGTTCCTCCTCCAGGGCTTGTGAGTAGTAACTTTCTCTATTTCACTTTCCCTTGTGATCTTTTGTTGAAATGTGGCTCATTACTGGACACCCCAGGGTTCTATTTAACAAATGTTCATTTAACATAATCACAACAGGCTATAATCTAATACTGCTTTATTTTGTTCAACTTGCTCCGGCATTGACCACTGGGAGCTCTTTCAGCTGGCTCCTGGCCTCTCTGACATACCCCATCATGGCAGGTTTTTGACTGTTTCCCTACATTCTAGCACTTCCAGATGCTCCAGGCTCATCTTATATATTTCCTGTCCTGTTCTTAGAATGAACCATTTCTCTAAGGAGCCCAGGTTCCTTTCTACTGGAAAAAGGTATTAGATGCCAAGATGTGGGGATTAGATGTGCTTATTGCTACTGGTGTGTCAGGCCCCCTCAGATGACAGAGTAAGGAAATGCATGTATGCATACTGACTTGCGAATACATACGTATCTCTAAATATTTCCACATGTAACCCTCTGTATATTCTGGTAAGTACTGGTTCATACTCATGTCAAGGAGAAAACCTTCACTTGTTTGTTTCTCATGCCTTTCTGTTTCTAACATGGAAAAAAGTAAATTTCGAATTTCAAAAATGTTGAAAGGATTACTTTCATTGTCAGTTTTCTACCCACCCCTCTCACCCCTACTGCAGTGGGGCATTTTAGATAGCCAGTCCTCTCAGTTGCTATAGACGTCCTAACTGCCTTGCCCTGGGGACACTGCCTGGTTAGGCCTGCATGTATTTCTCCCATAGCACGTCATACTGTCTGTCCTGCTGACTCCACTCCTGCTGACTTCCATCACATAGGGTCATTTTTCTTTATAAAACTGACTCACACTTGATGACTTACATCTTGGTCATTTATCTGCTTCTGTGAGAAGTTCAAAAACTAGAGCCAAAACAAACTCTAGAATGCATCTAAGGCAAAACCGCTTGCTGCTTTAGGCTTGCCATAACTCACGTTGTCTGCCAAGATGTAGGGGGAAAAATGAAACATTTAGCTCCTGTGGGAAACAACACTTTGTATATAAGTGGGCATGATCATTACGATCAGAGGCAGTAGCGTTTCTTACTTGGCTATAGCACTTCACAGTTTACATAGCACTTCTACTTATGTGGTTTCACTTTTATTTCTAACAGTCCTGAGATAGTAAGGCAGGGATTGCTGCTTCATCCACAGATGAAAAAACTGGAGTTTGTGACAAGTGCTGGCAAAGATATGGAGCAACTGGAACTCTCACATATTGCTGGGAATGCCAAATGATACAGACACTTTGCACACCACTTTGCAAAAACAGTTTAGTATTTACTCTAAAGAAATGAAACCTATATTCACCCATCTGAGAATGTTTTTAGTGGCTTGACTCATAATTACAAAAAAACCCTGAAAATAATCCAAGTGCCTCTCAACTGATGAGTCAATAAATAAACTATGATAGATATACATACAATGGAATACTACTCGGAACAAATTACTGATATGTGCAATACCAATGATGAATTTCCAATGCATTCTGTTAAATGAAAAAAAGCCAAGTTCAAAAGGCTATCCACCACTGTAAGATTCCATTTATATGACATTCTGGAAAAGGCGAAAGGATAAAGAAAGGAATCAGATCAATATTCCCAGAGATTTGCAGTCAGGGAAAGAGAATGACTACAAAGGAGCAAAGGGAACTTTTGGAATGAGAGAAATATTCTCTACCTTGATTGTGGTGGTCATTACAAAACTGTGTACATTTGTTAAAATTCAAATGGTACAGCAAAAAGGGCTGATTATACTGTAGGTAAATTATACTTCAACTTAAAAAAGGAAGGATGATAGTTGAATGGGGAAGGTAGTAGAAAGGAAAGTTGAAAGAAGCTTAGTTACCTACTAAGCAGGTTGGTCACAGTCACCGATCAGAACCAGAAATTGAATCCAATGCTTCTACTTTCAAGTCCAGAGCTCTTCTATTGAGAATGGACACATTTCTGGAAAACCACTGATTTTCAGCCTTCCCTGCTTATGAACACAATCCCAGTTAGAGTGGGAATCCTAAGTGCTGACCCCTTTCTTCTTGTCTACACTTGGAAGCAGAGCTCTTTCACTTTCCTTTCTAGGACACACACTCATCCTTAAGGACTTAGAATGACACAACAGCCAATCTATGAAGGATGAGACTACATCTTAATGTCATGCTGCATTGTCAGAAATGTTGCAAGAAGGGATATGAATGGAGATTTATCCAAAGAAAATACATAAATATAAGCACATGAAAAGATTCTCAATGTTATTAGCCAGTTAGGCAAATCAAATCAAAACCACAATGAGCTACCACTTCACACCTACTAGAATAGCTGTAAGAAAAAAAGACAGAAGAGCAAGTGCTGGCAAGGAGGGGGAGAAACCAGAACCCACATATATTGCTGGTAAGAGCAAAAAATGTTGCAGCCACTTTGGAACACAGTTTGGCAATTCCTCAAAATGCTGGACAGTGAGTTACCGTATAACCTCAAAAATTTCACTCTTAGGTATATACCCAAGAGAAATGAATACACACATCCATCCAAAAATACATTTATGATAAGGGCATTATTTCTAATAACCAAAAAGTGAGCATAGCCTTAATGTCAATCAACTGTTTATTTTGTTAATAAACAAAAGGAGGTATGCCCTACAGTGGAATATCACGTGGCAATAAGAAAGAGTGCAGTACTGATACATGCTATAATGTGGATGAACCTTGAAAACATAATGCTAAGTGAAAGAAACCACACCCAAATGACCACATCTTATATGACTCCTTTTGGGAGAAATGTTCAGAATAGGAAAATCCATAGGAACAGAGAACAGATTAGTGGTTTCCAGGGGCTAAGGTTAGTGAGGAATAAGGAGTAACTGCTAATAGGTATGGGTTTCTTTTTGGAGCAGTGAACATAAAGTTGTAGTGATGGTTATACAATTCTATGAATGTACTAAAAAGCCACTGAAGTATATACTTCACTTTTTTTATTATAAATTTTTTTTCTTCTTTTAAATTTTAATTCCAGTGTGGCTAACATACAGTGTTGTATTAATTTCAGGTGTACAATGTAATGATTTAACAGTTCCATATATTACTCAGTGCTTATCTGAACTGCATACTTTAAGGGTGTGCGTGCATGGCATACGGATTATGTCTCAATGAAACTGTTATAAAAATCATACTGAAAACAACAAACAAACAAATAAACAAAAAAGAAGTGTTTCCAGGAGTAAACAGTCAAGAAGGAGGACTGGGCATTCTGGGCTGGGCAGTCCCACCTCATTAAGCCCAAGTGGGGCCCTTTCTCCCTAAATCTCTCCTACAAAAGGCAGGCTACAGGTCCTCCCCGCCGTCTTAAAAAGTTTCCCCTCACTCTGAGCTGGGAGTGCAGTTGCTTCTCCTTTGGGGACTCTGCCCAGCTGTAACAATCAGACTGAAGATAGACTGGATTATAAATCAACACCTTAGGGGCACCTGGCTGGCTTAGACGGTTAAGTGTCTGACTTAGGCTCAGGTCATGATCTCGCGATTCGAGGGTTCAAGCCCTGCGTCTGGCTCTGTGCTGACAGCTCAGAGTCTGAAGTCTGCTTCAGATTCTGTGTCTCCCTCTCTCTCTGACAATCCCTTGCTCTCTCTATCTCAAAAATAAACATTTAAAAAATTAAAAAAAGAAATCATCACCTCAAAGGAAGGAAGAGAACACTTCATGCTAAAATGTATAGGATATTGCAGTAGAAGAGCCCTCACCATCACTCCCACTCCATTGAACCCAAGCCCCTGAGTCCACAGCTTTGGCTGTTGACTGGCCCACTCAGTTCCTTCCTCTACCTTTCCTGCAAATAGAGGTATAGCAAGTGGGTAGTGCATATAGGATATTTTGGATTCAGTATTACATTCAACTCACCTTACACATTAAGCATCAGAGGATTATAATAACAACAGATGGCATTTCTTGATCGTAACAATCCTATCTAGAGGGAACTATTATCCTCATTTGACAGATGGGCAAAAGGAGGCTTAGAAAAATTTAGAAACTATTTAATGGGATTTAAACTTGGGAAGGCCAGACTCCAGAGCTCAAGTTCTAAGTAATGGAGATCACCTGGTCTAATCCTTTATCTTAAGGTAAGAAAATGATGTCTGAAGCTAAAGGACTTATTCAACGAGACATGGCTGGCTAGAGGCAAAGCAAAGATTGCAGACTCATGATCTTATTAAAAGTTGCCTTTGTCTTCTTTAGATTCATGGTATACATATGGAAGAAGTTCCTTGAAGTCAAATCTCACATCCTTAGTCCACAGTTACCGAACTTGGGTCCTAATACCATCTCAAGCAAATGGTGTGTACTGTTTTCTTAAGGGTTTCTAAGAAAGACATTTGGAAAATCTTCAGGGAGTTGTAATGCTGGTAGAATGTCCTCCCTCCACCCCCCAGAAATCTCATTTTCCCAAGAGAAAGGGAATCACTGGGTATGGTGTTCTCTTCCTCAAACATGTCATGTCATGTCATGTCATGTCATGTCATGTCATGTCATGTCATGTCCTTCCTCTTCCTGAAAGAAAGAAAGAAAAAAAGAAAAAGCCAGCAAGTAAACCTTGGTCTTTTTTAGATTCATGGTACAGATATGGAAGATTTTCCCTGAAGTCAATCTCACATCCATGTCACCCAATTCTTAGGGTGATATTCTCAGACCCAAACTTCTGTTCCCATCACCTCTCCTTGTGTTCCTTTAACTCAGGGACTTCTTTCCTACTAGAAGGAGTTGGATTTCCCAGGTCTCAACATTTAGTCCTTAAATCACAAAATCCAAGAACTAGAAGAACCCTAGTGGAAATGGACTAGTGTACTATCCTTTCTCTTTGACTATGATTCTCACCTTGGGGAAGAGGGTGATAACAGTCTTGGCCAGGATTGGGGAGGAGAGGTAGGGGAGAGGTAGGAGAGGCCAGGTAGGGGAGAGGAGAACATGTAATGTTTTAAAAATGTATATTCAGTATTATAAATGGTTTTATTCATGCTATTAATTATATTTGTAGATTCCAAAATCACATTGAATGTGGACATGAGGGATTTTTAAAATAAACACTTTGAAAGGAGACATGAGTTGAAAATGTTAGAAAACTTTAGATGCAGTTTCTCTGTTCTATGAATCCAGATATAGAGTGTGGAACCAACCCTAATATCAGTACCTCTATATGCCACCTTTGTAATCATTAAGAACCCACCTAGGTATGCTGAACTGTTCAAAATGGGGACTATATCCCCAAACTTCTTGAAAGACTGTAAGTAGTGACCCTAAAATGTTACACAATTAGAAGCAAGGAAAATTTTTATCTGTTCTAAAAGGAAGTAATCCAGAATTATTAGTTTTCTAGCATCATTATCTTCATCATTAGTTATTTACTGTGTTCTTGAGTCTGGGTCAATTACTGTGGTAAACACATTCCCCCCAAATTACCTCTTTTAATTCTTATAACAGCCTGATTTGTTAGGTGGGTGCTGTTAGTACCATTTACAGAGGAGACTGAGGCATAGAATGGTTAAGAAAGTTCGCTGGGAGGGGCGCTTGGGTGGCATATTCAGTTGAGCATCCAACTTCAGCTCAGGTCATGATCTCATGGTTCCTGAGTTTGAGCCCCACATTGGGCTCGCTGCTGTCAGCACAGAGCCTACTTTGGATCCTTTGTCTCCCTCTCTCTGCACCTCCCCTGCACATTCTATCTCTCAAAAAGAAATAAACATGAAAGAAAGAAAGAAAGAAAGAAAGAAAGAAAGAAAGAAAGAAAGAA
>NW_024412404.1:34697318-34746104 GCF_014898765.1 Herpailurus yagouaroundi | reverse complement strand
GAAAGAAAGAAAGAAAGAAAGAAAGAAAGAAAGAAAGAAAGAAAGAAAGAAAGAAAGAAAGAGATGAAGAAAGAAAGGCACCTGGGTGGCTCAGTCAGTTAAGCGTCTGACTTCAGCTCAGGTCATGATCTCGCAGTTCATGAGTTCAAGCCCCGCATCAGGCTCTATGCTGACAGCTCCGAGCCTGGAGCCTGCTTCATATTCTGTGTCTCCCTCTTTCTTTGCCCCTCTCCTGCTCATGTTCTCTCTCCCTCAAAAATAAACAAACATTAAAAAAATTAAAAAAAAGAAAGTTGCCTGGGTTCACACAGACAGTAAGCGGTAGAACGGGGATTCTAATTCCAGTCTCAAAGCCAATGCTCTCATCCAAGCTGCCACTTTGTGCACGAAGTGAATGATGTCCTCTGGAACTGCGCAGTGCCTCTGTAACCTCCCACAGAGTGCAACAGTAGGTCGTCCAGGCTGACAAATGTGAAAGGGGCATATAGGAATGGATCAATGGGGGAGAAAACTGGACAGGTAGGTTGTAGGGCCCCTTGTATGTGGCTAAGATGTCTGCACTCTATATGCTTGGCAATAAGGAGCTCCTAAAGAATGAAGAGCAGACAGCTATCTCTTGGTATTGTCACAGGGACAAGGAACGAATGTGAAAACCAAATGGATGAATGCTGCCTTTGTTCACAGGTGTCACATAATTCCTCTGGGAAAAGATGCAACCCTACTATCCAAAGTAAGATTTTGGTTCTGCGTGGGTTTTTATTTGCAGAATATCCCTCATTGGCATAGATAACAGTTACTGACATTAGACTACACAATAGGTGTCTCGCCTTGTTTGGAATAAGAATGGTAACTAAGTCCCTGTGTCTGGCTTGCAATTCTGCTGGAATAACATTATGCTTCAAAACAGTGTGAGGTAAACATTTTTTATAACTGTTATGAGATGTTAATAAGGAAATCACAGTGTAAGAAGCAATAAAAAATGTGCTTTGAAAAAAAGATAGTTTCATATCACACTTTCCATGGATTAGTCTGCTTATCTCATCCATTGGTGGGGGACCAAGCTTTTGAAAGCCTAGTAGGGAAGCCCGCTTTGTGTTTATTCTGCAGTAGAGAGAATTAGTTTCAACTCACTTGCAGAAGTGGATTTCACAGGAAGGGATTTGACAAAGTTGTTAAACTCAGTGGAGGCAAAAGAGGAAAGCTAGGCTGATTAGGTATCTGAGCACTGTCATTTTGAAATTCATTCTGGCCCCCAGAGTATAAATACACTTCAGTATTTTTGTTAGGATTGCCAGAAAATCAGCAAGTGTTCACTTTCTTTGGCCAACAAAAGCATGACTCTCTGTGCAAAAATTTTCTGCGCATTTATAAACAAGAACATTTAGAAAATCCCGTCTTGCTGAGAGATATGACAACAGATATATTTAACTGTGCCATAAAATAAAGCAGATACTAAGAATACCAGTAGGTTCATCAAGCACAGGAAGAGTTTTTACGTCTCTCTTCTGACACAAACTTGTACATGTCTTCCTATCCCCCCAGAAACACCTTCCCTGTTCTGTGCTGACCTGATGAGCCATCAGCCAAGTTGTACCTTTGTTTTCTGTCAGACTTCTTGAAGCAAGTATTCCCAATGTATTATCTACATTTTCTCACCACTGTCCCCTGGTTTTCCACCCCTGCAGGCTATTGCTATGATGGTCTCCAAGTGACCCATGACCTCCCAGCCAAATCTAAGGCAAAAACTTTCTCCCTCACAGAATCTCCCAGTTGAAAAGAGGTCACTGAATGATCTCAAATCTTTTGGCAAACTTGTTCTGTAAAGGACCTGATGATAAATATTTTAGGCTCTGTGAGCCATTCAATCTTGCTGCAACTACTCAATCCTTGCCATTACAGTGCCAAAGCAGCCACAGACAATATGTAAACTAATGAGTATGGCTGGGTTCCAGTAACATTTTATTTAGGGACAATGAAATTTGAATTGCATACCATTTTCATCTAATGTTACTTCACAAAATATTATTCTTCTTTTGATTTTTAAAAATTATTTTAAAAATGTAAAAAAAAATTCTTAGCTCATAGACTCTATAAAAACAGGCGGTGGAATGGATTTGGCCCCTAGGCCATTGTTTGATCTAGGTCAACCTTCCAACCCAAACCAAGACTTTCTTCCCAGCTTTGCAGCCAATCAGCCAGGCTCTGTGTGAAACTTCTCCAGTTATAAGAGCCTCACTACCTCAGAGGCAGTCTGCTCTACAGCTGAGATGAGGTGATGACTCAGTTCTGCCTGCTAAAGTCACAAAAAATAAGTCAACCATGTTCGTGGTAACTCTTCAAATACTGAAAAGTACCTAGAAGTCTTCCATCTTGGCAAAACACACAGCCTTCCACTGTTGCTTGTACAACAACAGTTTTATTTCCTCTCTGCTCTGGTCTGTAGAAATACTTCTGCAAATCTGGTCTCAGACTACACTTCAGGTGTGCCCAGTTTAGGGGACAGGCTAATAATGCCACGCCATTCTGTGATCTGCTCACCATCGTGGACTCTCTATAGAGCACTTCTGAGCATCCCTGACTCAGGATAATGTGATACTCATCTTTGAAATTCTTCCCCCATGCTGCCGGATTCTCATGTGATGCCCACATTCTTCTTCTCCCTGGATCCTTTTATCTGCCACAATAGTGGGTGTTACCAAAGCTTGATCCTTGGAGTCTGATCTCTCTCACACTTGACATCTTAGAAAACAGATGAAGTCTCATGGCTCAGTCATTCCTTCTACACGGGTTATTCTCAAATTGTATCTGTAGTTTCAGTCTCTTAGTACACGAGTTCCCACCTCCCACAGCCTAGAGGGCATCCACTTAATGACCTTATTTTACTCTTATCCTAAAGCCTGCATGCCTCAAATCAAGTGTCTCCTCACAAGATAATGATAACAATGGTGATAAGAATAGAAATAACATTTGTTGAGCACCTACAACTGTGCTAAGCACTATCCTGAGCTAAGGATTCATTATCTTAACCTTTACAACAACCCATGAGGAAACTATTCTTAGTTCCCTTTTATAAGTAGGGAAACAGGCTTAGAGAAGCAAAGTAATTCAGCCAAATCCACTGTGCACAGAATCTGAACCCTTGTACATCTGAATCAAAGCATGTGCCCTTGACCACCACGGAGGGTCTTTGTTACTGCCCATATGATGTCACAGGTACCCCCATGTCTTCTAAACACCTGCCCAGAAAGCTTGAAGTCAGTCTTGACCCTTCCTTGCCTTCAGGCTTCCTACCAACCTAGTCACTGTACTACTGAGTTTCTTTTGCTCAACAATCAGGAGATATTTTCCCCTTTTGCGCTCACCAGCATCCTACACCAGGCCCCTCGTCATCATCTCGTGATGGGTCTTCTTTCCTGGTATCATCCGTGTTCTTGCCCAGAATATGTTTGATCAAGCTGGTTCTGTCATTTGAAAGCCCCTCCCTGCCATTCACCACTTTGCCATTCATTCATTTCACCCACCTTGGAACTGTCCAGACCTAACTGACACAGAACCCTCATCCTAGGGGGGAGGAGAGGAGGAAGGCTAGAATGTACGTTAACTGTCATGTAATTTAAATATTTCACTTGTGTACTTCCTTCTCTGGCTCTTGACGTATCTGTGGCTAAGCTGCTTTGGAAAGGCTGAGGCATTAGGACCCAGACACACCTTCTCCCTTGTATGACAGACCCACCTACCTCTCCTACATGACAGTTTCCCAAAGCATGTTCCATAATAGGTACCAGACACTCAGTATTCAAGTATGTTTGTGAAATACTGCATTCTGGCATATTAAATGACCCAAGAAGTCCTGCAATGGAAAAAGACCCCCACCTTCGCTATCATTGTTTGCTCAACATACGGCATATGTGTTAAACCATTTTTCTACAGTTACATGCTGACATCCCCAGAACTCACTTTGGGTGATGCAGCACTGGTCTTTCTTCGTTACCCCCCAAATCCCGCAAACGACTAGCATTTTATTGCCCCATTTCTTTATTCATGGTATCTCTCATGATAAATGTTTATTGTGCAACTAGATGCATTGTTCTCTATGTAAAGCAATATCACAAAGAGTTTGGGCTTTGGGGTCATAAAAGCCTGAGTTTCATCATGACTTAGCCACTTTCTAGTTACATGATATTGGGAAATTTATGTAGTCTTTCTGAATCTCAGTTTCCTTATTTTTTTTTTTTTTAAGGCAATGATTCCCATCTATCAGGACTGTATGAAAGCTAATGTGATTAGGTATGTAAAGTGTTTGGCACAGTGCCCAGTGAAACAGTTAGCAATGGCTACATTAGTTATTAATTTCTCTATTGTCAGCACCATCTCTATCATCATCACCATCACCACCATCATCATCGTCATCATGACCATCATCTAAATAAATGGGAAAAAATTAGCCATCCTCAATTAGCTGTCAAATTAACCACATTTTTCTTTTCTTTTGAGAGGATAATTTGACTTGTATATCAAGGATGTGTCTTGGTTTTAGGAAGTTATTTCACAGAGTATCTCAAGTTTATACTGAGAGACAAAATAAGAAACCTCTGGTAGATGATGGCAGAATTAAGAAAATTCACATCTAAGTTAAAAACACTCTGCAAAGAGGGGATTAATGTGTAAGGCCAACCTAATGAGCAGTCTAATGATGTGTCATAGGGCTTCCTATTAATTCTTATTTGGTTTGACATTTTTACTAATAATTTGAATAAATACATATGAGATACATGTATCAAGCCTGAGTATGAAAAAAATTAATTAATAACCAAAAATTTTTTGACAGGCTTGAATGCCCAAAAAAGATAAAACTTAGTAGAATTAAATATAAAAGATTACATGCATGCAAGAAAACAACACCCAAAACAACCTATGCACAGAGAAAAGATGAACTTGGCCATGTGCATGCTAAAAGTCTAGGGGTTTTAGTTGACCTTCAGGTGGGCTAATAATTAGACACAGCTTATAGAAAAAAAGTAATCAAATTAGCAGACATTCAGAGCAGGAGAATGACCTAATTACAAGAAGAGAGAGTCTTAGTGTTCAGAACAGACTAGGGGCCTCATTTTTAAGAGGGATATTGAAAAATGCTATGTTTTGACAATATGGGGAATGTCCAGCCTCAAGAGAACCAAACAAAGGAAGATAATTTCTATTATTCTTCTGGGAACGACAGGTGGAATTTATAAGGAGGCATATTTCAGTTTGATTTAAGGAAGAATTTTAAAACAAAGTGAGCTCCATCAACATAACACGCTCATTAAAATGGACTGAACTCTGTCTTTGAAAGTTTTTAGCAAAATCTGGGTAAGAATCTGCAAGGGAGAGATTACTACATTTGGTGGATGACAAAGGTATGTAACATAACCTCTGAAACCTCATCAATAACAATGTTCAGAGTTGTGTCTGGCAAAAGCCTTCTCAACCTCCAAGGCTCTGAAGCCTTTGATCATCATCAAGGGCACTGCGTCTGGTGCCCTCTCTCTTCTACTCTCATGGCACATACCGTCCTTGTCTGTCATGTGGCATGGAATCACACTAGCTTATTGAGTATTCTGTGCTAGGTGATTTTATATACATTTTCTTGCTTAAATGTCCCAATAACCATGTGAAGATAAAATTATCCCATTTTACAGGTAAGAAATATGAAGCTAAAATCAGTTTTTGTCACTTACTTGCCCAGAGTCCTACAGGGAGTAAGTGACAGACCTGGACTCAAATCCAGACTTAGCAATAGAATCATACTCTTTTCACTAACCCATGGCAGTTCTCTAAGCATGATCTCTCACATGGTAGCTAACGTTTTACACTACCCTTTTTTGGTGTATATTTATTCAATATTTTAGGTTTTATATGCCTCGAACTAGATTGTAAATTCCTCAAACGAAAGGCCATGTCTTGCTTTTTTTGGTGTATTTCTAATAAATAGCATGTATTACAGTAAACAACTGTCAACATCAACTAGCATAATGCATTCATAAATATTTATTGAGCATCTACTATATAGCTGGCACTTTGCAAAAAAAACCCCAGACATACAGCAATAAACATGTTTGAAAAGTTTCTAAGGATAAAAGCAAACAAGTCAATGGCTTTCCTGACTTTTGAGCCGAGACAGGAGCAAGAGAAGACAGCAGCTGTGGTATGACCAGGGTAAGAAGGTCTTAGGCAGAAAGAATAGCAAATATGAAGGCCATGTGGAGAAAACTAGCTCTGTGCGTCCAGGAACAGAATAAAGGTCAATGTGGCTAGACCAGAGTCAGAGAAAGGGGTGGCTGAGGTAAAGTTAAGGTGGAGAAGATGGGAAAAATCATGCATGGTCTTGGCATTTTGGATTTTATTTCAAATGCAAAGGGAAGGCCATTGGGGGATTTTTAGCAGGGAGTGACCCGCTCTGCTTTATGTTTATAAACGCTCACTCTGGCTGCTGGGTGGAGAACAGATTTTACAGTATTCAAGCATGAAAGTAGTACTAAAGGTGAGTGCAATGGTGGCCAGTGGTGGCGGGTGAAATGTTAAGGAGTGGTCCAATCCAGGATGTATTTTTAAGCAAAGCAAATGGGACTTGCTGATAGTTTGGATGTTAAGGGTTTGGGAAAAGAACAAATCTGGAATGACTCCTAAGTTATTAGCTTGAGCACCTGAGTAGATGCTAGCATGGGGAAGATAGCGTGGGAAAGACAACGGGTAGTATATGAATGGAGGAGTGGGAAGTCAATACTGTAGTTCTATTTTGGCCACATTTGAGATGCCTTTTAGACATTGTTAGAATGTAAGTTTGTGAGGGCAGGGGCTCGGTGTGTCTTGTTCTGTGCTGTCTCCCCAGTGCATGAAACAGCACCTAGTATATAAGTGTTAAGTGTATATAAGTATATCAATAAAATCTTGTTGAATGAAAAAAGTCAAGGGGAGGCATTGAGAAAGCGACTGGATTTATGAATGTTTAAATCTCTTGCGCAAATGTAGATTCTTGGCAAAGCATAAATACATTCCTCCTTGGCTCCTACATGTGCAGTAAAGATCTCTAAGAGAATGGTTTTTGAAAGAGCTGAATTAAATATCCTAATAGGGTCAGTTAATGCAGACCTGGAGAGAAGCTCAAAATCCTAGTCTCGAACTAAAACATGTCTGGTCTTCCTACAGTTTCAATGTCACTGAAGTGATATGTCTGATGGCAGAGAACGCTGGGCCTTGAGGTGACAGAGGGCTGCTTCTCTGAGTCATTTTTACTATTTGTGATAATAATTAACAACAACAAGAACAATATATCTCAAATATGTCAAAATTCTTATTTGCCTATTTGTGAATTCCCATTGCATTCATTATTATTTCTATCAGTCCCAGGACTGAAGCACTGACTTGATGCCTGCTTTAAACAGAATAAAACAGGCCCCCACCAGTCAATTGGCAGTTCTCATTTTGGGTTGGTTAAATCCTAGACACATGATGGGAGCTTTAAGAAGAGTAACTTAAGAGAATACAAATATCCAGTCATAGTAACAAAAGAGTTTGGATATTTAATATTTCAAAACCAAGTTCTACACTGCAGCATGAGTACCGAAGAATGAAAAAAAAAAATGCAGAAAGAAGAAAGGAAGGAAGGAGGGAAAGAGAAAACAAGCAAGTAAGCCACCACATTTATTTAAAATTTACTTTGGACAACTCTCCACTCTCTGCACTAATGGATGATCCCAAAGACAGGAATCACTGTCCCCCTGTTTGTTTTGGGATACAGCTTTGTTCTTCTCTTTGAATTCCAGTGGGACTCATGGTGTAGAGCAGTGATTCTCAACCACTGGTGACAGCTTTTGAAAAACACAGATCCCCGAGCTCACCATGTATCTATGGAGTCAGAAACTCCTGGGAGCAGGCTACAAACATGTATATATTTTTAAAATATTCTGATGCCCTTGCCTTCATTTGGCTAATCAGTGAAAAACACTGTTCATGGGAATCACATGAGACATTTGAAGAATGAGCGCAGGCATGGAAGTCCTGATTCCAAGGTGCACGGCAGCCTTCCTCCACCACTTCTCCTGTTGTCCTAAGATTGAGCATAGCTTCCCTTCTTCCTGGTCCTTTGGAAGTACACATGGACTTCAGGACTTAAAATTTTGAATTTCAAAAGCCATCTCTATTGGGGCATAGGTTTCATGCAAAATAGAAGTAGACAGTGAGAGAAAAATACAATAGAGAGGTGTGGTCAAGAGAGGGAGATAAAGAAATAAAGTAATAATTTTGTTTTGTTTTGTTTTGTTTTGTTTTGTTTTGTTTTGTTTTGTTTTGTTTTGGTATCCTACATTCTCAGGCACGAGAGGAAAGGAAGTTTAAAAGCCAAAGACCTGAAGTCCCCCTTCTGCCTGATCCTGTAGAGATGACAACTGATCCTAATGTTCTTCTGGGACAATATTCTCAAACACCTCGAGATGCAATTATCTTCCCCCTCTCTAGGACCGCAGCCTCTCAATTCAGAGATGCCACATTTTCAATATCAGGAAGTGAGCCCATGCATTAAAGTCAACAAAGATGTCAAATTCATTATACATGCTGAAATCATAAAGAATATTTTGAGTCCTCCTATAAAGAAAATGGCTTTTATCAGAGTAAGAGAACCAAGTTGAGGAAAAAATGCTCCTTCAGCTTTTGATTTAATAGCATAAGATAGACGATCCAAGAACACTGGCTCTGGAAGCCAGATCATCTGGATTCAAATCCTAGCTCTAAAAACTTCAGGTCATTTAATAAGCCTCTCTGTGCCTCAGTTTTCTCATCTGTTAACTGGAGAGATCATTATAAAAGAAATGGGATCTACTATTATTGTTAGTTATCTTAGTTTTAGAGTTTTGTTTTCGTTTTTTTTTAAATATATATTTTTAAATGTTTATTTTCGAGACAGAGAGAGACAAAGCATGAACGGGGGAGGGTCAGGGAGAGGGAGACACCGAATCTGAAACAGACTCCAGGCTCTGAGCTGTCAGCACAGAGCCCGACGCGGGGCTCAAACTCACAGACCGCGAGATCATGACCTGAGCCGAAGTCGGCCGCTTAACCGACTAAGCCACCCAGGCGCCCCTGTTTTTGTTTTTTTTGTAACCAACACTGAACCATTTGTGTCTTAGGTCCTCAACGCTTTACACATATCATCTCTCTGTATACTCACATAACCCATTTGAGGTAGGTACTATTATTATCTTCATCTAAAGATAGGGTAGGGATTAGGTAGTTAGCTTGAGGTTATGCATCTGGGAATGGTGGATTAGAACCTGGCAGGCTGACCCTACAGTTGCACCCTGACTGATGATGTGCTGTGAAGCCCCTCCTCATTCTGAGCCCTGTTATTCACTGAGAGTCACTGAGTAGAATCCTGGAGTGCTGATTTCAAGAACTGCCCAGCACAATTTGCTGCCAGTCTCCAGGAAGATTAGCCTCCTACTAATAACCTTGCTCTTAGAATACTGCCTTACACAGCTGAGTCTTTGTGGTTTAATTGCCTACTGTATTTTTTGGTTCAGAAATTTCTGGACTACAATTTCTGTTAACTCAGGAAGGTATGGTGAAATGTTCTGGAGAATGAATATAGTGTCTAATTTTGGAGGTGCCTCTGGGGAGATGTGCTTTCCCAAAGGGAAATCTGGTTTTTCACAGTGACCTGAAATTTCCCTTACCCTTAAGGGACTTTATTAGCAATCCACCCCAAGAATATTCAGATATGAGGAATAAATTTGTATAGCAGCCATAAACAGATGATTTACTTGGTTGTCTGCATAAAAGGGGGAGAGGAATCTTTGAGAGGAACTTTTTCTAACATGATTGAATATACAAATTAAAAAATAGTATTTTTTCCAAAATATTTCAAGTGAAGAATACCCTTGGGCATGAAGACACTCCCCCATCAATCCCCACCATTATCATATGTCATGCATTTTCCTTACTGTGCAGAAATGGTCTTTCTTTGGCTATGACCAAACATACTTTTAGATGTCGGAAAATGCCAAAGTGATCATCACTTATGAAGGATTCTGGCTGAAAGGACCCAGGCCGAAACAACTGTACTCTGGCCAGATGGTTATTCTTGCAGTTCTTTCCCAGGAAGTTAAGCTGCACCTTGGCATTCTTTATAGAGGGATGGGCCTTTAAACTGTTGAACTGACATCTAGTGAAACCTACAAGACAGAGGGATCAAGTAACAACTGAGTGTCACTTTGGACTGCTGGCATTTGTGTGGCTGGAGAAATAGGTTGATGATGACCAAACAGAAGGAGGTCAGGGAATGTCACCTGGGGCAAAGAGCTAAGTAGAATCCCTCCAGAGTCTTCTGGGGTCTCAGAATAACTGTGGGCTAAATCTTGGGCTCATGACCTTCCCCTGGACCACCTGGTCCAAAAGCGGAGCTCAGATAAATGTTCTTGCCAAGAACTACTTGACAAGCAAAAACTGCCCTCTCAGGCCATAGGGAAAAGTGAACCTTTTGAGCTGAAAACCAGTACCCAGTCAGAGAAATCAATTATCTATTACACAAAAGAGCATCTGGTGTGGGCAGTGGTGGTTATAGAGCCAAAAATTCACTCTGTTGACAGATTCTGAGGCCTAGCTGTAGATGCAGACCACGATGAGTTCTAACTACCAAGGTCATCAATGGGTGAACAATAAGACAGGAAGCAGCGGGACATGTTGAAGAGGCATAAGGTTTGAGAACTAGTGACTCAGAAATTTGATCCCAGAATACCACCAACCCCCATGTTCCACCATAGACCTCAGGAGTGAGGGGGGAAGAAAGGTGTGAAACCAAAGGGAGTAAAGATGGTCTTCAACTTTTAGTAGCTTCTCATCTCTTCTCAGCTCATGTGCTTGAGTATGTGATCTCTTTGGTGAAGTTATCTACCAAAAAATGCCTGTCTCCTCTAGAAAAGATAAATGGCTCTGGAATTTATTCTAAAAGAAATGAAAAAAACAGTAAAATCAAAAGGAATGTGGGCTAGAGTAGAGGCTGGATAGGGGAAGAAAATGGGGGGAAAACCCCCAGTATGATTTGAAATTGTCAAAGCAAGAGACTATGGGTGGCTAGGAAGTGAGGTTGCTCAGCTTGAAAAGAGAAAGATAGAACACAGGTTTCTTGGAGATTTAGACCAAGAGTATGGCTACAGATTGTGTCCAGATCAAAAGGGTTCATGAAGACCTACCTCCCAAATCAAGCAAAGCAGGACTAAGCCTACTCCCCACTCCCACAGATCCAACTTCCACTTGCTTGAGGGCTGACCCCTTGCATCTTCTGTTTGCTTGTGAGGATAAAGAGAAGACTGTCTTTATTTTTATTTTTTTATTTTTTTAATTTTTTTTTCAATGTTTATTTATTTTTGGGACAGAGAGAGACAGAGCATGAACGGGGGAGGGGCAGAGAGAGAAGGAGACACAGAATCGGAAACAGGCTCCAGGCTCTGAGCCATCAGCCCAGAGCCCGACGCGGGGCTCGAACTCACGGACCGCGAGATCGTGACCTGGCTGAAGTCGGACGCTTAACCGACTGCGCCACCCAGGCGCCCTGAGGACTGTCTTTAAAAAGTTACTCTGGTGTGCACCAGTCTCGATGTTGGCAGGAGAAAGAGGAATAGGGTGAAACACTGCTTCCAAGTCACAATCTAAGTTTATTTTATTTTATTTTATTTTATTTTATTTTATTTTATTTTATTAATTTAATTTAATTTAATTTATTTTATTTTATTTATTTTGAGAGAGACAGAGATAGCATGAGTGGGGGATGGCCAGAGAAAAAGGAAGAGAGAGAATCCCAAGCAGGCTCCACACTGTCAGTGCAGAACCCAACACAGGGCTTGAACTCATGAAACAGCAAGATCATGACCTGAGCCGAAACCAAGAATATGACGCTTAACTGACTGAGCCACCCAGGCACCCTTGTAAGTTGATTTTAAATGATTTATCTCCTGGCCTTCCTTCATGTAAGCCATTTTTCCAGTTATTTTATGATTGTACTTTGAATTGCATTTTAACCATATTTTCCTAAGAACAAATGTTATGCAACATTGCCCGAAAGGCATCAGGGATTTTCTCCCCTTTCCCCACATTACAGTTAAGTCATTGTGTAAAGTATTGTTAGAATTTGGGAAACTTCTAGCTCAGGATCATGTTCAAATGACAATCAGGAGCAAGCTGCCTCCCTAGACAATGAGTCTTGCTCATAACAACAACAGGCTGTCTTCTCATCTAGAATATCCTCCCTTCCCTGTGATGTTCCCCCTCTATCCCAGCCATCCCTCAAGGCCCAGCCCCAACCTCCATAGCTGAGCAGAGAAAGCTCCAATCACCCATCTAGACACCCCAGCTCCCACATCTGTGCCACTCACACTGCACGTACTTTCTGCCTTTTTTGGTAGTGATTTGTGCTCGTGCCTGACTACAATTTAAGACTGGTAGCTTCTGGCAGCCGCAGACTGTTACTCATTTTCCTCAGTGCTTATCCACCATGGTGTCCTGTTTCTGAGAAGTGCTGAAAATATGTTAACTGAATAATGCATAAATAAACGCATTCACTGCTCCCCTAAGTGACTAGCACTCTTGCCATGGAGCTAATATTCTCTCTTGTCTTTGAGATTCTCCAGTGTTTCAAGCAATATATATCTTTCTTCCAAGGAGGACAGTGCATTTATTTTGTGTATCCAATTTTGACAGAACCAAAGTATGGTCTTATAATGTTGTCGATTTTTATCATATACTGCTAATTTCTCTTTTTTTACTTTATATTTTTAAATATAATTTATTGTCAAATTGGCTTACATACAACACCCAGTGCTCCTCCCAAGTGCCCTCCTCAATGCCCATCACCCACTTTCCTATTTAAAGGAATATGTTTGCCACACTGATGAAAAAAAGAGAAGGCTATAGCACAAGAGGTGCTCAATAAGTAAGTCTTAAGTGAATGAATGAATGAATGAATGAATGAGTGATAATAGGAAATCAGATAAAAATAGAAAGAAGAGTAGAAAAAGAATAGATGCACAGGAGATTTAGAAAGGAAGTAGAAAGAGAGGATAAAGGGAAAGGAGACTCAAGAGTAATTAAATTCCCAATTAGCAATTCTGGTTTTACTATAAACTTGAACTTGGTTAATTAATTAATTAATTTTTTATTTATTTATTTTAAAAGATTTTTAAAAATGTTTATTTGTTTTTGAGAGAGAGAGAGAGACCATGAACAGGGGAGGGTGGAGAGAGAGGGAGACACAGAATCCAAAGGTGGCTCCAGGCTCTGAGCTGTCAGCACAGAGCCTGATGAATGGCTCGAACTCACCAACTGCAAGATCATTCCCTGAGCCGAAGTTGGATGCTTAACCGACTGAGACACCCAGGAGCCCCTTGAACTTGATAATTTAACAAGTAGAGAGGAGAGCCACTGTAGCAAGAGTTATATGTCAATATATTTTATTACTGGTCATGTTGATCTGGAGCACTTACTTAAGGTTACGTGTATACTGGGTGTCTCCACTGTTCCATTTCCCTTTTGAAATTAATAAATATTTTATGGAGAGATACTTTTAATTTTTAGTTATTTAGTTATTTCTTTAAGTAATCTCTACACCTAACATGGGGCTTGAACTCACGACCCAAGATTAAGAGTTAAGTGCTCTTCCTATTGAGCCAGCTGGGCACCCATTGTGAAGAGATACTTTTAGGCTAAGCCAGTATCTTGTTTCTCACCATAATTTTGCCCAGTAATATTAGCATTCATCAGTGCTTCTTGCTTGTAGCAATTTATTGCTGGGGGATCCTAATGGTGATTTCCTATTTTTCTCATCCTGCCACATTTATGAATTGATTCTTTTATAATTAAGAGCTACCGCTCCCCTCCTATTATTTTAGCTATTCATTTATTTATATCAGTATGGACTCATAAATACTTATTCTATGAATCATAACCCAATACTATCATTATTTATTTTGCTATTTAAGCTTTACTTTCTTTGTGAGTCAGGGATAATGACATCCACCTTACACAACCATGATGAGGATTAAATGGGATTTAAAATGTGAAAATGTCTAGTCCAGAGCACCTAGTAAATAAATGCTAGCTCCTTTCCTCCCTTTTCTTTACAGAAGGTAAAGCCACACAACCTTGGAGGCAAGACCCTTCTAACCATGTGAAAATCTGAATTTAAGAATTCTCTTTTAATTCTCTTTCTACACTAAGGTATATAAAGCAACTAGAAGTTAGCTAGCCAGTGTTGCCTACTGGAGGTTTTTTCTCATCTGCCTGTAGTGACCATACATAGGACTGATTTTTAATCAGTATACTCATAATTTGTATGAAAATAGATGCTTGAGAATACTTGAAAACAGACTGTTCTCTTAAGTAGTTTAAGTGTTTTCCCAGAAATCTTGTTTATGTTCTGAAGTTGCTTAGCTAAACTATTTTCAGAGATAGTCCAAAGCACGCCTCAACCCAGCTGTGCTTCGTATCATCACTAAATCTGAATTAGCGAAATCACTGATTCATCTTTGATTCCCAAGGTTATGGGAGTGAATGGAAGAAACTGAAGTTTTCTTTCTCCAAAATTAATTTAAAATTAGACTTTAAAAGTTCAGGCAAAGCAAACTTCAGGTAGAATTAGAACGACAACGAAAACAACAACGGACAAGGATAAGGTCCTAAGGCCGTGAGAGTGAGTAGATCTGGAAGTTTAAAGCAATACACAAAATACAGTAAAATCTACTAATAAAACACTCAATTTACTGGAACTTCCATTTTCCACCCTGTATTTATCAGTAGGGAAAATCAAGAACATCAGGAGATTTATTTTAAAAAGCGATTTAGGGGCAGTGTGGTTCACAGGCTCTCAAGTAGACTCCCAGAGTCTACTTACTTGCTTTGGGGTGGGATCAAGTGCCACCCCTCCACGTGAGCCTGGAACAGGTAGTGTAGTGGTTCACAGCCCAGGATCTGGGGCCTGATGATGTAGGTCTGGATATCACTATTGTCATCGACCACCTATGTAACTTCGGGCAAATGACTTCATGTCCTGGTGCCCCAGTGTCCCCATTGGTAATATGGGGCTAATGAGAGTATCTGTCTCCCAGGGTTGTTGGGAGGAGCAAATAAATGGTACGTGTAAAATGATGAGCATGACAATGCCAGACGGTATCAGCAATTCCTGAGGATAACAGATCTCCTTTTGAGGAATGCTGTTTGGGGCATGTCTGGACACAGAATTGCCTGGATTCAGCCTCTAACACTTTCTGCATCCACTGGGCCTTATCACGGTCACTGACATTTACCACCATCATTGGAGTCATGATCGGCAGGCTGTGGAGGCTGTGAGGTGAGCTGCCACAGTTGGAAAGGCTTTAAGTAACAAAGTCTGACTGGTCTTCTGTCCATCAGAGATATATGGGACACAGATCAGGGGCAACCTCAGCATTTTAGTAGTTTACTGGATTACTAAATTAAACTATTTGTGGAGTTAAGCCAATCAACAAACGCAGATGGAAATTTTGTGTTTTAACATTCAAAGAAAAAGAAATTAAGCCTAAAAGAAATAAAATGTAGAACAGAAAACTCTGGGTGTGGGGTTATATGGGGAAAGAAAATGTTCTGTAAGCCTAAGAGCACAGCATCCCCTGGTCCCGGCACTGGATGGAGACCTGCCTTTCCTTCCTTGGTCCAGGACCACACCATGTCAACCATTGGCTCTTTTCCACCCAGCCAGCCCCTACACCTCTCACAGTGTCTTCTGCTCAAGTGTTCCAGTATTTCCAGTCTCTGGTCAAAACTGTTCTCACCAGCTCTGGGTTCTGGTAAGGTCTCAGAGGCTTTGGAGGGACTTTCTGGGGCTGAGGATTTTGATGGCATGCAGGGAACAGGAGTGGGGTGATTGATTGTCTCTCAAATCCACATTTGTCCCCATGCTCCTGACCCAGGTGTGTTGGTTTTTAAATTTCTGCATAGAAGCCCTGATAGTGGAAGAAGGGGTGGGCTAGACAGATCCATGGCCAGAGATCACACTGTCAAAGATATGTGGTTTTAAAAGCACTTGTAGGAACAATGAGGAGAATATTGGAAAATGGGCCCAGGGAGAGTATTTTGGACTGGTTGTCCAAAGGGAGAAGGCCCGTGGACTTGGTGGAGATAGGATCAGTTAGGCCAAGGGCAGGTTGGAGGGAAGTGACAGAGAGGGTGACAATGTGTTGTTGATCTCATTGCTTGTAAAGAAAGCAGCCACCATGGAAGTCACAAGACCAACAGGTAGATGAGACACCAATAACAGACAAACCTAAAAGGAGAAATACGTTTAAAAATCACTTACTAGCAATTGAATCACCACATCTCCAAGTGGCTTCTTACCTCATTAAATCTCATCACAAGATCTTCCAGGGCATTGTGTTCTCCGTTCTGGGAGTTAAGAATTGATGCTGAGATGGACGCTTTGAGGCAGGGCAGGGATGTCTGGCATTCCGGAGAGCCCAAGTCCCGGGTCAAGAAGCAAAGGTAGTCAACTGGCAAGACCCTTCGGTAAATGTTCTGCTCCTGCTCCATCAGGATGCTGGCGACTTCCTCTGGGAACTGAATGAGGGGCTGCAGATCAATCAGCTCCTTGCTGATCCCAGCTGAACTTGAAGGGAGGGCACTAGAATTGGCCATGGAGGTGCCTGGCTGACGTTCTGAAATAAAGCAATGAAAGTTGTGGTGACACCAAGGTTGATATCCTTACAACAGATGTTTACTTGAGAGCCACTAAAAATCTTACAGGTTTCTTAACCAAGTTTCTGCTTGGTGAATAGTTCTATACTATCTTGTTATGGAGACCCTTCTGATAACTGTCCTGCCTGCTTGCTCCTGCCCACTGTGGGTGGGGAAATGCTCAGTTTCCCATTTTCAGAAGTGGAATTGGTCTCACACACCATTCTCTAATCAGTTCACTGTGACACTTTGCAGAGTAGTAGGGAAGGAAAATGTACCATTTGTTTCCTCATCCACAGTGCTAACCACCAGAGTAAAAAGAAATGTGGGTGGGTGTGGGCACAGGAATTGAGATGGAAGAGGAAAGAAGGCTGGAGGGGAAGAGGCATGTACATGTATGTATGTGTACCCTGTGTGTAAACACCCAGGAGTCCCTGGGGACTCTCTGCACACAAGGTTCAAAGCTTCAGTCTACCTGCCAACCTTCCACCCTCAAAGACTGATTCCACTGAGAACCATTTGGAGGTTTGCAGGGACAGAATCACTTGTAAAAGTAAGGGAGGAATAGGTAATAAGGAGATGTATCTACATAAATAGAACAAATAAATAATAGATTGCCTCTCAAACCCACATTTGTCCCCATGCTCCTGACACAGGTGTGCTGGTTTTTAAATTTCTGCTTAGAAGCCATGATAATGGAAGTATCCACAAGTGGCAGTAAGAAACTGGTAAGGGAGGGAGAGCAGCCAGTGCATGAGACATAAGAACCAAATGTGTTCATAGGCTCCAAATTATTCCCTTAGCACAAATTCACTTTATTTGACCACTCTCCCTATCTCTCTTTTTTTTTTAATTTTTTAACGTTTATTTATTTTTGAGACAGAGAGAGACAGAGCATGAATGGGGGAAGGGCAGAGAGAGGGAGACACAGAATCGGAAGCAGGCTCCAGGCTCTGAGCCATTAGCCCAGAGCCCGACACGGGGCTCGAACTCACAGACCTCGAGATCGTGACCTGAGCCGAAGTCGGACGTTCAACCTACTGAGCCACCCAGGCGCCCCTCCCTATCTGTCTCTTAATTTCCTGCCTACAAGTCATTCATTCATTCATTCATTCATTCATCTACTTAACCAACCATCCATCCATCCATCCACCCATGTAAAAAGCTATTCAAAAACCTATGATGAGCACTAGAACAGAATGTCCCAAGTATGATCAGTTTTGTGGCTAAGTTGGGGAAATGTCATGTATTCATGTCACAAATCCTCTTCCTGGAAACACGAGGCACACAGGTACACTGTTAAAGGCTCTAAGGGGTCTTGCAGTAAAGAAATCCATTTACATTGCTTAATCCAGTGCTTCCCCAGAGTCACATTTTACATGTCACACCTACTAAGCCACTCTGTGTAGACCAGAGCTGCTGGGAGCCCCTCAGGAAACGTTGATCTGCGTGCAGGCCAAACTGCTCCTACTCCTCATCCAGTTCACACCTTTTCCTTCCCAGAGGTCCCTTCCTGGCTGGCTCCTCTTCATGCTTCTTATAGTGGTTCATGAGGGGACCACATTTTATTTCCCCAGAATCTTTCTTACATTCCCGATTTCTTAAAACAGCCTTATTGGCCCTTTGGCAGAATAAAGCCCTTCAGATGGCATGGCATTCCTCATTGCCGGCGGTCATCTGGCTTGGACACTGGACAATGGTAAAGTTCATGAGGAGGACTTTGTCCAGGCGCCTGGGTGGCTCAGTCAGTTAAGTGACTCTGGATTTTGCCTCATGTCATGATCTCATGGTTTGTGAATTCAAGCCCTGAGTTGGGCTCTGCACTGGCAATGCAGAGCCTGCTTGTGATTCTCTCTCTCTGCCTCTCTCTCTGCCCCTCCCCTACTCTCTCTCTCTCTCTCAAAATAAACAAATAAAGTTGAAAAAAAAAGTGAAAAAGGAAGGCTTCGTCAACATTCAAACCTTAGCATCCTTGACTCTTTTTAAAATCTCTATTGTTGACAGCCTTGGAATCATCACTCCAAAGTGCTCCATCCCTGTAGTACTGAACCCTGAAGTCCTTGGCCTTGAATCTGACTGCTTTTCCCTTCTTCCCTTTCTACTAAACCTTCTTTGTCTTTGGCAGACTTCCAGTTCCCGGCCTTAGTCTGGGTGCAACCTTAGAGTTTTAACATGGCGCCCACAACACCCAAGATGCCCTCCCGAGTCACCTTGACTTTCCACCACGTACTTACTTCCCAATCCTCAATGTTTGGCAAACTCAACCATGCATAATTGGCTTCTGGACTGCTATATGATGACAATGACATTGATGTTACTTGGTGATGGGATGCTTGCTAATTTATGTTATCTAACTTCAGCTGGGCTCTCAGGGCAGTTTCAGACTTGACATGAATTTTTAAATTTTTTTCCTAAATAACTCTGTCCTCTTTACCTCTGCAGTAGAGCTGTTCTATTCTTCTGACACTCCCAAACCCACCTGTATTTTCCTTATATTTATTTATTTCTTAAAAAAATTTTTTTTGGGGCGCCTGGGTGGCGCAGTCGGTTAAGCGTCCGACTTCAGCCAGGTCACGATCTCGCGGTCCGTGAGTTCGAGCCCCACGTCAGGCTCTGGGCTGATGGCTCAGAGCCTGGAGCCTGTTTCCGATTCTGTGTCTCCCTCTCTCTCTGCCCCTTCCCCGTTCATGCTCTGTCTCTCTCTGTCCCAAAAATAAATAAACGTTGAAAAAAAAAATTAAAAAAAAATTTTTTTTTGAGTGTAGTTGACACACAATGTTACATTAGTTTCAGGTGTACAACACAGTGATTTGACAAGTTTGAATACTATGCTGTGCTCACCACAAGCGTAGCTACCACATTTGATACCTACTACATGTTTATACACTATGATAACTGCCAAGTGTCAGGGACTACTTCTGTGAATTCAAATGGCCCTATTTCTTACGTTTCTCCTCCTTCTCTGAGAAAGGTCTGTATTTCCTCCTCCCCAAGGCCCACCTAGGTTTGTGAGTAAGTTTATTCAACTTGCCTCTGTGGTTATGTCCACCATCAGTCCCTTTCTTTCCATGGATTCTTTTTTGCTTACACAAGTGTTCAGTTTCCTTTACCCTTAAAAACAAACTAATAAAACTTCCCTTCTCTCTTAAAGTCCACATCTTCTCTAGCCTTCCCTTCATTGTGTACCTTCTGGGAAGGGCACTGTACTTTCCTCTGTAAGTATGGTGACCATATCTTCTGATCCAAAAGTAGGCCATACCGTCTGCCCAAATTAATAAATCTGTAATGATGTGGGAGAGAAAGACATAAACCAGGTCTGCCCTGGGAGCTCCTAGTTCGTAGACCACCCCGTTGACAGGGCATCTCTGTTGATGGTCTGGGCTCTGCCATTCTTCTCTTGACCCATCCTGTCCCATGCAGCTCAGCCACCACCTCTGAAGCATAGCTCAGGAAAAGTTCTTGGTGATACTTGCTATTTAATTAAGTTGCTCCCCTTTTGCAAGAGTGCTCTCAGTGACAATCTAACAAAAATAGTGAGGAGAAAACTTTAAAGTTTGAACTACACTGCTCTCCACTGATTTCCTGATCCTATTTTGAATATATTCCAGTCAGAACTTTCTGTTTTGTCTTCTGTATAAAAACTGTAGTATCCAAATTATTTTTTCTCTTTGATTCTAAAAGGCAAATGGGTGACTAAGGAATACAATGATTTATTGTAGCCATTTTTATCCGTCTTTTGGACCAACCTGCCAAAAATCAACTACAGTGGAAAGTAAGGGATACCAAATTATATTTGGTTCTCTCTAAGCTCTTATTTGAAATTAATTAAAATACAGCAAGTGTCCAAATCTACATGGCCCACATGGCTTTGCTCTCCAACTTTCTGAATGCTTTAGAAAGAACTGGATTTCCTGAAAATTGAGTCAGAATGTGGCCTGATGACAAGCAGACAGCAGCTTCTGGATATTGATAATTTATGTACAGTGGAATTAGCCATATATGGGAAGTCTTCCCAGAAGTAACCAACTCTGAAACATGATTTCAAAGTATAACACTCTGTGAAAGAAAAGGAGCTCCTATATCTTGTGAAATCACTTATCTAATATGTAAGAGAAAATTTAAAAAACTATACAAATGATGTAAGATAATATATTATAAATGCAATATATCTTGAGATAGGAATCACATGCTCTGATGAATACAGTCTGCTGGCTGGTGAGAAAGAGCAATAAAGGAGACCTAAAAAAATTGAATGAAAGAAGAAAAAGACGCCTGGTCATTGTAACCCCAATAAATGCCATGGCCCCAGGTGTCTCAGTATAAACATAACATCACACTCAAAGGAAACACAAATCTGACGTTAGAATCCTAGAAACATAATGTAGACCTTTTGTGTAGGTTTCCTTAAAGCAGAAGTACTCAGGGTTTTACATCATGCCCCATGAAGACACATCCCAGAAATCTTGGGACATAATTTTCTGTCCCACAATTTCCACACTTTTAGCAGCTGTTAGAAACTTTCCACTTTTTCTCATTCTTGCTGAGCTCTCCGTATAACCTTGCCTTTCACATGCCACATGGCTCCAGCTCCCAGCTCTAAGTCATCCTCACACTACCCCCCTGCCAATCGTCTGCAAGATGGACAACTCTACAATGGATGAAAAACCCAGGGCTCCATGACCCTTGATGCTTCCTTATTAATTGTGGAGCAAAATTCATAAAGCCCCCTGGATGCTACAGTTCTTCTCTTGTGAAAAAAATTTTAGAAAGTTCATGGTGAATAAAATTACGTACCTAATTCACAGTCAATGTTTGCTCGTAGCTCTATGTTCTTCAGTTACTTGCTATCGTAGCTCTATGTTCTTCAGTTACTTGCTATTCTATAGTAGAATAGGGCTGTATCTCTGGACACAGTCCCAACTTGGAAATATTTACCACGAGACCCAGTATCTTCAAATTCTGATTCCCTGCTCGATATTAGCTTCCTGAACTAAACATTTCATATCAATTAATTCAGGGAGTCGATAGTATTATTACGTGAAGCTCACATGAGAGGTCACATAAGAAATACGCCAGGAGCAGAGATTTGAATCAGGGTCTACGGGACTTTAGAGGTCATGTGCTGATTGCTCAGCATATGATCTCTTGGAACAACAGAATGCCATACTGACATTCTGGTTTTTAGACGCATCTAGAGTGATATTAATATAAATCAACTTCTAGTGCTTGTTCTTTGGAATGATCTGATCAAATAAACTGTTCAAACTCCAAAGGTAAGGATTTGACCTTAGAGTGCAAGTAGTTCTCCCTTTGGTCAGTCTGGAACCATCACTTCAATCACTACAACTACATTAGAATATAGCACCCAGAAACTTACAAGCGCCCTTTCCTTTCCTTCTTATAAGTTCAAAAGAATGTTCCTATGCTTTAAGCGAGTATTTTCCAAAGACTATTACAGTGATTTTTATGCAGGGCATGGTTTCTTGGTTAATAATTTAGAGACATATTGGGTTAAACAAAGTTAAACAAGATTCCTTCCCCCACACCACCACTATTTTAACTGCAGTACTTCTCAGAGCCTTTAATAATTCCCACAAGGGGACAATACTATCACAGGACGCAGTAGCTTTCCTCAAGCTTGATGTCTATATATCATTTACGTGGGAATTACAGTCCCTTCAGAACTTGCCACACTCAGTGATTCTCAATGGGAGAACAGGGCTTAAGGTGTTCGTGAGGTTAGGTAGTGTCCAGGGAAGTTTAGTCTGCTTTGTTGCTGGGACTCTATGAAGAAACCATGTGGGTAGTGGGAGGATCAAAACACATACATAAAAATATATCATCCTAGACTTTGGGGTCTCCAGTTGGATATAAGCAATCAGCCTGCCTCGAGAGAGGGAAATCTGGGCCATGTCTTCCCTTAAGGGATGCTGTTCTGAGAGGCATCCACCCTGCCATCCCCAGAGTCCTCTCATTTCTTGCTTCCTTTCTGGTAATCAGAAAGTCCCTGATTTTGATTATAAGCTGCTATTCCCGGGGGCTGTCTATAAATTGTACAGTCCAGAAAAACACAGAAAAGCCTCTAAACTTGATGAGCATTTTTTCTGGACAATTGTTCCCCCAGTGCTCTGGGGTATAGTGTCATTGGGGAACTCCCTCCCCCAGAAACCTACCCCCTGCCCCAGGGTTCGTACTTGCCCGGGAAAGTACTTCTGTGGGCTTGGACTTGAGCTCAGCAAAACCTGCCATTTCCCATTTATTTTTCTTTTTGCTTTTTTTTTTTAATTTTTTTTTCAAATTAAATGACAAATTTCAAATTCAAATGACAGAGAGAGACAGAGCATGAACAGGGGAGGGGCAGAGAGAGAGAGGGAGACACAGAATCGGAAACAGGCTCCAGGCTCTGAGCCATCAGCCCAGAGCCTGACGCGGGGCTCGAACTCAAGGACCGCGAGATCGTGACCTGGCTGAAGTCGGACGCTTAACCGACTGCGCCACCCAGGCGCCCCTCTTTTTGCTTTTTGGTCCATATTAAAACTAAAGGCATTTGGTCTTTCTTGGTCTACCAACGAATCTCATATAATCTCTAGCATAATGTGAGGATGTCATGACAGGCAGGCATTATGTGCCTTGCCCAAGAATCCAGTTTGTGAATGGTCAGCCCTGGAACAGGCAAAAGCTGAGTGGGCATCAGAAGATTCTGGCTCCTGGCCCAGTACTCTGCATTACTCCCAGCCAAGCCTGAGTTACCTTGGGGGCTATCTGTGTCCAAGGGCAGGCCTTAATACATCTGAATGGGTTTAAGAAAGGCTTAAGTAGAAATTTCATTCATTCATTATTCAGTGCCTACTATGTGCAAGATTGTTTCAGGCTACATTGATGTTGGGATTTAGTGAACAAGAAAAGATCTTTGTTTACACACAACACTGTAGGACAGGAGACAGATAAACAATAATATAGTGCTGGTGGGGGAGGAGGGCAATGGTGGGTGGGGTGAAGAAGGTATAGTATTACATAGCATATATTAACTAGAATGTTAGCAATTTCATCAAGTGTTTTCCTTTATTTTAAAGTTTATTTATTTATTTTGTGACAGAGAGAGGGAGAGAACTCAAGCAGGGGAGGGGCAGAGAGAGAGAGAGAGAGAGAGAGAGAGAGAGAGAGAATCCCAAGCAGGCTCCACACTGAGGGGCTCAAACTCACCAAGGATGAGATCAAGAGTTGGATGCCTAACTGACTGAACCCCCTAGGCACCCCTAATCAAGGATTTTTGCAAAAGTTTTTAAAACTTTATCATCTAGGATGCCCTTTTCTTAGCAATACCTATCACCTACCTCTTCCTCTCTACCATTTATTAGCCCTTTGCATCAAGAAACTCATTTAATTCTTACAAAGAAGGTTGTAAGACAAGTGTGATTATCCCTATTCTATAGGTGACAAAACAAAAGTCAGAGATGTCAAGCAATTTATCTGAAGACACTCTGCAACTAATATGGAGATGGAACTAAAATTCAGCTCTGACTTCAAAGGTCAGCCCTCTGTTACCCTCAGCATTCTGAGGGATCTTTTAAGGGAAGATGGAGTCCCCTGATTTCCTGCTGGGTCTGTTAAAAAAAAAAAAAAAAAAAAAAGCCCCCACAGCCCCCAGGGGGGTTTTTTCCCCCCCGGGGGCCCCAACCAACTTTTAATTGCACTTTCAACCTCTCTAGGAATGGAATTTTAAGCCAATCAATCTGGAATTTTCTGGTCATCACCCCCCCCCCCACCTTGAAGTAATCGGTCATGTGGGCCCTCTCTATCACCCCCCCCCACCAAAACATGAAGTAATCCACCTAATAAGACCCCTGCCCTTTCCCCCAAGGGAAGGTGACCTTGCCTGAAACAATCCTTTTCTTTTACTAATAACCCCCATACCTCACCCAGCTTCCTATAAAAGCATTGGGTTTTGTACAACTCCTCCCAGGGGTTCTGTTGTACTTGCTAGGTGGGATGCTGTCCACTCACAAACGAGTAGCTTAATAAAGCCACTGAGATCTTCAAATTTACTCACTTGAAGTTTTATTGTTTAATAGCAGGATTATGCCTTACAGGAATGTGACTTCAACGGAAAATAGAGCATAGAACTTGTGTTAGACTTTGATGGTCACTTAGCATTTGTTTGTTTTTGAACCAAGGTAAACCTTCCAGAGTAGCTGCCAAGAGCTCTGCTTCTGAAACTCACCTTTCCTTCTCGCTCTCTGAGTGTTGGTGAAGTGGGTACAGCTTTCTGGGAAGGCAAACCAAAACTTAAACAGCACATCCTTTGTCCTAACAATACCCCTTCCAGGATTTTACCTGACAGGAATTCTTGCAAAAAAATAGAGTGAGGCAAATTTACACATACCGACATTGAAAAATTTTCACGATAAATTTCGGGGAAAAAATTGCCAAGTTGGGAACAACAAAATATGATCCTATTAGGAGGAAAAATAATTTTACAAATGTAGGCATATGTTTGCGTATCTGTCCAGTATATACCAAACTAGTAAGTGTTTACAGATTGCACATTTTGTTTTTTTTAAACTATTTTCTACTGTACAAGTGTTTTAAAAATATATCAAAATGATAACTGAAAAATTCATCCAGAAAACAAAATCTCAGTCTTCTTACGGACACAAGCTGGTTCAGCATCTGAGCTGTTCAGATTTTTTTCCAATAAATACTAAAATATTGTTTTTGAAAAGTTACTTCAAATTAAAATTAGGGAAGAAAGTAGAAAAAATTTTTATGGTATCTACTTTATCCATTTTTCTTTGATTTGATTAATTTTGTAGACAGTCCCTTTATTTTTTTAAGTTAAGCATTTGATTTATCAACTGCACATTTAATGGACTTTGAGTGGTACAATACCAATTATAAAGTAAGACAGCAGAGGAAGGATGTTGATTTCTTTTTGCAAAAGATTTAGAGTTGGCTTAAAGACACTAATTTCAGGCAGAGTTGAAAATTGCTTTTCAACAGGGAAGTAATGGGTTTACAGAAAGGTTAGGTAATTGGTGATTCTTTCTCATTATCTGTTATTGGTTTTCAGAGTAAGAAATCAATCTTGCACAAATGTGTCTGGCCTGTCCTCAAAACTACAATGAAAAAGATGAGTTCACAAAATCAATGAAGCATGTTATTTCTAAGTCAGTACTTAAAAAAAAAAAAGATAAAACCATAAGCCTCAATTGTTATTTAAACCATATTCAGATAAAACAGTTTACTGGACTGAAAAGCTTCATAGCAGAAAAAAAAAACACCTCACAATTCTTATTAATAAAAATAACTTCTGTACTTGGATTTTCAAAGAAATATGAGCTCACTGTGAAAGTACTGAAAATTTAGAGAAGCATAAAGAGGAAAATTAAAATAATCAATAATCCCATACCCAGAGACAATCTCTCCTAATAGTTTTGTTGCAGCATTTGATTTTTTTTTTTTTTTTCTATAAATACACACAGTATTTACCAAGTTAGGGCACATACTTTTTTCTCTCTTTTTCTTTTTCTAATATAATTTATTGTCAGATTGGTTTCCATACAACACCCAGTGCTCATCCCAACAAGTGCCCTCCTCAGTGCCCATCACCTACTTTCCCCTCTCCCCCACCCCCCATCAACCCTCAGTTTGTTCTCAGTATTTAAGAGTCTCTTACGGTTTGCCTCCCTCCCTCTCTGTAACTTTTTTTCCCCTTCCCCTCCCCCATGGTCTTCTGTTAAGTGTCTCAAGATCTACATATGAGTGAAAACATATGGTATGTGTCTTTCTCTGACTGACTTATTTCACTTAGCATAAGTTCCATCCACATTGCTGCACATGGCCAGATTTCATTCTTCCTCATTGTCAAGTAGTATTCCATTGTATACATAAATCACGTCTTTATCCACTTGTCAGTTGATGGACATTTAGGCTCTTTCTGTAATTTGGCTATTGTTGAAAGCACCGCTGTAAACATCAGGGTACATGTGCCCCTATGCACAGCACTCCTGTATCCCCTGGGTAAATTCCTAGCAGGGCCACATACTTTTTTCTAACCTTTTAAAAAAACTTACTCTCCAGTGCACATTTCCCCAGCTCTAAAACTAGCTTTCTAATATTTGATTTTAATGGCTCTCTAGTAGTTAATGTTGTGTTTATAATTTTTTACCACCATAAATAATACCATGATAAAGAGTATTATAAATACATCATCTGTGCTTATAGTATTATCTAGTAACACTGAAAGACAGAAGAATTTCCCACCCATGTTAGGAAACTACCAGGCAGCAGAAGTTTCTTTTCTTTTTACAGCACATTAACTAACTGTTTTATCAGTATCTCTCATTGACTGCCTATCTATTCCTGACTACTTTGGGTAAACAAAATTAATTCAGCCAAAATTCATATGGCAAGCTGTGATAATGTGTTGTGCTGTTAGAGGAAAATGGCATTAGTGACTCAAAGGTAATAGGGAAGTCTGGAGTGTTAGTGACAATCTAATGCTCTTTCACCCAGCAGCACATTCCTGAGGGATGGTTGACCCAATAGATGTGGATAGTTCTAGAACTGAGCCCATGTAGGCCACCTAAATTCCAGAGTCTGGCTTGGCTGGGCTACTTAAACACACACTAATTACCCTTAAGGATTCAGTGTCTCTATATTATAATTATAACCATCAATGGTAATAATCATAAATCCATAATTATTAAATAATATGTAATAATGACTACTATGTTATTAGTAATAGATAATAACTAGTACTTACTATGTACTCATACCTACAGAAATCTTACTCAGTCCTCACAACCACTCTGTGCAGATGGCATAGCACTCTATGCTATTATTATCCCCATTTTAGCAGACAGGGACAGAGATTAAGGAACTTGCTCAACATCACACTGAGATTAGTGATGGAACCAGTGCCATATCAGACTGTCACCAAAGACCAGGCTCCCCAAGTCACTGTCCATACTGACTCGAAGGTTTTTGTTCCTTAGTGTCTCTGTTACAACTGCATCTGACGTTTTCTTAGTGTTAGTAAACCAAGCTGGACTCAGACCAAATGCTCAAGTTAGAAGGAACTACAGGGATCCTTGGGATAAATTTCCTACACTTTACAAATTGGGAAACTATGCCTCTCTGAGGTCAAGCTTCTTGCCCAAGGTCACACGGTTGATTAGGGTAAAGCCAGACTAGAATCAGGTCCCGGACTACCCAGCTCACAGTGTTCCCTCTCCAACACTACTGCCTCCCCTACTTGGTGTGGCTGGAATCCCAGATGCTGTAAACCTTGGGGGGAATCTTCCCTGGAGGAAGCCAAGGGCATAGTCCAGTGGTTATGAGTGAGGTCTTGGGATCACACAGGTGTGAGGTTGCAGCCCAGGTCTGGCACTGACTTGCTGTGTGACCTTGGGTAAATGCTCAACAACCATGTCAGTGATGATGGGGAAATTAAAATGAGAAAATGCAAGTAAGAGGTTTAATATTCAGCTTTCAGTAGTCATTTTTATCATCATCATTGATTCATCATTTGAAAGAGGAAGAAGGAACTCTGGGGCCTCTCATCTTAGAAGCCAGAGGAAAAGACTTAGTCAGGTATCAAATCATTTCAGACTATGGAAACTTTTGCTTTGTTTTTATAACCTGAAATCTGTAACCTCTGGTGTGATGCCTACTATAATAAATTTTTTTTTTTAAGATCCCTAATGATACCTCATTTGTTCATATGAAAAGAAACATTCTGTAACATCTTGCCATACATTATACTAACAGATTACCCAATTAAAAGCACCTCTCCCTGCTCCCTGCGCCCCAAACTAAAACCCCTGCTGTTCCTAACTCTATAGCTCTTCCCTCTGCAAAGAGAACATTCATATCCTTTCTTGCCTGGCATTATCAGCAAACCCCATCAAGATGTCAGAGCAGTGTCAGAGTTAAATCCTTCCATGCTAAAATATTGCTGAGCTATTTATGTCCCTTCTTTTAAGTTAAGATAAAATTCACATACTATAAAATTCATTTTTGAAAGTGTACAATTCAGTGAGGTTTTATTTTTTGTATATTCACAGAGTTGTACAACTGTCACCCTAGTCAATTTTTAAAAATTTTTTAAAATATTTATTCACTTTTTGAGAGAGAGAGAGAGAGAGAGAGAGAGAGACAGAGCATGAGTTGAGGAGGGGTAGAGAGAGAGAGGGAGACACAGAATCCGAAGCAGGCTCCAGGCTCTGAGCTGTCAGCACAGAGCCCAATGCGTCACCCTAGTCAATTTTCAAACATTTTTATCACCCCTATACACATGAGCAAACATTTCCCATGGGCCCCTCCTCACATCATCCCAACAGCCACTATTCTACATTCTGTCTCTATGAATTTGCCTACTTTGCATGTTTCATGTAACTGAATTATACAATATGTGGCCTTTTCTGTCTGGGTTCTCCCACTTATAATGTTTTCCAGGTTTATCACTATATATTTTTTAAGTTTATTTATTTATTTAGAGAGAGAGAGAAGGAGAGAGAGAACACAGGCAAGCGTGAATGGGGGAGGGACAGAGAAAGAGAAACCCAAACAGGCTCTGTACCATCGGCATAGAATCTGATGCGGGGCTTGAACTCATTGACTGTGAGATCATGACCTGAGTCGAAGTCAGACGCTTAACCGACTGAGCCACCCGGGCACCCCGAGAACTTCATCCCTTTTTATGGCTGAATAATATTCCATTTTATGTATATATCAAATTTTGTTTATTCATTTGTTGATGGACATTTGGGTTATTTCCATTTTTTGGCTATCATGAATAATGCTATTATGAACATATGTGCAAAAACTTTTATGGGAATATTTTTTCATTTCTCTTGGGTAAATACCTAGGACTGGAATTGCTAGATCATATGGTAACTTTATGTTTAGCATTTTTTTGAAGAGTGCCCAAATTGTTTTCTATACTGGCTGCACCAATTTACATTCCCATCATTAGTGTATAGGGCTCCAATTTCTCTACCTCCAGGTGAACATTTTTCTTTTTTTTAAATTTATAGCCATCCTAGTGGCTTTGAAGTGGTTATCTTATGGTTCTGATTTGCATTTCCCTAATGACTAATGATGTTGAGAATCTTTTCATGTGCTTATTTTCTTTGGAGATAAACCTATTCAAGTCCTTTCCCCATTTTTGAACTGGACTGTTTGTCTTTTTGTAGTTGAGTTTTATATATATTCTGGATATTAATTTCTTATATATGTACTTTGCAAATATTTAGCCCATTCTGTGGATTGCCTTTCTACTCCACTGAAAAGCTTTTAATTTTGATGAAGTCCCATTTACCTATTTTTTCTTTTGTTGCCTGTGCTTTTGAGGTCATATCCAAGAAATCATTGCCACGGGGTGCCTGAGTGGCTCAGTTGGTTAAGCATCCGACTTCAGCTTGTGTCATGATCTCACAGTTTGTGGGTTTAAGCCCTGTGTCAGGCTCTGTGCTGACAGCTCAGAGCCTAGAGCCTGCTTCGGATTCCGTGTTTCCCTCTCTCTCTGCCCTTCCCCTGCTTGTGCTTTGTCTCTCTCTCTCTCTCTCTCTCTCTCTCTTGAAAATAAATAATAAATGTTTTTTTAAAAAAAGAAATCATTGCTAAATCCGATGTCATGAAGCTTTCCCCTTGTGTTTCATAGTTTTAGACCTTACATTTAGGTCTTTGGTCTATTTGAGTTAATTGCTGTATATCGTGCAAAGTAAAGGTCCAACTTCATATTTACACATGGATATTCAATTATCTTAGCACTATTTGGTTGTTTCCTAAATGTTTATTTATTTATTTTTGAGAGAGAGAGAGAGACAGGCAGAGAGAGAATCCCAAATAGTTTCTGCGCTGTCAGCACAGAGCCCAACACTGGGCTCGAACCCATGAACCATGAGATCATGACCTGAGTCAAAATCAAGAGTTGGACACTTAACCAACTGAGCCTCCCAGGCACCCCAGCACTATTTGTTGAAAAGACTGTCCTTTCTCCATTGAATGGTCTTGGCACCCTACTTGATAATAATTTGACCAGATATTCTAAGGTTTACTTCTGGGCTGTATGTTCTATGTCTGCCATTATGACAGTACCACACTGTTTTGATTACTATAATAAGTTTAGAAATCAGAAATGTGAGTCCTTCAACTTTATTCTTTTAAAAACTCATTTTGGCTATTCCAGCTCCCTTGAAAGTCCAAATGAATGTTAGAATCAGCTTGTTCATTTCTGCAAAAAAGGCAACTGGATTTTTGATAGGGATAACATTGAATCGGTAGATTGTTTGGGGGAGTACTGTGATCTTAACAATATTAACCCTCTAATCTGTGAACATAAGGATGTCTTTCCATTTATTTAGGCCTTATGCAATTTCTTTCAACAATGTTTTGTAATTTTTAGTACACAAGTCTTACAATTATTTTGTTAAATTTATTCTTCAGTATTTTATTTTATTTTATCTTATTTTATTTTATTTTATTTCATTATTTTTTAAAGTAGGCTTCACACCCAGCATGGAGCCCAATACAGGGCTTGAACTCATGACCCTGAGATCAAGACCTGAGCTAAGATCAAGAGTCAGAGGCTAAACCAACTGAGCCACCCAGGCACACTGTATTTTATGGTTTTTGATACTATTGTAAATGGAATTGTTTTCTTAACTCCGCTTTCCAATTGTTCGTGCCTAGTGCACAGAAATACAGCTGAGTTTATATCCTGCTAACTTGCTGAACTAATATATTAGTTGTTAGTAGTGTTTCAGTGGATTCCTTAGGATTTTCTATATATATAAGGTCATGTTATCTGATAACAGAGAGAGTCTAACTGCTTCCTTTCCAATCTGGATGCCTTTTATTTCTGTTCCTTGCCTAACGGCCCTGGCGAAAATCTCCAATACAATGTTGAATAGAAGTGGTGAGAATAGATATGATTGTCTGGTTCCCGATTTTAGGTGGAAAGCTTTCAGGTTTCTACCACTATGCATCATGTTAACTGTGGGTTTTTCACAGATGCACTTTGTCAGGTTGGGGATGTTCTCTTCTACTCCTATTTTGTTAGGTGTTTTTTCATAAGAGGGGATCAGATTTTGTCAAATGTTTTTCTGCATCTATTGAGATGATCATGTGGTTGTTATCCATTATGCTATTAATATGCTGTATTACTTCGATTGTTTTTCATACCTTTTACCTGTACATTTGGTTTTATATTAATATGTTACATGGCTTAAGTACAGTCTGAGAAGAGCATTGTACAAGACCAACATCTATTTATTGTCTATCTGCAATTCTATCCCTAAATTGGACCTGTACATTGGACAAGAACAGATGGCAAACTGGGACGTGACTGTAACCATGACTTCAAATCACAAACACTCTGATATTTTTAAAAATTATGTTTGTTTCAAGGAAATATATATTTTTAAAATTCATGTTGAGCATGCACTCTGTATTATTGTTTGTTATTATAATCACGGTTTCAACCCCTGACGATATGAGTATCAATTAAAATAGCTCTATGACTTAAAAGAAAACTGGTGCATGTTATTTCTAATTTAGTACATATTATTGCAGAAATGACCTGGACTGGACTTTTGGGTAGGTCAAAGTCACTTAATAAGAAAAACACATATGGACCTGGAAATTTCTTTTCCCATAAAAGGCAATAAAATGTTACTGATAGTATTACTTATTAACATTTTATTTAATTATCTCCTTTAGCCCTATCAGCAACTCTGTGGCCTATGTACGATTAGTATTCCATTTTACAGCCGAGGAAACTCAGAGAGGCTAAATTACATGCCTAATTATTCACAGGTAATATGTAGCGAGGCCAGGATTATGGCTCAGACCCATTTGACTCCCCAATCTCTTTACCATTTTTTATACTTTGGGTACCTGAGGTTAATTTGTGCACATACTCAAACTATCTATTTCTCCTTTTCAACTGAAATGGGAGCCAAACCTGAAAGGTCATAGGGTTCACAATGTCTGTCTTGCTTGTTGACCAAATACTACTTCAAATCAAGTACTCATTAAGTACTTACTATGGGAATTCAATCTAGTTGTGGATGAGGCTGTACAGGAACTGTTTCATATTTAATGATGCCAGTCAATGGCTTTTTGACTATGTTTGATGATGTAAGTAGAAGTAGTTACTGACAAAAATCAAACCCACCATTATAGGGAAAAAATAGCTTTGCCACAGTAGCTAACAACAGACTGGAGGACATAATGACTTGATACATTATAACCAATAGAGAGATGTTATGTAGAGTGAGCTTGGTAATCCACAAGTCTAAGCCCAACACCATGGACCTTCTTGAGTCCCGGCTCAAGGCACGACACTATATCTTAGTTTCCTCTTAACTCTCCAGTTATGCCAGTGGTTACTGTACTCCCTTGCAGCCCCTCAGCCTGAACTGTCCACATCTCAGTTCTCTGTTTGTCTTTCTCTCTCTCCTCCAGAAAGGCTCATCTCAAACTGTCACCATCATAGCTAAGCAGGTGACTTGCAAATATAGAATTCCAGTTCTGACCTCTCCCTCAGATCTAATGCTGATGCTTTTGGAGGCATCTACTTCAACATCCCAGCATCTCAAAGTCAAGATATCAAACTGGATGTAACTTTTCACTTTCTTTTTATGGTACCACTTTCATCTCCCCAGCTCCAAACTCTTGGAGGCAGCTGTTATGCTTCAATGTCCTGGGCAGAGTTCAAATCCATTCCTCCACCAGTTGTCCCAAGATTTGGTCCCTTCCTTCCCATTTTCATTGCTTTCTCTCAACTACCACCTGTGTGGATGTCTGCAACAGCCCCTGATTGTCCTCAGCTGGGAGAGACCAAGAAGAATCCTTATAAAACCCTTCTTAGGCCAACATCTCAAGGGTTAGAAAGGCCATTTGGCCAAACGGTCCATGATGGCAGTGGGAGGTAGGAGAAAGGTGGAAACCAGCCCAATAAAATGTGTAAAGAAAACACACAGGTTTATACATGTCCTGGAGAAATACCACACTTCCTTCCTAAGGTCAGTTCCTTTCTGATTTGGTATAAAACAGTCACAGGAACTGGAAGAACAGGTGTCGGCCTCTCTCCTGTGAGCCTGAGCGGCACAGACAAAGGAGGTCTGGTGCTTACCACTGGACACAGACAGTTCAGGCTGACAGCATCAGGTATCCGTGACTTGCTACTGGACTACTGCCGGCTCTCACCGTACAAACCAGGCCTGCACACCCAAGGGGCTTGGGGACCTTCACTCATGTGCCTCCTACCAGATGCATGGGGTAAGGAGCAGGTGGAGGAGGAGCACTGGGCTTCAGATGCAAAATGGGAAAGTGCTCAGGTGCCAGGTCTCTGAAGTGGGATGGAACCAAGTTCAAATTCCTGCGCCCCACTCTCTAGTTGCTTAACCCTGTAATCAATCTTTCAGAGCAAACCAGGCTATCTGCTCAGCTTCCTGTGAACTCCTAGCTAAGAAAGGGTGTAAACATCATCAAAGATATGAGAACTTGAGGAAAACCAATTTTCCTAAACTCTTCACAAGTAAAATATCACACGTGGAATGAACATTTTGGCAAAACTCTGAGGTTGGAAGTGCGTGGGATCACAAGGAGGTCCCCTAAATGTCTTCTAAAACAGGGGCACCCACTTAGCCTAACTACAAAGGCTTGGGTTTGTAGAGTGGGGCACACACACTTGGGGACAGAAGGGAATGGCTCAGAACAACAGAGAGTAAAGCCACCCCCTCTCTTCCCCCTTCTCAATTTCCTAAACAGGTGAAATTTATAGGGGCACCAACTTATAACCACTAAGTCTCAGTTCTTTCCTCTTTGAAACGAAGATCATGATCCTACCTCACTAGGTTATTTTCAGAATTTCTTAAGATGTACATAAAATACTCAGCATAGTGGCTAGGCTGTTAATGGAAGACCTGCATGTGTCCACCTGGAATCTGAGCAGGTTGTCATATGCACTGGGAGTGTGTTAGTATTTACTTGTTTATAAGCACATGAGAGTTGGCAAAGGGGGAAACAGGTCATAAACATACATAAGACATGTGGCTCCTTCACTCTGTCACAGACCCAATTACTCACTGGTCTGTTCTTTCTTTCAGGGTGACTTCCTTTCTGTCTACAGTCACACATATAAACATAAGTAATACAAAGAGATTATATTCTCTAACAGCTGGTGGATCATATCTAATTACTCTGTAATTTCTTCACCAAAAGGGACCCACTGGCTAGCCTCTGCTGTCTTTGAAGGAATAATCATAAACCAGACCTCCCCTCTGGCCACTCTAAGTGAGTCTTACAGTTGTTGCCCAATAATCCTGAGCGCCAGGGAGAACTCCCAACATCCTTATCAATGGAGAGTATTTGGGGGTCTTTTTAAGTTGACATTGGAACTGAATGAGACCAAGGGACTGAGGATGGAAAGGAGGGGAGAAGTGATTGAGGTTGCGGGATGAGTGGGTGGCATAGCTAGGACCTGAACCCATGTTTTTACCCGAGGATTCTCTTGTTTAAAATAATGCAGACTCTGATTCATGAGGTCTCGGGTGGGCCTAAGACTTCTGCTGGTTCTGGGACCACATTCAGTTGCAAGGGGGTTGGTGTTGGTAAAGCACTTACTACAGTTTATGACATGGAGTTCCTGATTCAATAAATGGTAGTTATCATTATTCCTGTTGTTTGTATTACTTGAATTGGTTGAGCTGCATGTAGCTCTCAGAAATTGGGAAGATGCTTTTGGGGCTCCCAGTTAGTTTTCTGTGAACTTGACTGGTTCAGATCAGTGCCCCAGGGTTCAAAGACTGGTTCAAGTGGAGTGGGTGAACTGACCACTTTGAAGATGTCTTCAGAGCTGAGGAGTAGACATCAAGGCAGAGTGGACTGAACATCCAAGTGAACATAAAGCAAACCCTGCCTCCCACATGTGGCAGCAAGCAAAGGGTGCTGCCGGAGAAGGGGGTCTTTGCTCCATGCAGCAGGTAGCTTTCCTGCTTCAGGACCAGCTGTGGACCTGGCAAAGAAGCTCTTGGCCCTCAGAAGGTGAGTAGGCTCTCCTCAGGCAAAGGTGGGAGACACAGAAGCCATGAGACACAGAAGGTCCCCTGAGGAGGCTTGCTTTCACAGATAATGTAGAGTCTTGCTACTCAATATGAGAGCCTTGACTAGCAGCAACTGCATTTTAGGGAGCCTCCTGAACATTCAGAATCTCACCCCACCCAGACCTAGTAAATCCAAATCCTCATTTCAACAGGTTTCCCAGGAGACCCATAAACTCATTACAGTCTAAGAAGCTTGGCTCAGAAGGAGTTTCATTACAAGCAACTGACACAGAGGCATCTGGACATAGCAGAGGATGAGCTCCCTGACTTCACAAATCTCACCAACAGCCACAGTTATCACTCATCATTACAATTATTTTTCTTTTAATTTTTTTTCAATATATGAAATTTATTGTCAAATTGGTTTCCATACAACACCCAGTGCTCATCCCAAAAGGTGCCCTCCTCAAAACCCATCACCCACCCTTCCCTCCCTCCCACCCCCCATCAACCCTCAGTTTGTTCTCAGTTTTTAACAGTCTCTTATGCTTTGGCTCTCTCCCGCTCTAACCTCTTTTTCTTTTAATTTTTTTAATGTTTGTTTTTGAGAGAGATAGAGAGACGGAGAGCGAGCGGGGGAGGGGCAGAGAGGGAGACACAGAATCCCAAGTAGGCCCCAGACTCTGAGCTGTCCGCACAGAGCTGGACACAGGGCCCGAACTCACGAACCGTGAGATCATGACCTGAGTTCACCTGGGATGCTGAACCAACTGAGCCACCCAGACACTCCCATTATATTATTTCCAACGTTTTTTTGTTTTTTGTTTTTTGTTTTTTTATTTTTGGGACAGAGAGAGACAGAGCATGAACGGGGGAGGGGCAGAGAGAGAGGGAGACACAGAATCGGAAACAGGCTCCAGGCTCCAAGCCATCAGGCCAGAGCCTGATGCGGGGCTCGAACTCACGGACCGCGAGATCGTGACCTGGCTGAAGTCGGATGCTTAACCGACTGCGCTACCCAGGCGCCCCCCCATTATATTATTAATAACAGTAACAAAGGCAGCTTATATTTGTATAATGGTTTACAGTCAACAAATCAAATGTCTCTGCATTCTTTTGATTTATAAGACAAGCTTATTATTTCCACTGTGGTTACAGAAAACTAAGGCTTGGAGAGACTGAATAATCAGATCTGAGGTCCCCTACAGTGGTGCTTTGAAACTGCACTTCAAAAATCCATTTCCAACAAAGAAGACTAAATCAAAGTTATTTTATTATATATCGGTCACTTCCTAAGTACACGGTTTCTCATTAATTTGTAATGAGTACAGAAAAGATTAATCTTAATCACTATTTTTAAGGCAATGCAGGCTTTTTGGTTTTAGGTTCAAAGTGATAAAGATACAAGAACGACTTTTTTGAAAAGCAAAATCACCGAAATTTATATCCGAGTAAACACTAAGCAGTCACCTTTGAATACTATATTTGTGCTACCCAGGTGCCCTGGATAGCCCTGGGTCCTTTCCCAGTGCTGTTTTCAGAGTCCATAGCACTGTTGTTTGGGCCTCTTCCACCTTATGTTGCTGTCTCCAGCAACTGGCAGAACAGAGGGGTGTTGGGTAACTATCACTGAATAAACCAGATGGAGAGATTGATAAGCACAAAGGAGTGTGACACAGCCCAAGGTCAAAGGGATCCAAGACCTGGGGCCCCCTGTGGAGAGGTCAGAAGGTTCTGGGAGGGAAGTGGCAGCCATGTCTACAGATTCTTCCTCAGACAGCCAGTGTAATCTCTCCAAGTCTAGATATTCAGGGAAGAAGCAAAAGGAAGGGATGGGAAGAAGAACAGGAAGTCCTACAAGTGGAATCTATTGGCAAGGCTGATCTGTGACCCAGTTTGATAAATGAGGTAGTAAGTCTGTGCTTTGCCCAACACAGCTATTCCAGTACATCTGTATCCCTCCCCTCCCCCCTCCTGTATCCATTTCCCTTCCTTACCTTTCATCCATCCTTTTCTCCTTCCTTCCTTCCATCCTTTCTCTTTTCCTTTTGAAAGGAAGAGTTTGCATTAAAAGTTCCAATTTTATTATGCCTGAGCTAGGGAAGGAGAAAAAGAGATTTACCTGTGCATTATTCCACTGAGCTAGCTAGGAAGACCAGAGAGACCTTCCAGGCAGGTGAGGCACTGTCTGTGGCTGATGCGGCTTGGAATCATGGGGAGGAGTGGGTGTGGATGGGAGAAAGGAGCTCTGAAAGCAAGAGTCAGGAAGAGCCGTTGTGGACAGCCCTGTCTTGCTGAGGTCTGCCTTGTCCCAGGGCCCACCCACTGCTCCAGACAAGCCTCCGGACCAGGGCGTCCTTCACAGCTCCATTTCCCACAGTCTTCTCCATGTTCCCTCTCTCCGCTCCTGCCAAACCCAACCCCTTCCTAGTCCCCTCCTGAGAACCATGCTGCCTTGAAGACTTTGTTCTCAGTATTTCTAGAATGCCTTCTTTGCGCCATCTTTTTTTGTCTGTTTGTTTTTATTTTTGAGAGTGTGCTAATCACCTTATGTTCATTAGATTCATTTATTTCATACCATTCTAATTCTCTGAGGCAAGTATCTGCATTGTCCCCATTTTACAAGCAAGATGATGAAACTTACGAACAGAGGAGTTAAGTAATCTACCCTGGGTCACCCAGCTTGTACATGGCAGATCTGGGATTTAGGTCTGTCTGTCACCAAAGTGCACACTAATCTTAGCCTCATATGTATCATGGTACAATGTAACCACATGTTCACATGTCAATCTGTCAACTAAATCAACTCCTAGGAATTAAGAATACTGCCTTTTTTCATTGTTTTCATCCCTAGCTAGAACAAAGCCATGGCCAGCACTCAGTAAACGTTTTCCACATTGTGCTTCAGTACAATGTATTTCCTAGAGGTAGACTAGAGACAGGGTAAGAGCTCGAGTTTAGCTCAAGATTAGTTCAAATCATGCTTCTCTGGCACCTAAATCTGTGACCATGTAGGGATTGGTTCTTAGTTGCTCTGTTTCTTGGTTTCCTATCTTTCTGTCCATCTCCATGTTTAGTGGATCACAAGTATCAGGGAGTTAGGGGAATTATTCTTCAATTCCCTCCCCTTTCTTAGTCCCCAAACTGCCTTACAGTGTCTAGTCCCCAGTAGGCACTGAGTTGAGTACTTAGTGAATGAATGAACCTTCATAATTATCTATGAATTTGCCTCTCCAGTTTTTTTTTTTTTTAAATGGGATCAAGAAAGAAAGTATGCCACTTAACAATTATGGGGAGCAAGATGCAAAGTTACACGGTGCTATGCATTAGAAAACTAACTAAAGTATTTTGCTGGAAACAGTGACAAAGGATATTGAAAATAGAAATCGAGGTTGGGAACTTAACAAGACCCTGTGTATGGAAAATGTGAATGCTCTCTGGACCTTTTCCAACCCAGTTCCTGAATATGTAACACACTTCCAGAAGATCTAACTTGGGCTTTAAAATCCCATTTGCAGGGGAAGAAATATTGTGTATGTTATAGGTTTGGAACACAATCCATTTGTGGATTTACAACCGAGGTGTTCAGATACTTCAAAAAAGGACAAAGACCAAAGTGCACGTGGTCTCATCAGACTGGCGCAGAGCAGCTGAAACAAGACATAATCCCACTTGGAGACCCTTGAGGCCTCCAGCCTTTCCCCTTGGATAACTCTGAAAGACGTCCAGCAAGTTCCAATTTGGGCAGGGGTTTGTTTATTCTGCTTGGTTCAAATCAGGGCTACGGATCCCTAATGGTTTTCATGTCCCTAAAGGTTTTCCACATTTGGGCAAGATCTATGCTTTATGGAAGCCGGAGGAGGCCCTGCTCCCAGCCTGAAGGGCTGGGCCAATACGCCAAGAGCACTCAAATGCCCTGACTCCTGGAAAAGGTTAGCAGCATCTACCCATTGGCATGAGCTTGGAGATTTTCACAGTGGTGCTGTGTTGTAGTAAAAATGCCTCCATTCTTAACCAACTGTAATTTTTATTACATTTCATTTTTCTCCTGGTGAGGCTAACTTTTCAAGACTAGTCTTTTTCCTGTAACCACTGCCGTGTGCCAATGAAAACTCCATGGGCTCTCACTGGCTTCTGGCTCTTTATTTTGAGTCCACCATTCCTAATCTGGGAATAATCATTCAGGTTTGTAATTGCCACTCTCTTTCCTAACAGACAGAGGCTCTGCCTCCAGGCTCTCAACCCCAACAGGCTTCTCTTGGTCTGACCTTCCTAATATTCAGCCTGCTAAGATAAGAGCCTGTGATGGCTCTTTCTAATCTTTCAGGTCCAGGTTTTCACCTGAGTTGTAACCACACGTACCAAATTAACCTTATCTCTCTTATCCACCCACTAGACTACTGCTGAGAATCATTTCCTCATTGTTTCCCAGGCACTGCACTAATTCTGACCCTGACACTTCACATCATGTGCTTTTCCTTCGAGGAACAACTTCTGTATCTCCCAGGAAGACCCCCAACCAGAAACTGGTTCAAAGACAACCTGTCTGTGTTTATAGCCCTTCTCCTCTTTGTCCAAATTTCCATCCCAGCCTCTTAAACCCAAGACCGGAAATCTCAGAACATAATCCAGGAATCTCGAATGTAGATGCCTGCAGGGCCAGGCAGATGCCAGGTGTAGCCAGGGAGGAGTATGGAGCTGGTGTGTCTTGTCTGGGGGGGGGGGGGGGGCCAGGGGCCAGCCCACAGGGCCAAAAGCGAGTGGTGGCCCAGGACTGCCAGAGAAGCCAGCACTCTACATTTTAATGCAAAGTTTCCCAATTTTTAAAATACTGCAGCTGTCAAAGAAAAACACACATGGCCTGGATTTGGCCCATGAGGGAGGTTTTGCGTCCCTGGTATAAGTAAGACAGGACTTCAAGTCCTAGTACTCAGTGAGCTTGGCATGGGGCGGGGAGCATGAAGTCTCTGTGCCTCGAGGGGCTCTGTCTTCAACCTCCCTCTCTAGGTCACACAAGGCCCTCTTCTAAACTTGCTGGAATACAAGTGCTGGAAAGTAGAGAGAGCTGGGCTACTAGGCCATTCCCTCTTTTCCCACCTCATCACAACAACCACATTAGCACATTAGCTGATACTGTCTGGGTCTCTTTTTCAGAATCGTCATGTATTTTCAGATTCAATAGCCATGATGATTTTACACGTTTTGGGGTACAAAAGAAGAGGCAGTGCAGGTGGGGGCTTCTCTGGTTTATTTTTATCAGAATTATAGAATTGTCCTTTTGAAACACTCTTGTGTTCACTTCTGCTTAAAACCCTCTGATGGCTTCCCACTGCTTCTAGGGATAAAGACAAGGGCCCTAAACAAGAGCCAGTATTATCTGGAAATTTATTTTCCTTCTCAAAGCCTTAGTTTCTTCATATGTTAAGATGTCAGTTTTAAATTAAATGATACTTTAAAAACACTTGTCACAAAACATCTTGCCCACAGTGAGCACCCAATAACTGTTAGCCTTTACTGTTCTGACTTCTCCAAACCACTTTCCTTTCAAACCTCAAACCTGCTATATTCCCTTCTGCCACTGGGCCTTTGCACATACAATTACTTCTGTCTAGAACGTGCTTCAAACCCTTCTTGTCTTAATTTTTATCTGTTGAACCTTTAGCTGTAAGCTGAAACATCATTGCCTCAGCAAGGCCTTCTCAGATCAGGTCAAATCCCCTTTAAGAGGGTCTCACACAAGCCATGCCTTATAGCATGTATCAGGTTATAATTTGTCATTTGTTTTTGTAAATACTTGATTTCCTATTGGTCTTTAAGCTCCATGTGGGTAGGGGCAATGTCTGCTCTACTCTTGGTACCTGGCAGTATAGGTATTTAATAAATATTTATAAAGTAAATACATTTTCACCACCGGTGGCCTCTTCTTGCTGTTCTGGTGTATGATAACCATAGAGAAGAGGGTCTTCCCCCCAAAGATATAGAGGAAATCAGGACTTCTCTCCTGGTTTGAGGACTGGACAGTGAAGGTGTCCTCATCTCTATGCTCAGGAAAGAGACCCCAGACCCTCCGAAGCAGGGCTAATGCTGAGGTTGGGGTGACCTCCTTCCTTCTTCCCCTCTTCTCTTTTCTCAACACACTGCAAGCCCACTTTGCAGAGATCAGACCCTCAGGACCATGTGCCAACTGGCCTAGGGGTATGAGGGCACCTGGGGAATTACAGAAACAGATCAGTAAGAAATCACTTCATGGCTGTCCACCTCCCTGTGGACCAGTTAATACCTCCAACTGGGCAGTACTCTGCCTTCTGCCACCTACCTTAAGTCACACACTAAGCAGGGCTGGGACCAGCCCAGATGATTTTGGTAAATGATGCATGAAAAAGAGTCATTCGTGGTGAATTAACTTTTCGTGTTGGTGATGCTCAGAGGATTCAATGAGATGGCTTCAAATGTTCTTTCCTGGTTTTAGTACAGGTACCTGTATATTAGCTTAGAGTTGTGTATTCGTTTGTTCATTCATTCACTCAACAAATATTTTCTGGGCCCCTTCTGTGTGTCGGGTGCTGGGTGGCTATTTTGGTAGAGAGGAACATATCTGCTTGGCTCATTAGCTAATAGGAGTATCTTCTCCCATTTGGTTGATTCTGTGCCATGACACATCAGCTATAGATGGGAACATCCCCATCTACCCTTATAGGTGCTCACACCTTTGAATGCTTGAGATATCCCTGAAGTCCTCAGATGTCTCTAGGACAAGGATGTAACAGGTATGCAGTAAAATGATCAGTTTTGTAGTCATACAGACCTGCGTGCAAATCAGGGGTTCCATGCTGTACTTAGACACATATGTACACACACACACACACACACACACACACACACAGACACACACATACACACACATACGCACACATCCTGAGTGAGAGAGAGAGAGAGAGAGAGAGAGAGACTGAGTGGGAGAGACCTGAGTGGGAGAGAACCTGAATGGTTTCCTAGCGTTTAAGAACTTGAATTTGGGAATCAAACAGGCTTGGGATCACATGCTGACTTTGGTCCTAATAGCTGATCACCCCAGTTAAAAGTCTGGTTCTAAATCTGGGAGTTTGTAAGTCCAGCTCTTGTGAGTTGCCAAGATCTGTGAAACTTTGTGTACTCTCAGTTCCCTTCTGTGTTCTTCATAATCCACAGAAATGTCTGTTTGAAATGGATATTAGATGATTCTGCTTATTAACGCAAAAACGTAATTCTGAATATACATAGGTAAAATACCCACCACTGCTACCAAGTGTATTTCTGGAGACTGTAACATTCACAGGGAGAGCCTCAGAGGGGCTGAAGCATACACCTGTTCAGACCTTAATAGAATCACTTGTGGATTAATACTATAGGAATCATATTACTAAAAATTTGTGGTCATGATCAAATACAGAGTTAAAAGACTTTAAGTAGCAAATATGTACCTCTAGTGAGCAAAGTATTTGACTTTCTTGAAGATGGTAAAATATCTCCTGTTAGAATTCAGTTCACTGAAAACAAAATACTCTTAAAATACCCTCTTCCTACTTTAACTGTATTACCAATTTCTTTATGATTTCTTGTTTTTTAGACTCAATTCCAACAGAAGTTTAAATAATGACTCAGACTATCGTGAGATAGTTTCCTTTTTTCCCTCTTAAATACTTACTACCAACCCACATGGTATTAGAAACAGATTATAAGCATATTTCATTATGTCCTATAACTGTTCCCATGGACAAGAATTTTCATCGTTCATTTAAAATGAGTTTTTGTCTTTAAGAGAATAAACAATCCAAAAACACTAAAAAGGATTAGTTACATTTACTAAAAAGTCTTATTTAATTGTATGCATCTTCACTAAAATGTACCAACTTGAACTTGAACACTAAATTTTGTATCAACCATAGATTTTAGACATGGCTCTTAATCCCAGGAATAAATCTTTTCCACTCTGGAGGGGAGAGAGCTGATATCAACAAAGAATGAAGTAGAAACAGCAGAAGCTACGTAATACAGGTGAGCACTTGTTTTCCTTGGTGAAATAAGGTTCACATTTCTCCAGGCTCTTAAATGGTTTTAGGAACCCCAGACTTCACTCAAGATGGCACAGGGACTTCCCTCTGAGCCACTAGAGCCTGTGCTTATCAACTATAACATTTGTACTGAAAACTGCATGTTTTTCTGTCCATCTCCTCCAGTAGCAAGTGAGCTCCTTCAAAGTTAAGACTGTTTCTTACCCATTGTTTTATCCTCAGGACTTGGCACAGTGCTTCGAACACAGTAGATACTCAATAAATATTTGTTAAATAAATAAATGAATGAACAAATGGCCTGATGCATTTATTTAGGTCCTAAGAAAAACCTAACTAAAGACTTTATATAGGGGTGGCCCCCAGCTTGTAGATACCTCCTTTCAAGTATCCCTTAAAATGTTACTGCTCTGAGTCCACAGCCATGGAAACCTGGAGGGTGTCTTTCTTTCTGTGTGCATCTGTGACTGAGTTAAAAGCAGAGCATTGAATTAAGAACAGTGGAAGGTTGGTATTTTAAGGTGGCAGCAATCATTACCACTATCATCATCCTCAGCATCACCATCATTGTCATTACATTTATTGAGCACATATTATGTGCCAGATACTATGCTAAGTTCTTTACATATCTCATTTAATCCTGAAAACAACTCTATAAAGTTATGCTCTTAATTCCATTTTGCAGATGCAGACACTGAAGCCTTGAGAAGAAAAGTCACCTATTCAAGATAATACAGTGTCGACTGAATTTCTTTTAATTGTGAAGCAACTTAGAGGTTGACAGTTCTATCAGGACAAAGAGCCTGAAATTATACTGGTCTTACTCACTCCGATGCCCTCTCCCCACCCTCCTTCAACAAAACCTCTGGTCCCCCCTTCTCTGTTTTCTCATCTGAATATAACCCCAATGGTCTTCAGTGCGACAACTGATAACAATGGTATTGGAGATGAGGGGTTTGAATCCAGCAGAATCTTCACACAGGCTCTGAAAGCCTCTTTTAAAGCACGATACACATAGTATGTACTCATGGAAATTAACATTCGAACAGTATAGATGAGTAGAAGACGGCAAGTAAAGGGCCATCTCTTGGAGGTAATCATTTTTGCTCGTTCCTGTATCTATTCTTTGGCAGTTATGTCCTTACACCATAAAAGGGTTACGTCCCCAATGTCTTTATATATTCTCTTCCCATGAAAGAAGAATATATTCAATCACCTCAATTAAAGATGAAGAATTGGGCCCATTTTCCCAATTATTGCAAGCTATATATTTTTAGTTTTTTTCCTGTTGGTAACTGCCTCAGCTTTAAAAGCTATTCTTAAACTTCTCACTTTATGCTTCTATTTAAATGTATTTCTTAACTCCCTCAGGGTTATTCATCTGTTCTTTACCATTCTCTAATTAAACTAGCCTCTTTCAGGATAAGTACAACAATTTATTATTCCAGTATGGTTTTGGGGAACATTTAATTACTGACATAGGAAAATCATCTTTTAGAACTTTTTCATTTAAAATATTCAGGGGGCTCCTGGGTGGCGCAGTCGGTTGAGCGTCCGACTTCAGCCAGGTCACGATCTCGCGGTCCGTGAGTTCGAGCCCCGCGTCAGGCTCTGGGCTGATGGCTCAGAGCCTGGAGCCTGTTTCCGATTCTGTGTCTCCCTCTCTCTCTGCCCCTCCCCCGTTCATGCTCTGTCTCTCTCTGTCCCCCCCCCCCCAAAAAAAAACGTTAAAATATTCAGGAGTTCAGTTTTATTTGTGTCAAGTAAGTATTTTGGGGAAGGCTTAGAATTCAATTGCTGTTTTGTCTGTGGATATAGAGTTTCAAATAACTATCTCGCAAATGAATTTCTGGAACATAGACCATTCTGAGATTCTGTAACTATGACTTGACCTTTTCAAGACCAGCTCACATATGGAAACCACAAGTGACTGTCACAGGTTGCTGTCCTCACCAATCACCTTTCTGAATTCAACGATGAGAACTTTTTTTAATCATAAAGAATTTATTAGGGGCGCCTGTGTGGCTCAGTCGGTTGAGTATCCGACTTCGGCTCAGGTCATGATCTCGCGGTTTGTGAGTTCGAGCCCCGCATTGGGCTCTATGCTGACAGCTCAGAGCCTGGAGCCTGCTTCGGATTCTGTGTCCCCCTCTCTCTCCACCCCACCCCTGTTTGTGCTCTGCCTCTCTCTGTCTTTCAAAAATGCATAAACATTAAAAAAAATTTTTTTTAAATAATAAAAAAAAGAATTTATTAGTTTCTTATTTTAGAGGTGTTAGTACTTTATTTTAGTACTTATTTTAGAGGTGTTAGTACATTCAATAATTCAATAATTAGTATTTAATTGACCCTTGACTTCCTGATTACTTGAAATGATAGTAGGGAATGAAGCAGGAGTAGGCATATAATCCAACAATCCTATTAATTTTTAACCATTAATAACAAATGGGAAGATTGGAGATGATATTTATTTATTTATTTATTTATTTATTTATTTATTTATTCATTTATTTTGAGAGACAGAGAGAGTGTGAGTGAGGAAGGGGCACAGAAAGAGGGAGAAAGAGAATCCCAATCAGGTTCCACGCACAACATGGAGCCTGATTCTGGGCTCCATCTCATGACCGTAAAATCATGAATGACTGTGCCAAGTAGGATGCTCAACCGACCGAACCACCCAGGTTCCTCAGAAATGATTTTTTTTTTAAGATAAAATTAATGGTCATCTTAGGCTCAGCTCCCTTTATCCATACTATATCCATTCAATCCCCACATTGTATTAATTCTACCCCTTATATACACCTCTCTGTGCTTCCCCAGGATTCAGAGGTGTGACCTAAACACGCTCAGATGTGACTGAGGAGTGTGACTCCACACCCAGGTGTAACCTCAGAGTAAATCACCAGATGTGACCCAAGGAGGTCATTCCATGGCCAGGTGTAACTGAGGATTGTGACTCGTGCTTATAACCACTGTACTTCTGGTACAGTGAACAGTTTGCGCAGTGCACAAAGATGCTTACCTGAGTGGAAAAGAGGTCTGAAATCCAGCCAGCCGGCATGCTGTGCACTAATTGATATGCATGGGTATGAGGCTGCATCACCCTGTGGAGAGTGGGGAGGGCAGCCTTTTTGTAATTTCTTTTTTTTTTTTTAATTTTTTTTTAACATTTATTTATTTTTGAGACAGAGAGAGACAGAGCATGAACGGGGGAGGGACAGAGAGAGAGGGAGACACAGAATCGGAAGCAGGCTCCAGGCTCTGAGCCATCAGCCCAGAGCCTGACGCGGGGCTCGAACTCACAGACCGCGAGATCGTGACCTGAGCTGAAGTCGGACGCTTAACCGACTGAGCCACCCAGGCGCCCCTGTAATTTCTACCAGTTGCTAAATGTGCCAACAACACCCTACCAGGAACAGTGCCTTAGCAATATCCTCCTAAATGCCTCCAGTTCTCATTGTCCTTTCTCTCCATCTACCTTCCACACCAAGCACACTCACCTGAAGTATCAGAGACTAATTCAGTAGGCTCGGGGGTGAAACCCAAGGGACTATACTTTGGATACTTAGGCCAGAGTTAAGGATGACACTTTGTACAGCCCCACCCCTTATTATAGCCAAATGGAGCTTTCTAAAAATCCAATTTGATCAAATCACACTCTTCCTTAGTACCCTTCAGCATCTCAGACTACTTGCAAGGTGAAATCCAAGCTCTTTATTATTAAATACAGCCCCCTGGAGACCTATTTTCTCCCCCAGCCGTAGCGCCATGCCTTCCTACTTAGCCTCTGTACTTTTCAAGCTTCGGCCAGAACAGCCTGGTAGAACAGCAGTTCCCTGGACACATTGTGTCTCTTCCTGTCTCGTGCCTTTGCATCTGTGTGCCCCATTCCCTCTGCCAGTTACCATCAGCTCCTCCATCTGTCCCCAGCCCTCCCGAGGGAGTCTCCCACATCAGTCAACACTCCAGATCTCTATTCTAACCCACCAAGACACTCTGTTCATAAAGCCGAGCTGGTATCCACTACAGAAAGAACAGGAAAGTATATTATTATGGGGACATGAGTGAAGAGTGGATGGGCTGGTGTAGTTAGGGGGGCTCTGGACTCCCAGAGGGGAAGGAGGGGAGAGGAGTTCAGACAGGAGTAAGGGAGGCCCCAAAGATAGCCCTGCAACCATTCCAGGGCCCTGGTGCTGATAATGGCTTATTGAGACACTGAAAATGGCTTTTGTGCCAGCTCAAAAACTTCCTAAGTGTATTTGCATTTTCATTTTGTATGCGTTTGATGTCTGTACAACATACAGTGAAAATTAGTGTTTTCTTTCTTTGGCTCTAAAATTATCTCATTCAATTAAACATTATCAAATAGCAATGACTACATGTTCCTTGATTCTGTAAACACACCCACCACTCGATTCCATGGAGACTTACGCCAGATGGGTCTTTCTAAAAAACCCGATCTGATCAAATCACACCCTTCCTCAGAACCCTTCAGTGTCTTTCCTTACTTACAAGGTAAAATCCAAGCTTTTTATCATGAAATACAGCCCCCTGAAGACTTCCTGTTGCTAGTAATTCCCTCCTCACAGGATTGTCAAAAGAACTGTCTTAGTTTCCTAGTGCTGCTATAAGAAGTTACCACCACTGGGATGGTTTATAACAACAGAAATGTCTCCTGTCCCTGGTCTAGAGGCTAGATGTCCAAAATCCAGGTGTTGGCAGGGCCATGCTTCCTGTAAGACTCTGGTTAGAATCCTCCCTTGCTTCTTCCCAGATTCTAGTAGGGTCTGGAAGTCTTTGATGTCCCTTGGCTTGTGGTGGCACCACTCCAGCCTTTGCCTCCATCATCACATGGTATTCACCCCAATGTAGGTCTGTCTCTATGTCTCTATGTCTCTTTTCTTCTTCTTCTTCTTCTTCTTCTTCTTCTTCTTCTTCTTCTTCTTCTTCTTCTT
>NW_024412404.1:34554690-34697308 GCF_014898765.1 Herpailurus yagouaroundi | reverse complement strand
TTCTTCTTCTTCTTCTTCTTCTTCTTCTTCTTCTTCTTCTTCTTCTTTAATTTTTAATATTATTTATTTTTGAGAGAGAGAGAGCACAAGCAGGGAAGGGCAGAAAGAGAGAGAAAGACCCAGGATCCAAAGCAGGTTTCAGGCTCCAAGCTGTCAGCACAGAGCCCAATGAGGGGTTTGAATCCAAGAACCGCGAGATCATGACCTGAGCTGAAGTTGGATGCCCAACTGACTGAGCCACCCAGGCGCCCCTCTTCTCTTCTTCTAATAAGGAAATCCAGTTATTGGGTTTGGGGCTCACTCTCACTGAAAATGATCTCATCTTCACTTGAGTATATCTGCAAAGACCCTATTTCCAAATCAGGGCACATTCATAGGTACTAGGGATTAGGACTTCGGGATATCTTTTTTGGGGGATGCAAGTCAATCCACAATAAGGACTAATGGAAATAATGCAGACGAAGGGCCTACATAACGTATGCACTCAACTGGCTGCCTAGATTTGAGTTCTCACACTACTCCTGATGACCTATGTACCCACATGCAAGATTCTTAATGTCTCTGGGCCTCAATTTCCTCATTAGTAAACAGTACCTCCTTCATTGGACCACTGAATGGTTTTCAATGAAATCACACAGGCAAAGCACTCAGAGCAATACCTGGCACCAAGTGAGAACTAAGAAAATGTTAAAAAGTAGTATTACTTATTACTGTGATTCTACCCCACTCTAACCTGCCCCTAAACCCAGTTTTCTCTTTACAAATGGAAGGGTTTAAAATTTCAGAGATATCAGTCATCTTGAAAAAACTAAAGAAAAAAAAATGTAATTCCTCTGCTTGGCCCTTCTTCCCCTTCAAAATATGCATAATTGCTTTGACTTAAGAAGCATCATGTTGGGGCTCCTGGGTGGCTCAGTTGGTTTAGTGTCTGACTTTGGCTCAGGTCATCATTTCATGGTTCACAAGAGTGAACTCTGCACTGGGTTCTGTGCCAACAGCTCAGAGCCTGGAGCCTGCTTCACATTCTGTCTTCTTCTCTCTCTGCCCATCCCCAACTTGCTCCCCTGTCTTTCTCTCTCTCTCTCAAAGATAAATAAATATTAAAAACTTTTTTTAAAAAAAAAGAAAGAAACATCATGTCTCCAGTAATATTTGAGGTAGGTGACTTTACCTTTCCCTGGTACTTTGGAAATATCCCCTGATTATAAGCAGGAGTCACAATCCTCACTTACACCTGGCCATGGAGTGACCTGCTTGGGTCACATCTGGTGATTTACTCTGAAGTTACACCTGGGTGTGCAGTCATACTCCTCAGTCACATTTGAGCATCTTTAGGTCACAGCTAGACATGGAGTCACATTCCTGGGTCACACTCAGGCACAGAATCATAGTCCTGGATGACACCTGACTACTGTGGACCCAAGGCATAGGGGTTTGTTCTGTGCCCACCACACTTACTGGCCCTGTGAGCTATAGACCCTACCATCAACTGAGTAGCCCAGCACTTTATGAATCTCTTGGTGGGTAGTACGAGCTACCTCAACAGATCTAAAACATATTACATTTTCTCTGGAGTGAGAAATATTATTGTTCAAGTTGAAGACTTCAGAGGTGATCTCTTGCATTCTTCCCAGAGATGACACAGTACTCGGCCACAGTGGGCAATGAACGAGTACTTTCTCGTTGATTAACTTGTACAGAAACATACTCTAAATTATATTAAAGCATACTTTTAACCACCAAGAAAATAATTTCAAGGCCACAAAACTAACAAGTCAGAGGATTTCTTTATATAAACTTAAATCTTGGAATTAGAAGTATGTATATGCCTTCCCCTGCTTGGTAGTCATGTACAGGGTAATTATTTTGATTATGAGGAAGTCAACTAAGACAGCCTTTATAAACTAAATTATTTATGAGGGACAGTTACATAGTTCAAATGTGTGTGTGTATTCCTATTATGACTTCTTGTTTTTATCCTTGAAGGTACTAATTTTAGAAAAATACATAAATAGAATATCCTTATTGTCGTGAAAGAAAATAAGTCAAAATTTTATTAGACATTTCTATCAGAAACAAAATGTTGCCTACTTCCAATAAGAATATTAAATATGTAGGGCACTCTCTCTTAACACAGAGCCCAACGTGGGGCTCAAACTCATGAACTGTGAGATCATGACCTGAACCGAACTTGGACAGTTAACTAAGCCACCCAGGTGCCCCTAGTTATTCTTTACATCTACATACATACACTCAAACTGGTAAAAATGAACAGTGGAGTTTTCTTTTCTACTACATAATTTATATATGAATAACTGAATTTTGTTCTGGTTATATATAAATACTTAATCCTTTAATTTAGAAACTTACTTAGCAATAATTTGAGAAGGAAATATTGAGTTTAATGTACCAAATTTATAATATTGGTTGGTCCAATATGGACATTTGAGAACACTTAGCTGCCTTATGTTTTTTTTTCTAATTTTACTATCAGTGCTTTACATTAATATCAGAGATGTCACTCTTTTCTCGCCTTTTTTACTTTATCTTGCTTTTGTAATTTTCAGTAGATAGTCCACTGGAGAAAAAAAGGAAACAAAAGCAGGTAATGTGTTTAGAAAACTTCCTGATTGTTGACATCAATAATTCTTTTGACTGCCACTGCTATTGGGAGTTGATCTTGAGATTCTAGCAAGGTTAATGGGAGGGGGAGAAAGGGACTCAGGCTAGAAGTAGATGGTGTAAACTCTCCCTTTTCCATTGTGACACAGCACACCTTTGTAATCAAGGGCACACCCTTCCCAATCAATGCTTCATATCAGAAAATGTTTCATGTTTTTTGGCAAACTTGCAAGTTAGTAGACAGACCATCCTTGGTGGTCCTGACGGCAGAATTTTTGTGTACTGATTGTTGGCTGTCTTTCTAGAGTGACCTGTACCATCAGAGGTGTGTAAGCTCAATGAAGTGCTGAAGAGTTCGCAGAATCCTGTAGGCTGTGGTAAAGGTGCAAGACTACACAACTTTGGCCAATCAACCCTTGAGTCACCAGTTCCTGACTTGTGAATGCCTTGTGACTAAAGAAAACTGGTTGGACATTTTCTCTTCCTATTCTTATCTACTGCAGGCTCCTCCAACCCTCATCTTGTAATCATAACCACTTCCAGAAGATGAGTTGACTTGTGCCTCCTGGAATTTCATGTGAAAGCTTTCACAACCTCGGCCTAACATCTTAATAGCCCTGGGACCAAAGACCTTCCTAACATCTTCTTCTTTAAAAAATTTTGTATTCTTTTTTTGGGGGAGGGGGTAGGGGGAGGCTTAAATACATATAACATAAAATGTAGCATTCTAACCATTTTTAAGTGTATAGTTCAGTGGTATTAAACACATTCACACTGTTGTGCAGAACCCTTCATTTTATAAAATAGGAACTCTATACTCATTAACAATGACTCCCCATTCCTTGTTCCCCATCAGCCCTTGGTCTCTATGATGCTGACTGTTCTAAGTGTCTTATATAAATAGAATCAAACAGTATTTGTCTTTTCCCTTCCTCCTTTTTCTCTACCTTTCCAAACTCTATTTAACCTATTTCAAACATGACTTTTTCATGGAATAAGTCATTTTCTTCCTTATCCTTTTCTTCTGGGAAAAAAGTTTAAATACTTCCCTGCCTCTCTTCCCTTCTCCACTCCATTTATAAGCCTCCATTTGAAAAACAGGGGTGGGAGAAGGGGAAAGTACTGGGATAATAACTTTCTGATTGTTTTATATAGGTATGAATTTTGAAATGTAATTATCCACAGCAAGAGAACTAGATGCCAACATCTGAAATCTCTACAATGGCCCAAAGTTCTTTTCAAAATCTTCATAATACTTTCATTTTAACTCTACTCATCTTAACTAAACTTATTTTCCCTAAATAAGAAGTGTCTTTTAACTCATTTGTATTGCTTTTTCCTTGGAGGCTGATTCACAGTATTCCAATAATTGTGTTTTTCTCTTTATTCCACGGGAAGTGTATAGATTTCAATTGTGTTATGGGTTAAAGAGGTTTTTGAGGACTAGAGTCAACCAAAATCACAATGTTTAATACTGTTTCGTGAGGAAAGTATTCTAAGTTCCACATAGCTCCTGAGAAATGAACTTTTGGAATACAAGTCATTTATAAAATGGGAACTGAGTCTGTGTTATATATTTCCCAGAGATCTTCATTAGCAATACAGAACTAAAAGCTGTTGGCCAGTTCAGTGCCACAGAACATACAGTGAACAATAAAAGAAGCAGACAACCAAGTCACAGCCAGGATGTGCTCCAGCCCCCCCGCTGGAATATATGGCCGTCAGACTTTAAGACCCAGTTAGTCAATATGCTGAACCTACAGATTCTATAAACATTCTATGATTTTGAATGCCTATATGGTTTTTTGGGTGCATTTTCTTCCACGGCATGTTAAAGAAACCTATGTTTCACTATGGCATGTATAGACTCTGAAGAGTCTACAGGAGAGGGCCCTGAAGTTGAAAAGGTTTCCAAGAGAAGAAGTCAGAACTACAGAAGTAAGCCCAGGGCAGAAGCCAGCCAGCTACCTGTATAGTTCAGCAGAAGCCACTTACAGAGGGATATCAAAAAGCATTAAAGAGCTACAAAACACAAAGTTAAAGAAACTCCCAACTCTTGTATAAACTGCTAATTTAAAGATGACACATGAGTTGATGACCCAATCAATCTCTGAGCTGGGAATGTGGATCCATGAGGTTCTGATTTGAAAAGGGAAGTACAAATAGCAACTGAGATAAAGTTACTATCAGGGCCCCAGACACGCTAACTAGCAGCCTCCTTTTTCCTTCCCAAAGGTCTGTGTAAGACTGGAGGCAGCTGCCTTGGTCAGGGAGCCTGGAGATTTGTCCCTCTGCAATTAATGGAGAAGAAAGAAAGTGGCTTTTGTTGACTTTTGTTTGTTTGGGGCAAAGCCATTTGTCACAAAGGACATTAATTCCTTCTCTACGCTCTTTGAACGATTAGAGCCACTTCCACATTATTTATTACTCAACTCCCTGCAGTATCATATTATTCTTTGAATACTTGGTGCACACAAATCTGGCCTCTTCACTAGGATCATAAAGAACCTGAAGGCAAGTAAATTGACCTGCACTTCATTAGAATCTCCCATACACCTACACACTCTGCTGGGCACAGATCGGGTATCTGACAAACACAGGTTGATTAACTCATGGGATGAGGTCCTTACATAGAGTCACAAGCCTTGAAGCAACAACAATTCCACATGCCAATCTCAGCCCAACTTCTCAGGAAAAGCATGGATGGAGAGTGGAAGCTTGGCAGTTACTAGGAGCCACAACAGAGTAGAGAAATCCTGAGTATTGTGCATAGGGGAAACTGTTTACCACCTAGAGACTATTCTAGCTCCATGATGGTAGACAACTATGTTTTGTTTCATACCCAGCACTTAGCACCTGACAGAGGCTCAAAACACAGATTGAATAAACGAAAAACATATGAAACCCTTTGGTTTCCTTATGCTTTGCTTTTCTAAGCACACACCTTGCGTTTTCCTTCATTCATTATGTATAACCAAGCTGCAAAAGTTAAAAAATGACTCTAGGAAACAAACCAACATGGTACCCACATGGTACACAGGGAGGTGTGTACTCCTATCAGGTGTGTACTCCCCAGGGTGTGTGTGCCGGGACAGTGGTTGAAGATCCAGGAGGAAGATCACTGACCTGCTAGCCACAGGTCTGCGGGTTACTGCAGAGGGACACTAGCTGCTCTCCTTGAGAGAAATGGCCGGATGTCAGATGGAGCCCTTGGCAGCCCCCAGGCAGTGGAACATTGCTCTGCATGGTCCCCGTCTGGCTGGCAGCTTCCTGCCAGGGAAGGCTGCCAAGTGGGTTGTGACATCTGTGCAGTGCACAAATCTCCAAGGTTCTTTGGTGCACTGCCATTTCTGACCTGCCTGTCTGCCTACTCGTGGGAAGTAGCTGGGAAGTTCTGGTGCTGAGGGGCCCCATTTTCCACTGGCTTTCATTTTTTAGCAGGATGCCCGAATATCCTGTTCGTTAAGATGGGAGTCATTGGAAGATGGCCTTTAGCTTTTCTGGTCAACATGAACCTATTGATTCTGTGTAGGAGGAAGAACTGTATTTCACTCTGTTTCACACCCATGTTGGTTTTCACTGTGACCACATGACCACACTTGTTTGGTCTTATCACAGTAATTGACAGCTGTCATAGACTACCACTAGGAGAAACCCTGTGTCTGAGTAATTAAAAAAAAAAAAAAAAAAAAATCAGGGGCGCCTGGGTGGCTCAGTTGGTTAAGCGGCCGACTTCGGCTCAGGTCATGATCTCGCAGTCTGTGAGTTCAAGCCCCGCGTCGGGCCCTGTGCTGACAGCTCAGAGCCTGGAGCCTGCTTTGGATTCTGTGTCTCCTTCTCTCTCTGCCCCTCCCCTGCTCATGCTCTGTCCCTCTCACTCTCAAAAATGAATAAATGTTAATTTTTTTTTTTTTTAAATATCAAAGATAGCCTTGTAACCATTTATTTCTTTTGGAAATGAAATATCAAAATCTTAATGCTTATTGTTTGGAATGTTGACACCTGAAAGGATTTTGGTAAAGGACTACCTTTTCATAGTTTATTAAAGCAGCAATTTTTATTTATTTAAAACTGCCACTAAGTGACCTCAAGTATTCATCAGGAGATGCACACATGTTAACCTAGATTCCTTTCTGTACTCAAAGATGAAAAGTGAAATTTCAGACCTTACCTTTTAGCATCATTCGTCCGGCGGATCCTCCAAAGGTACTGAGTAGGCCACTTCTTGCTCCTAAAGATGTGGTTGCTTCTAGCAGAGAACCCGCGATGTACTGAGATATGGACGTCCTCTGGAGGGTGGCACGGTACTCACATATGGTATCTCGGACACATTGCTTTAAGCACGGACCAACCCTAATCTTTTCATGGGCTGTTTCGGAGGCTGGGAGCTTTGTGAAGAAATGAAGAAGAGATCCAATTGTATTTTCTATTTCTTCTCTCCTTCTCACTGCATTGTAGATCTGTGAATAGCACAGAGTACAGGAAGTATTAATCTAGTTTCTTAGAAAAGCAAATTAGTTTGTTGACAAAATGCCAAGATGACTTATTAAGAAAGAAGGCTCAGTTGCTCTAAGCACAAACACTCTTGAGCACTGGACTCATGCATTAACCTGAACATTCTACAGACACCATTTATTTGGAAAAGCTATGTGCAGTTATGAAATCGGCCATTCAAACAACCGTGCTATCAAACAGAGGACTTACAAGTTGTTCCAACCAAAAATATATTCAGCTCAAATTTCTCCTCCTCTCCTTAGCAGAGCAAAGCTCTTCTGCAGGGCGACAAAGTTAAACCTTTCCTTTTAGTCCTTTTGAACTCTCCTGTGTGCATGACTGTCCCAGATTTGTCTGCCTCCAAGGAGCACTTCAACCTGACATTCATGAGGAATCTTTTCTCTATGCTCAAACTGAAGTGAGGATGAGATGGTCACGGAGAAGGAGAAGTTCTAGATTTCTCTCTCAGGCACAATCCTTCAATCCATCATCTTGGTCCAAAGTCTTTGAATCCTTTTCCCTCTTCATCCTTTCTCACCTCCCACCTCCAAAGCATTGACAGTTCCTGCCCACTCTTGTTGTTCTGTCTCTGTCACTATCCTGATTTCCTCTCTCCTTTATTACCTGAATTCACCAAAAATTTATCTCAAGGAGATTGAACAATTTTTTTTAAGATTTATTTTTAAGTAATTTCTATACCCAACGTGGGTCTCGAACTCACAACCCCAGGATCAAGAGTCACATGCTCCACCAACTGAGCCAGCAGGGCACCGCAAGGAGATTGCACAATTAGGACAAGCTTCCAACCATAATTCCAATATAGTTGTTCAACATTTATATAGATCCTGCTCTGTGGAGGCAGCGTGCTGAAAGATGTGGGGCATGTACAAGAAGTAACACATACCTCCTTTGCTGAAAAATTGCACAATCCAATTTAAAAGATGAGGCCTGAAAATTGTGAGGTTTGATATTATTATTACAGGGAGGTTTTAGGTTTTGTCAAGGTCTCTGGGAAGCCTGAGACTCCTGAGTAGTGTATAAATAATAGGGAAGAAATACCACATGGGTGAGTTAATCTAGTTTTCTGATGGTGGAATAAAAGTTGACTACAATGTGCTGCCTCCATCATGCTACCTTGGGCACCTTGCCTGATCATTCATTCAACAAATAGTTATTTTGTGTTTATATACCAGTTATGTGTCAGGTCTGGGTAAATAAGATAGCTTTTCCCCTCAGAGAGTTCACAGTCTAGTAAGGCAGACATATAAGCAAAGAGCTCACAGTAGGATGAAAATGGAGGTCAAGCCCTCTCGTGACATCAATAAGTACCCAGGGAAAGGAAGTCCCTTGAATGTCCTCCAGGCTGTGAATGTGCCCCTGTGATGCTGCACACTCCAAATCCCACCTTAACCAGGACCACTGGCACTTGACACGACAATCACTGAGGTGTGCTAGGTCCTTAAGAGACCCTAGAATGTACCTAGAACACCCCCAGATGTTCAAATTGCACTGACTCTAACTAGATTTCTAATCTACCTTCTGCAGCCTACTGGTATGTATTTGCCACTTGGAGGAAGAGTATGAATTCTTTAGCTTTAATTCTCTGCCATTAAATTTCTGGTGGCCAGTGTAGCCATGGGGATGGTGTGCTGGGACAGATAGAACTCAGGCTTTGGGGTCAGGGATGTGGGGTTGTGCAGCTGGCTCTGCCTTGACCAGCTAGAGAGAGGCTCAGAAGCATGAGCAAGCTGACTTGAATGTTTAGAGAAAGCTTCCTCTTGTGTAAAGTGGGGATACTAACACCCCTTTTTAGGATGTTCTGGGATTCACCAGACTACATGTAAAGTGCTCACCCTAGTGTCTACAAATGGCACCCATTACTATTGGGCAAGAAGAGAATGGACTCTTCCATCCTCAAGGAACAGCAGGTGGTTGTATAACAACAGAACATGGTCTATGAAATTCACTTTTATGGGGTTATACCCTTGTTCTTATGTGCTGCTGGATAATATCATCCTAACCTTATTTGAGTGTATTATGAGGGCAAACTTGGGCTGAGAGATGCAGAGCTCCGGACATGCTTTTCCTCTCTCAGCTCCAAATCATACAGGCAATATCCAACATGATATGTCTCAAATAAGTCCTCCAGAAATTTAAATGCTCTAGAAGTTGAGAGAAAAGAACCCACTGTGAGCTTTGATGGCTAAAGAAGCCTTCTGAGGGAAAGCAGATTTGAGCTGTGCCTTGGAAACAGGCACGGTTCTAATCAGAGGAGCTGGGGGAGTCAACTCACACAGTGAGCAAGTGTGAAGAGGCTGGAAATAGTAAATGCCTTAAAGACGGTGAGCAAAGCAGGGTATTTATAGAAGAGAGTGAGTGTGGGGCATAACTGGGAAATTAGAAAGGTCAGTTGGCCTGATAAAGGAGAGCCATGAATGTTAAGCAAGGAGGTTTAATCCATCACAGGTTGGGAACCTCTCACTTTTTATTTTTTGCTTATTTGTTTTTATCAGAGGAATGATGCTAAGAAGGTTTTATTTTATAAAGATTAATATGCTGACAGTTCTTGGTTACTAATGGGTTTACCTACTTTCTTTATGTGCCAAGCTGCTCCACTGGCACGTTATGTCTTCACTCATTACCTTGTGCATCCCAGTTTCCACACCACTCCTTCAGATTCCCAGTGTCCCATTCAGTCCCTCATCCAGGCTTCCCTAAATGTTTTCCTCAGATCATTAGATCTAGAGCGACTGTATGATATAAGGACTCCTTGATCATTGAAAAACTTAGTACATGTTTCTCCTTTTGAAGATTTACATTGCATATTAGAATATTAAAGACAGTGAAAAGGGTCAGAGTAAAGAAATCTATTTTATTTTGTTTAACTGAGTATTTGGAGTGTTTCTCATGTATGTTATTTGACCATGGATTTCTCTGCTTTGCTTTGCTTTGTTTTTCCTCGGTTTCCTTTTTTTTTTTTCTCCTCTCCTCTCCTCTCCTCTCCTCTCCTCTCCTCTCCTCTCCTCTGCTCTCCTCTCCTCTCCTCTCCTCTCCTCTCCTCCCTTCCTTCAAGAATATAGCCAGGGAACGACTGTTGTACCAAATAATTTACTCAAATCAAGTGTTCTCATTTTCATTTCCTTCACCTCTGAAATAGACAATCATCCATCTTTCCTGAAGTCCTGCCTCTCTTACCATCTCACTGCTCCATCTCTGCCTTATTCTGTGGCTCCCCTTCCTCCTTGGGTCTTCAGAGTAATTGTGATGCAACAGAGAGGTGCCAATCAGTGCCTAATGTAGGGAGTGACACATTGGCTAGCCATAGGTCAGATTTACCTGATCAGACAAAGGACCTGTTTGATCTGACACACAGTGTTTCAAAATCAGAGAAGCGGGGTGCCTGGCTCGTTCAGTCTAAGTAGAGCATGTAACTCTCAATCTCAGGGTCATGAGTTCGAGCCCAACGTTGGGTGCAGAGATTACTTAAGTAAATAAGTCTCTAAAAAAAATAAACTTAGGGGCACCTGGGTGGGTTAGTTGGCTAAGCATCTGGCTTTTGGTTTTGGCTCAGGTTTCATGAGTTCAAGCCCTGTGTCAGACTCTGCACTGACAGTGCAGAGCATGCTTGGGATTCTCTCTCTTTCCCTTTCTCTCTGCCCCTCCCCCATTCATGCTGTCTCTGTTCTCAAAATAAACATGTAAACTTAAAAAAAAATAAAATCAAGAAAGTTGATGTTACAGCATCTCCTAAAAACTGGAACAATCTGGTAACACTGAACATTCCTATGTGGTATCAAATGGATAGACCCTCCCTTGTTACCTGGGGCACAAGTTCTCCAGTTGGCTCCAGTCCCTATCACTCTCTAGTGATCCCATCTTGCCAATATCTGGTCACCATTAGTATATGAGTATGTGATCCCTGCCTTAATGGGATATAAACGTGGCTATAGATATATATAATAAACATATACTGAGCTCCCCCAGCATGTGCTCCGTGTGCTCCTTCCTGTGCTAGTTGCCAAGGACACAGAAAGTCATGGTCTCTGCACGCAAGGGGTGTTGCAGTTTACCTTCAACATACATAAATATTAGGTATGTACTAAGTAATCATTCAGCATTGTCATCAGCACTTGTTTCTAAGTCCTCAAATGTGTTTGAAGACATAAAGATGAAGACTTCTAGAATAAAGCTCTGAGCTACCACCACCATTGCTAACACTCCATTCACTAAAAACAAAAAAGAATCAACAAGTTCTACCAAGATCTGGACTAACACATACCAGTCATACCAATACTGGATAAGCTTTAATAAGGTGCTTGTTGGAAAAATGCTGAAATGTGGATGAAGTGGTGGTGGATACGGCAATGTTCAGGCACCACATTAATCAGGCTATTACCTCTTATCAGATCATCCACTTAAAAAAATTTTTTTTAATGTTTATTATTTATTTTTGAGGTTGGGGAGGGGCAGAGAGAGAGAGGGAGACACAGAATCAGAAACAGGCTCCAGGCTCTGAGCTGTCAGCACAGAGCCCAACGTGAGGCTCAAACTCACGAGTCGTGAGATCATGACCTGAGCCGAAGTCGGACGCTTAACTGACTGAACCACCCAGGCACTCCTCTTGTTGCTTTTGGGAATTCTGCAATAGCCACCATGTGGAGTAGCCAGAACTAGCTTGCTGGAAGATGAGAAACTTCACTCTTGTTACCTTGGTGGATAGCCTGCCAATAACCAGACACATGGTGAGGTCATCCTAGATCCTAGATTATCCACCTGCCAGTCCAAATGCCATTACAGATACATGACAGGGCCCACCAGAGACCAGTTGATCGAGACTAGGAGAACACCCAGCCAGTTCACAGAAACACGCACCAAATTACTTGTTGTGAAAACTAAGTTTTTGGGATGCTTTGTTACAAAAGTTAACTGACACAATGATGGTGTGTGGGGTACAATGATAAGTATTTACTTGCATGAGATTTGAATCCACATAATAACCCTGTGAGGTTGATTTATTTTGCAGGTAGAGACAGTAGGCCTAGAGAGGTGGAGAAACACAGCCAACTTTACCCAGTTCCTAAGAGGCTGAGCCAAGACTAAAATCTGGCTTGTCTAGCTCTGTGGTCCAGCTTTATCTACTGCACTAAACTTGGTCATACCAAAGTCCAAAAACGGTGGGATTCAAAAAACTACTGTCATTTGCAAGAGGTTTAAGGGATGTTTACATTGCTGTTATTGTTTTCATTCATGATAATTCCTTTCACAGTCTCCCTAAACTACTGTGCAAAACAGGCAAATTATGACTAATAAGTGACCAACTGTTTCCTTTGTATGGAGATTTATAGTTTTAAACTGCGGGGTAAAAAAACACATAAACTTTATTTCACTTGATTAATGTGATAATAAAGGTGCTGAAAACTAGACAGTCCACCACCCTGTATGGGCTAGCATCTTTTTTTGAGATACAATCAACATGTCACAACATGGTATCTAGGCTTGCCAAACAGATATGTGTCCATTCATTCACTCAACAATTGATTTATATTTATTAAGCACTTATGTTGTGTCAAGCCCAATTACTAGGTATCCAACAGTGAGCAAGAAGAGCTTCATTTTAGTGTGGAAGTCAGACAATAAATATGTGGATCAAATAAGTTACTTAAAAATTACAAACTATTATATACTCAAGATATATTTTGGATATAGATGCCACAGGACTTGCTATAGTATTGGGAATGAGGAAAGGATAGGAGTCAAGGTTTTGACACTGGGCCATTGATAAATTCTTAGAGATTTAAGATTTATATAAATACCTATATAGACAACATTGCAAACAGCACCCCTAATGGCTCCTATGTTTAACAACCACTGTGGACTGGGAATGGATCTTTTTCATGGAAGTACACTAGTGCCATTATGCCAGCTGCTATCTTTGAGCAGGATGACTTTGATACTATGAAGTTACTTGCAGAAAAGCAAACAATGCTTAGACAACACTTAAGAAATTATTTGTGCTCTTTGTGACTCAAGACAGAGGGATGCCTTGTAGAAACCAGCACTGGGACATGGAGGTCAGAACCAAAACAAAAGAAACATCCAAGACTGAAGAAGTGAATTGAAAGGCATGAAGTAGCCAGATACACCACATCCACAGCACTTACCCAGGAGGAGAGCTCATTCCTCTACACTGCCACAAAGAGCTTTATCTTAATTTTACTTCTACTGGGGCCAAAGTGGGTACTGGTCAAGGGGAGTCAATTTCATAACTTGATCTGTTTCAAATTCTATCTTTCTGGGGTCAGAGTTATGGAAAATTATGATGCTCCTAGATCTGACGGCATTTCTTCTCAAGTCTTCCAATAAAAAGGTTTGTTATTTAGGTGTCCATGGACTCAGTAATACTTGTATCATTGCAACATATATTCAGTGATTAAAATGAAGTAGGTTTTGAGCATTGGGCCATGATTTCATTGAAACTTCAGAAAAGCTTTAGGAAGAGAGATATTACCACCACTTAAAAATAAAGAACGAGATATCATATGTTTTCACTCTTATGTGGATCCTGAGAAACTTAACAGAAGACCATGGGGGAGGGGAAGCAAAAAAAAGTTAGAGAGGGAGGGAGCCAAACCATAAGAGACTCTTACAAACTGAGAATAAACTGAGGGTTGATGGGGGGGGGCCGCCCCCGGGCGGGGAAAGTGGGCGATGGGCACTGAGGAGGGCACCTGTTGGGATGAGCACTGGGTGTTATATGGAAACCAATTTGGCAATAAATTTCATATTTAAAAAATAGGCAAAAAATAAATAAATAAAATAAAAAAAATAAAGAACCAGTGTGCACATTGCTAGGACTTAGCACTAGGACTCTCCATTTCTAAGCGAGTGTTGCTAACTAGTTTGGGGATCCTATAGTACAAGTGTAAAAGAAATCACTTTTAAGAGGGATAACTGTAGTAACAATCCTTCTTTTTCTGTTTATTGTCTGTCTCCCCCTTCCAGAATGTCAGCTTCTTGAGGACTTTACTTCTTTTTTCATTGCTGTATCTCCAGTGTCTAGAAGTGTTTGGCATTATAGCTTGTCAGTAAGTTCTTGATTAAATTAACAGTTGTCTCTAGTCTCTATCTTCTTCAAGAACTTGCTAGAATCCTTCAGTTTTTTTGGTCATGAATCTACTGGATTCATCTCCACAACAGGTGAAATTGGATTGTCATTTGTATTTGCTAAACACCAGACATGGAAATCACATGAAATGGCATCAAATGTTTACAATGTATTCAGAATAGCTATACCCAAATGCTCCTAATTGCTACTAACCAAAAGTGACCTGTTCTGAGAAATTCGCCAGTAGTTTAACATTATTCTATTATCATTTGCTGATTGAGAATACTTAATCAGATCTATTTTCCATCCTGATTCTTCTTGAAAATGATGATTTGGAAATGATCAAGGCTCTAGAAAAAACAAAATATGGATTCAAATACTGACACCCCCCCCCCAATTCAGTTTAATTCAATGAATGTTCTATAACATAAAGGGGTCAGCCAACATTATCTCCAAGGTCTCTCTAGTGTTACTGTTCAATTACCCACACCTTCTAGCCTTCTTAAATGGGAAATAGAGGATATTAACTAACCTTAATTTTGAAGATAATTTTAATCATCATTTTTCTCTAATACAGCATATAGTTAAGGTCTTCTGTTTCTCTCTCTCTTATCAGTGTTCTTCAGTTATCATTTGTCACTAGTGACCATGCATCTTCTTCTAATAGAACCCTTATCTCCCCATAATGTAATTCTTAAAGTAGCCTGAGCTAGAAAAACAAATAATCACATTTATTTGAACTATGTGTTAACTGTGAGTTCATAGTCTGGATAACAATGCAGGAGCCTCCTTCATGGAATCAAGCATAAGAGCTGTGGTTTGGAAACCCCTTTTACTGGTCTCATGGGCCCTTTTCCTAACTTTCGAAATGCAGAAGCCATGTTCTAGAAGGTTGAAAATGCTGGAAGTTTGATGGGTATATGTGTCTAAATGAAAGGAATGATATAACACCTGCCAAACTTCCTGAAGAGTCAACAAAAACAATGAAGCTGTTTTAGGGAATGGGAGCCAAAGCAGTCCGTCGACCTGAGTGGCAGATATGGAGAGTAGGATTTTGGTAGCAGGCAGCCGCTTCCCTGCTCTCAATTCCACATTCCATTCAAGTGCCTGTGTGGAGAATTCCATTCTACTGAGAATATTCAGACTATGCACGAGACGCTGACCAAACACAGCTCCAGAGAGCCAAAAATAAAGGCTTTGCTAAGGCTGTGCCAATTAACCAGAGCTCCACCACTGGCTTTTATGGGAAGTTAAGCTGAATCTTTATTACTGCAGGAAACATCTAAGAAAGAGTGTGAGAGGGTGTCCCAGGGCATTTGATAATCTAGGAATTTAACAGCTGGAAATGCCCTTCCAAATAACTGCGTCCAATCCACATTTTACCCTGTATTCAGATTTTGCCTCCTCTGTGCAGCCTTCCCCAGGCACCAGCAAGAAATGAGCATCCTTTTTCCTGTGCTCCAACTGCCCCTCTGCAAAACTCTATAGAAGCACTTTCTGTGAAGTATGGAAGTCACTGTCTTACTCTCCTTCCAGGCTGTGAGTTCCCAGAGGGGCAGGACCATGCGTAATTTACCATGCTGTCTCCAGCAAAGACCACACTGCTTAGCACCCTGTAGGCAGGGGAGAGAGGGGGACAACAGAGAGAGAGCTGAAGGCTTAGAGCCCAGTTCCCAAAATATAGTCCCTCGACCAGCATCATCACCTGGGAACTTGTTAGAAATGCAAATTCTTGGGTCCTACCCCAGGCCTACTGAATAAAAAACTTTGGGGCTGGGGCCCTGAAATCTGTTGTAACAAGCCCTCCAGCTGATCTTGATTCCTGATAAAGGTTGAGAATCACTATCTAAGACTTGAGGGAGAACATGTTACTTTTCATCTCTGACTGCACTTTTCGTATTATTTGTCACATCCATGCCACATTTCTTTTAGGGTGGGAGCTCCTGAGGGCAGAGGTGAAGTCCTGTCATCTCTATATTCCCCAAATCCCCCAGCTTAGCGTCTGGCACAGAGTAAATTTGACAAATGCAAGCTGAATGATGGGGCATCTGTCGCAGAAAGTCCCTGTGGCTGTGACTGGAGCAGGCCTTTCTGAAATGATGCTTCTGCCTTAATATTTCCAAGGATGAATCATGTCTGAGATAATAATTCTAACGGGAATTACCATACTGATGAATCACATCATAATGAGAAAACCTGGCTGCCAAGGATGCCTCTTGAAAAGAAAAAATCAAATCAGGACAAATGGATTATGTAGTGAGGCTTGTGATGTCAGACCATGAATTAGGTCGACAGAGGGATTTAATGGCCTGAACTACCAGGCTCCCTGCAGCTCTAAGGAGCAACGGGTCAGTTAATGAATCACATGGGGACAAAGCCCCTGCAAGAATAAAAACAAACTTTCACAAATCCTGTAGACGGCGATGCCCTGGCTCAGAGACTCACGGCAGTGTTCTTGCTAAGCTGTACACGTGTGAAACTGTGGGGCACAAAGAGTTCCCGAAGTCCTATGGCTCCGGTTGCTGTGTGTCCACAACAGGTGGAGGGGACCAAAGCCAACCCATAGAGCCAGGATGTTTGCTTCCTGTGCAAATGAATCCCTGCTCACCCGTCCCGGCCTCTTCAGCCCCTCTCTGCCTGGCGTCATTGTTTCCAGACCAACCAACACTACACATCCTTCCTCTACCCTTTGCCTGAAGACTGCCTGAGACTGACCTCCCAAGAACATACTGCTCTGACCATCAGAGGTGGCACAGCAGAACAGAAGCCTTGGGGTCGAGAGGAAGTAGCCTGGTCTTTGCATCACACTGATCATGTTGGACTCTTAGTGCCACTATCTAGAAGCCATGGGGAAGTAGCCTGTGTTTTTTAATGGGGAGTATCACAGAGTTGTTATAAGCCAGGGTTAAAGGAGATAAGATAGCTGTGAGTTGTCTCCAGCTACATAGATTTTGAGCATCCAGAGTGTCATAACAGTATCAATGTCTGCATCTCTAGAGCTCCAAGGCTATTCTTGCTGTCCTGAAGTATCTGAGGCAACTTTCCCACCCTGTAAAGCCATCACCCCCACCATCACCCCTCTTATTTATTCATTGGTGTTTCCAGGGTGCTGGAGCCTCTTCTGTGCTTGGCCTCCTGGATGTGGAGGTGTCTGAGTATTTTCTGGTCCACCACAATAGGCAATGATGAGCGAATAGAAACCACCAGGTTTCCAGGAGCCAGAGTCATCACTGAGCTCAGACAGGTCAGGAGGGCATGGAGACTGGGAGAGGAACTGCTGGGTGTAGAAGGGAAAAGGTACCAGGGGCCTGGACAGGATGGAGGATTTGAGGAAGGGGATAGAAAAGAAGTACAACCCAGTTTTGTGAGGAAATTCTGGGACCCACATGTAGAGAAGGGCAGCCTCTTGGAGGGTCTAAATAACAACCAGGTCCCAGGCAAGGGTGATCACCCAGGGGAATCCTTTGAGTGGCATGGACTGGCATCCAATGCGGATGGAGATAAAGTCTCTGGCTGTACTTTAATCTCTGAAGAAGATATCTATGCCTACAAATGTCTCCAGCTACATAGATTTTGAGTGTCCAGAGTGTCATAACAGTATCAAACAGTTTCCTTGTTTGGAAGGAAGGAACAGGGGGAGGTAGGCCATAAAACGGACAGTTCTATTACAGCATGCAATTCTGCAACAGTGTGTGCACAAAGTGCTTTGGGAACACAGAAGAGTGTCTTAGTAGGTCACGGAAGGCTTCTCCTAGGTTATAACAACTGAACATAACCTAAAGACAGTAAGAGTTAGCCAGGCAAAGGTGAGGGCAGAATAAAGAAAGAGAGAAGAAAACACTCTAAATGGAGGGAACAGAATGTGCAAAGTGGTTCCCTGTGGTTGGAGCTAAGAGAGTGAGTAATGAGTCTGGGGAGGTAGGCAGGATCTTTCTGAGTTCTTACAAATGAATACAATTAGCCTAGAACTATTTCCTTTCACAAATATTTTCTAAGTGAACAGCCACAGAAGTACCTTCAACAGAATTTTTAAAAATGTTTACAGCTGGAGGGTTATATCTCCTTTGCCTGGGGAAACCCGTTGCCCATCTAGAGGTATCATGCTAAATATTGAAGATGTAACATCAAACAAGACCCAGTCTCAGCTCTTGAGGCACTAAGGGGATAGAAATGATCACTTTTTAAGGGTTCTTATAACTTGATAGTTTCCTTGTTATTAACAAAAAAGCAATGGGAATGGACAAAGTACCCAATATTACCTACCAGCCTGGAACAGGAGAGAGACCATTGACTTCATTCACACCTACAGTGTAACAATGACAGAGGCATCCCACAGAATGGGAAGTGATTGAGAACTTTTCCTGTCTAGTTGGACGTATAGAGCTAGAAAGACATGGGAAAGACTGAAGGAAACATTACCTTCCTCTCTACCTTTGGAAGATAGCAGTGGAAATGTAGGTTTCAAGAAGTAACCAAAATAGTGGGGTCTACAAAACATTAAACAGGTGATGGCATTAGAACTGTATGCAAGTTTCCTGTCTCACATTTAGGTCTTTTATCTATTTTGAGTTTTTTTTGTGTGTGTATGGTGTAAGAAAGTGGTCTAGTTTCATTCTTCTGCATGTTGCTGTCCAGTTCTCCCAGCACCACTTGCTAAAGAGACTGTCTTTTTTCCATTGGATACTCTTTCCTGCTTTGTCAAAGATTAGTTGGCCATATATGTGTGGGTCCAATTCTGGGTTCTCTATTCTATTCCATTGGTCTATGTGTCTGTTTTTGTGCCATCATCATACTGCCTTGATGATTATAGCTTTGTAGTAGAGGCTAAAGTCTGGTATTGTGATGCCTCCTGCTTTGGTTTTCTTCTTCAATATTACTTCGGCTATTTGGGATCTTTTGTGACTCTATACAAATTTTAGGAAGAAATGGGCAGAAGGCATGAATGGACACTTTTCCAAAGAAGACATCCAGATGGCCAACTGACACATGAAACAATGCACAACATCATTCATCATCAGAGAAATACAAATCAAAGCCACACTTAGATACCACCTCACACTGGTCAAAGTGGCTAAAATGAACAAATCAGGGAACTACAGATACTGGTGAGGATGTGGAGAAATGGGAACCCTCTTGCACTGTTGGTGGGAATGCAAACTGGTGCAGCCACTCTGGAAAACAGTGTGGAGGCTCCTCAAAAAATTAAAAATAGAACTACTCTATGACCCAGAAATAGCACTACTAGGAATTTACCCAAGGGATACAGGAGTGCTGATGCATAGGGGCACATGTACCCCAATGTTTATAGCAGCACTTTCAACAATAGCCAAATTATGGAAAGAGCCTAAATTTCCATCAACTGATGAATGGATAAAAAGATGTAGTTTATATATACAATGGAATACTACTTGGCAACGAGAAAAAATGAAATCATGCCATTTGCAGCAATGTGGATAGTACTAGAGGGTATTATGCTAAGTGAAATCAGTCAGAGAAAGACAGATATCATTATGTTTTCACTCATATGTGGATCTTGAGAAACTTAACAAAAGACCGGGGGGAAGGGAAAGGGAAAAAATATATAGTTACAAACAGAGAGGAAGGGAGGCAAACCATAAGAGACTCTTAAATACAGAGAGCAAACTGACGGTTGATGGGGTGTGGGGAAGAGGGGAAAATGGGTGATGGGCATTGAGGAGGGCATTTGTTGGGATGAGCACTGGGTGTTGTATGTAAGCCAATTTGACAATAAATTATATTAAGGAAATAAAATTGAAAAAAAAAAAGAACTGTATGCAAGTTCACGAAGAAGAGTCAGGGACTCTCTATCCCCAGATAGGTTATTTCTGTCCTATTAGAGACACTCTCAGCTATGTGTGTGCATGAGCACGTATGTTCAGGGACAGGATCCTATGGAGAGATTGAAGATCAAAGACAACATGTTCAGAGGGCTCAGAGGTGTGGGAAAGCAATCACCTTCCATCTCATCTGTGCCTATCCTGTAGTCAGATACAAAAGATATAGTCACCATTAGGTGTATTCCAAAGAACTGCATGGATATTATTTAACAAAACAAAACACCTAAAGTTCATCAAAACTGAGGACGACAATCATATTAAAAAAAATTAAAAGCTTCAAAGTAAGATAAAAACAGTGAGGGAGGCAAACCATAAGAAACTCTTAAATACAGAGAACCAATTGAGGGTTGCTGAAGGGGAGGTGGGTGATGGGCTAAATGGGTGATGGGCACTGAGGAGGACACTTGTTGGGATGAGCACTGGGTGTTATATGTGAGTCATGAATCACTGGTTTCTACTCCTGAAACCAGTACTACACTGTATGTTACCTAACTTGAATTTAAATAAATAAAAAAATTAAAAGCTTCTAATTTACATTCCAAAAATAAGGCATTTTGGCTCTTACAGTTTGTCATTTAAAAAGCCTGTTCTGTTGTCTCTACTGAGCTTAAGGTTTTTCTTGGCTATCAAAACAAAGAGGTCTTTTGTTGACAGAAACAGGCGACAGTGTTTTGGTAAAAAGATTATACACAGAATAATGGTATGAAGCTCCATTGTGTAAAAAGTAGACTTAAGAGCTTTCCCTGTCTCCAGATTCCATGGGTTTCTTGCAACAATCTAAAATACCTTTGTCTTTCACTTTGTGGGAACCCTAAACAACTGGATGCAGTCATTATTTTGTAAGGGCTTATAAAGGACACTATGCAGATATGACTACATATAATTTTTGAGGGGGGAGGGGCAAAGGGAGAGGGAGAGAACCTTAAGCCTGATGCAGGGCTTGATCTCATGACCATGAGATCATGATCAAGAGCTGGACACTTAACCCTCTGAGCCACCCAGGCACCCCATGACTACATATAATTAAAGGCAATGTCAACAACCGTGTATGTACTAACTACAGCTGTGACCAATCCCACTGGGATCAATCACTGGTGGGTGTCTCAAAGATTTCCTCTTCTTTGCACCCTCCATGATCCAATGATCCATGATATGTTGTACTGTATACAGTTGGAACTCATAATATATTCCTTGAATTGATTTCATTTGGTTCTTGGAATCTGCATTTACTGGACACTACCAGTAATGCCAAAGGTAGGGGCAAAGATGATGCAGCCAACATCATGGCCAGGTGTGCTAGAGAAAGGGTAGGGCTTCTGAGGCTCACTTCCAGCAGAACAGGCAGGAGCTAAAGGAGACATAGTGAATGTGGAGCTGAGCTGGAAGAAGGGGCCTTCTGATAGGGCCATACCTCTGTGGAGATCCCAGTTATTTCTGCAGTTTCTTTGGACATCAGTGGGTGCCCTTTTGGAGGGCAAATGAGGGTTCAGCTGGAGGGTTCTAGCATCTGTGGGCCAAAAGTCAGGCTATCTTTTGTCACTGGGAAGCTCAGTCCCTGTGCTCTTTCTTCTCTCAAAATCTTGTGCTCTCACTGCAAGGACCCCAATGACGCTTACTTAGCCATTCACTTCCTGTGCAGGAGATAGGAAGGGAGTTCTATCTGTACTCATAATAGGTGGAGAAGAAGCACATATAGGGACCTGGCATGGGGCCACACTGATGAACAGACCACAGATAATCCTAGTGACCATGATGTGCTACAAAATAGGAGGCAGAAGCATTGGGAATGGAGATAAACAGACTCTGGAAAACTGGTGCCAGAAACTCAGGAGTGCAGGGATAATATGAGAAGTTCTTTCTTTTCTTTTGATTACCTCCATCCAAATGGCTCCTTTCAACTCTTCACCTTGAAGCCATGGAGAAGGCAGGAGGTAGGACATATGTTGTGTTAGGAAGGAGGGTATGGCTACCCTGGCTGGGCTAATTCTGGTATCCACTGGCCACCTCCAACAGGTTTCCTCATCAGCTCTTCCATGTTTTGCCCTGGACACATTCCTGAGAATTATTTTTTTTAATGTTTTTTACTTTATTTTTGATAGAGAGAGTGTGTGCAGGTGAGGGGCAGAGAGAGAGAAAGAGTCTGAAGCAGGCTCTGTGCACAGAGCCTGATGCAAGGCTCGAATTCACAAATTGTGAGATCATGATCCGAGCTGAAGTTGAACGCTTAACTGACTGAGCCACCCAGGTGGCCCCAGTCCTAAGAATTCTTAAGACAGACTGGACAACCTTTTCCTATCAAGGCCATAAATTCTTTCTCCATTTCCAAAATCAATCATAGGCTACTCACAAAGAGTTAAAAATAAATTATATCTAGCATTATTTTCAGACATAAGACAAAAAAATAAACACAGCCAAGAGCTGTATGTATAGTGAATGTGAAGATAAATGAGATTCACATTGTGAGCAGTTAAGAATGGGGAGGAATGTGGTGAGAAGAAAATCCTAGAAAGATACAGTTATGAGCTTGGGATAGAAAGAGGAAGGCAGGGGCTGGAATAATAGAAGTGAGTCTGAGATAAGTGTGCTCTGGAAGCACCTGCTGTTTGCCTGGTTTTGGATATCAGAACAATTATCACCCTCCATCTCTAATCTATGAAGTGCTCACCGACTAATCAATGACTCACCCCTGCTTCATCGAGTGTCTCTTATGACCAGGGGTGACTGGGAAGGCAGGGCAAGTAATAGGGGAAGTTAACTAATAGGATGAGACAGGAGATAATAAGTGAAAAGAGAGAGGTTCAGGCAAGTGGGAACAGGCTGACTTCTCTGGGAAGTGAGTGGCTACCACATGCCCCAAATCATGCAAGGGCATGAGACAGGGTGTAACGGATGAACCTACTGTAAAGCTGGTGAGTGAAGAAATAAGGAAAGAGCAGCTGTACTGTGAACTCCTGATTATCTGGGGTGATGTGGAGATCATAATACTAAGCAAAGCTGCCTGCAGGTGAGGTGCTACGAGGCTTGTTATAAAAATCCAAGCAGGACAGGAAGTCAGAACAGGCAGCAATCACAGAAAAACCTTCACGAATAAACAAAGCCCTGAGATGGACACCACTGGAAGGTGGAGAGGAATGAGCTCATGAGGATGAAAAGTTGCTGGCTCTCAAGTGCAGGTTTGGGTTGGAGATCAGACTGTCAGCCTGAGATGCTGGATGTCCTTCCTTCTTCAGCCCCTGTTAGTGGCATTACTGTCTGTGCCTATCCGTCCTAGTGGGAAGGGGGAGAAGGCCAGGAAACCCAACTTGCTCCCATTTTGAAGGGAGTGAGGGGTAAAAGGAGAAGAGTTTTTTTCTTTCCCCTTGGAGAGTTTGCCTTTCAGCCCAGGAGGCTTGACGCCCAATGTTCTGAGCATTCTGGGCTTGGGGAGAGCCCCTTGGTGGGACTTTGCTATTATGGCAAAGAATTTAAGGTCCTAAGGCAGGTCCTATGGAGGTTCTGTCGTTCCCCCAGGTTGTTGCGACTTCTCTTTTGGTGGCTGCTCCCACCAGAGGCCAGGTCATGGGACCAGGTGGGATGGCAGATCCTGTGGTATGTCCACTCGTACATAAGGTGGGATGCAGGGAACTGGGTGGTGCTCCAGAAAATACACTGGTAGCTGCTTTTAAAGAGACCCAGAGATGCACAAATTCAGACAGACACACACACCTGAGCATTGAGAAGACACAGCCTTCTTATGCCTTACTTTGACTCAATTATCTTCAATGGTGTCCACCCCATGGCATCTTGAGATTCAGTCATGACAGTGCCTCCATCACCTGTCCATCCTTCTGGCCTCATCCTCAGTTACTACCCTACAGGAACCCACTGCTCCTGCCAAACCAAGCTGCTTCCCACCATCCCTCCCCTCAGCACACCCATGCTTTCCTGCCCTACTGTCACCTATCAGAATCCTATCCGCTCCTCAAGGCAATCTTAATGTCACTACTTAGCTAGTTGCATGACCTTGGGACAGTTGCCTTCTCTGCCCCTCAGTTTCACTAAGGTAAAATGGGGAGAAGAGTGTGGTGATTATGTGAATTCATAAAAGTTAAAGCCCCTAGATCAGTGCCTGGGAATCAGTGAGTTCTGTGAAAGTCCCTGTTTCTTTCTTACCCATTGGATGTCCTGGGATATCTGCCTGTTTCCTGGCCCATCTTCCCCTCTGATCACTCACATGCTATCTGGAATACAGGTGATGACTCTATGCAGCCAAACAGGATTTACTTCATTTTGCTTCCAGATATTTCTCCAATTTTAAGCCCTCTCCATTTTGAAAGGAATAAGGGTACAGCACTGAGTTTCTCCTCTGCTGTTCCCAATTCAATTATTCAGTGTGAAGTCCTCCCAGTGAAGGACACTTGTGGCTTTCTTTTTTTAAATAACAGTTTTATTGAGATATAATTCATAAGCCACACAATTCACCCATTTGAAGTAGACAGTCAATGGTTTTTGGCATATTCACAGAGTTGTGCAATCCTCACCACAATCAATTCTACATCACTTTCATTACCCAAAAAAGAAGCCCCATACCCATTAGCAGTCACTCCCCATTTTCCGCCAAGCTCCCCAGGCCTAGGCAACCATTAATCTACTTCCTATCTCTATAGATTTGCCTGTTCTGACATTTCACATAATCCCCTGGCTTGTTCAAGGGGCCAAACTCTTCGACTCTCACTCATCATTAATCTATTTCCCCCAAATACCCAGCTCCACAGGACCAGGCACATAGTTGTCACCCAATAAATGTTTTGTTGAATGAAAACTGAAACATGGGTTCAATCAAGTGAAACATTTTTTTTTTTCACATTTCATCTTTGGAATGTGGTCCAAAGCCAGTTCACAAAATAGATCAGGAGCAGAGTTGTATTTTTGTTTTCTAGGGCATAAAAAAGCTTTGCTAAGACTTCTCAAACTGAAATTTTAGTGCAGTGGTTCTCAAAGCTGGCTGTACCTTAATGTCACCTAGGAGACAAAAGGTACTGAGGCATGAGCCCTTTCCCTCCCACTGCCCCCTCAAAGTTCTGACTTAAATCCTACAGTGGGGACCATCAGTATCTTTTAAATCTTGGCCAATTTTAAATATGATTCTATGAGCAGTCAGGGTTGAGAACTCTTGTTCCAATGGAAACAACCAGCCTAAGCAAGAATAATTTGTTGAATTCCAGCCATGCCCAGAATGACACGCCGCCAGTTTTCAACTCTGTCTTCAGGAAAATGAATCTCTGAATTTTTAAGAAAGCAATAAAAACCAGAATATTCGTTTCACAAAAGTTTTCTTTATAGCCAACATTACTATTAGACAGAATTGTACAAAATTGCTGACACTTGACTGTTTTTGAGCTATAAAGTGGAAACTTCGTATCATTCAAACTCATTGAATGCATTTATTTCATGAAATAGAAGAAACATATATACTCGATCTGAACAACCATTTTACTAATCCATCTACTCATCTTCCTTGTGCTTTACATACTTTCTAAAAAGAACATTCCAAGCTTCATTGAATATAGATTTCTAGTCGAGGATGGAAAATAAATTTACCGTTGAAGAAGACAAAAGCATGAAAATTCATGACCAGATAAAACAACACCGACTTTATAACCAATCTTCACTTTTTGCCACATTATTTTTGGAAAGCACGTCGTAAAGCAAGAAGATTGTCATAAAGTAAGTTATGTTTTCCCATAGGAAAATTTTTATGATTCAGGATTGTGTTCCTGACTAGACATCATATAAATCAGAGATATGATCAAAAACAGGTCACAAAAACAAAGCTGCAACAGCTGTAAACCTCTATAAACATCTAAAATAATAAATTTATTATTCAAGCACCATAAAATGTCAAAATCATATTTTACCCATTGATTATTACACTGTCATTCTGGAAGGTAATTCAGCACTGCTCATCAAAACTCAAACCGCGCACATTCTTTGCTCCACCTCTAGTGATCTTTCCTATAGGAAAACTGGCTCTGTCTCTCCCCCGTCCTCACAGAACCAGGTATAAATATCTCAGTCTAGACTTGAGACCCTGCACAATCTCACTTCCACGTGGGCAGAGCCCTCAGGGCTCCTGCCCGTCCCGCCACCTCCTCTTCTGGGGCTCTGCTCCCTCCACCTGCCAGCTGTGTGTTGCCCTAGGTTCCGAGGACAATCCTGTTCTGAGTCAGGAGGAATTTAAGGAGCTTAGGTGTCTAGTGCAGGCTCCACAACGTCTAGTCAAGTGCATTTCTGCTTTCATTTCCATCTCAGGCTGGGAAGTCAGGCGTCTACCTCTTCCTTGTGACCAGAACTGCTCATGGCTGTTCTGAGCTTTGCTGCTGGGCAGACTCCTTCCTCACTTCACCCCTGCCTCCAAGAGGCTGAAGACCTCTACTTGAACCCCCCACCCTGGAGTTCTGCTACCTACTGCCGTATGTTTCTGATGCCAAAAACCTCTCTGGCAAATAAATATTTCATGAATGAGTGAATACCTAGCTTTCTCCACACTGCACACAACAGAACAGATACTGTTACCTCTGGGTGGGTCTCCCTGAGTCAGGTGGCTTCTGGACTACCAGCCACCATGTCTTCTTTGTGAAAACCATATGCTGTGAATACCAGCCCTGCCTTTCTCGCTGCACCCAACACCTGCCTCCTCTTGGAAGGTCTCCAGGACTCCTCCCTCTCTCTGTCCCTTCTTCCTTACTACACTGCCCTAAGGTCTTACTAGCTCCAGGCTTAAAACTCCCCTGATCCATACATTCTCCTTCCTGTCTCACCAACCCTCTGGTCTCTCATGTACTGCAAAAGGTAGTGGACATTTGGTAAAGCTCATGATTCTAGAACAGTGGTTCTCAGCCATTTTTCCCCTCAGGGGACATTTGGCAATATGTAGAGACATTTTTGGTTGTCATAATTGAAGATAAGCTGCTGGAATCTAGTGGGTAGAGGCCAGTGGTGCTGTTAAACATCCTAGAAAGCACTGGACCATCCCCACAACTAAGAATTATCCAGTCCCACAACTGGCTGAGGTGGAGAAACTGTTCTAGAAGAATCAAAGACAACTCCTGAAGCACTACAAACCGAATCAAATTGAAAATCACCAACAAAGAAGGATAATGCCTCTGTTTTTAGCCCCCAAAACTTTCCCCCTCCAATTATCAAAATTTATGCTCATTACAGAAAAATTAGAAAACGAAGAAAAGCAAAAGATTGCCTGTGATATCACCATCTCTTATATTTTTACATATAATGGTTGTGATTGTATTATATACAATTTATATGCTTTTTTTTTCAGTTTAGAGAGTGAGCAAGCACGTGAGTGGCATAGAGGAGAGGAAGGGAGAGAGAGAGAGAGAGAGAGACAGAGAGAGAGAGAGAGAGAGAGAGAGAGAGAGAGAGAGAGAGAGAATCCCAAGCAGGTTCCACTTTCAGCACAGAGCCCAATGTGGGGCTTAATCCCATAAGCCTGGGATCATGACCTGAGCTGGGATTAAAAGTCGGACATCTAACCGACTGAGCCACCCAGGTGCCTCATGTACAATTTATATTCTGCTTTTTCTGTATAACATGACAACCAAGTTTTCTCCATGTTATTAAAAGACACTGCTTCCATTGTTATGTGAGACTGCTCCACATGATCCAATGGCAGTGTAATTAACCCTTGTCTTATTAGTGTAAATTGTAGTCGTGTCCTGGTTTTCACTATTATAAAGCCTGTTGGGACATGCATATGTGTGCATAAAACTTTTTCTATAGGGTGGTCATTCCCTGGATGAATCTTAGAAAGGGTCTACAATCCATACACAATTTTTGAAAGGCCAACAGAATTTGTCAAAGGATTCTAACATTCTTTGACACGTGAAATGTTCCCCTGGACCCTGGCTCTTCTCTAGTCTAAAAACATCCTCCAAACTTGGAACTTAAAGTGTCTCCATTTGAGGAACATCAAAGGAGCCAGAAAAAAAATCCATCTCTCAACTTTCTGAATAGACACTGCAGTAGATCATGAGAACAAAAATGAAAGTCTTGTGATTTTTGGCACAAAGAGACAGAACTAATGTGCCCTTAAGATGGCAGGACTTGCTGGTTACAGAGGCAAATGATTTTATTTAGAATGTCATTCTTATAAGCATAAAGCCACTTTCTGTTCATTAAAGCAGTTTTGTCATTTTATTTTTAAAAAATTTTGGTTGTATTTTCTCTTTATGTGAGGTTTTTAGGCTTTGGGGAATGCAATGATTTTGACAAACATCTTAACAGCTGTTTGTCGGGATAAATTCAGAACATTTTGAAACAAGAACAGCTCAAAGATAAATTTTTTTTTCATTAACACCCAAACCAATTTTTCCTGTGTTTTAGGAGCTGATTATAGGATAGCTACAGAGAAGTAGAAGTTAAATTGTCACTTTCTCTTCCTGCTCCCAGATTGAAAGGGAAATCTGCAAGTATATATAAATCAATTCAAAGTAACATGTTTTGATGTGTGACTCATGTTAAACTCAGTGATGGCAGGGAATGGTAAGAAAGGTGGGGATCAGAGGGCCTGCGTTTCCACTTCTCTATGCCACTAATATGCCCCTGGCTTCGTCACTGACATCTGAAGCATCTGATTTCAAAAAAGGAAGACTATCAAATATGTATTTGTATATTTGTGTATTTATATTTGTCTAAATGCAATAACATTACAAAGAGGGTTGTTATTGTGTATTCCTATGTATTATGTATTCTCCTTTATGATGTCAACCCAAGTATGGTCATGGACAGAAAAGTCAGTACTGATCAGGCAAGCCATGGGACTGGAAAGAAACAGGAAGATGTCTGGGTGGAGAATTAGTGGTTCAGAATCAAGTATCATGGCAGAAATCAAAAGTCCCTTCCAAGTCACAGGTCTGGGGCCATGATGTTAGCAATGACCATGGGAGGCATAAAAATGACAAAACATCCATAGCAACCACAATCAATTGAGGCTGTTTGAGGGTTGACCTCATTGTAGGCACTCTGCTAAGTGTGTCACTTGAATTATCTCAGCCAGTCCTCACGACCACCCCATAGGAGGTTGTTATAGAAGCACACATGTGAACGAGGCCTGGAGAGAAGTTCAGAGGATTGTAAAATCTTCCAGCTGCAAGAAGGCCAAGCAGAGATTTCAGCTCTGTCTTCTGACTCAGCCCACAGGAAAGGCCAGGCAAGAGGAGGCATTAAATAAAGAGCTCAGTGACACACAGAGGTGTGAACCTGAGTGAGGCGGAGGGCTCCTTGACTTATCCTGGGGCACACAGCAGGCAAAGCCCCTGGAGGCCCCGTGGCTGCAGAGGAGCTTAGACCTCACCTGGGGCACAGTGGGGCCGGGGCCAGTAGGTCTGACGAATGATTGTTCTTCCAGGAACAGGGAACGGTTCTTGCTGCTGTCCTTGCCCGCTCTTCCCTGCCCTCCCCCATGGACAGGGTCAGGATTAGGAGGCCAGCAGACCCCAGCCTATGCTATGGAAGTGAGAGAAGCAACAGAGGAGCCTTGTCCAAAGGCAAAATCTGCCACAGTGGGTAGTCTCCAACAGTGAAATCAAACAACACAATGGCTTGTGGATTTTTTTTAATAACAAAAAAAGTATTTGGGGACCATTTGGGTGGCTCAGTCAGTTGAGTGTCTGACTCTTTGATTTCAGCTCAGGTCATGATCTTACAGTTTGTGGTCTCTGTGCTGACAGTGCAGAGCCTTCTTGGGATTCTCTCTCTCCTTCTCTCTCTCTGCCCCTCCCCTGCTCCCTCTCTCTCTCTCTCTCAAAAATGAATAAATAAAATAAACATTAAAAAAAAAGTATTTTCAAGATAAATCTCATGTAGAAGTCAAGAATTTACAAAAGATGAGTAGCAGAGAGATTCTGGTTTAAAGAGAGATGAAGGAATCCCAGAATGTCCTCCTTCCACCTATTTCCAACCTAGATACTTTCAAGGACACTAGGGCCATAAGCAAGGTTGGACCCCTTGGCATCATCAGGAATGGTCAAGGACCCCAAGCAGTCTAACTCTTCTTAGAAATTTAGTAGCAATCCATTACCATACAGTTTTCTAAAATCCTAAAAAAAAAAAAAAAATCTATTTTCCACCTGTACCACACTTTTGGCTACTAAGTCCATTGCTTCCCAGCCACTTAGAGAAGTACCACTTAATTATTGTTACCTTTCCCTTGTCTTAGACTTGCCCTGTTCTATCTTCAAGGAGTATGGTTTCTTCTTCTTAGTAGTTACACTAGAACATTTCATGACCTTTGAAACTTTGTTTACATCCTCCTCCTCTTTCCAGACAGAACATTCCGAATCTGTTTAGTCTGTTCTCACTGGAGGACTAAATGCAATAATGTATGTAAAGCACCAAGCAAGCAACAAGGGTGACATAAAGAAGGGGTTCAGCAAGCATTATGCCTTTATCCTTCCTTTTCCATTGTCTTCATCACTTAAAGGGCTCTTGCATGGTTTTGTCTTCCATTGTAACCCTTTGTTCTTTTCTTAGCTACACTCATTGCTGTACCTCAAATAAGGTTGGACAAGACAATGAAGTCATCTCTACCTACACAGGCAAACAGTAACACTTCAAGACTGTGAACACCAATGCCAACCAGCACCATGGGAAGTGCCATCACAGCCAGGAACACAGAGTTCACCCTTCTCTATGTAGCCTCCACATTCCCTTGACAGGAAAATTGCAGCAAAGAAACCTTGGCCCCAGTAAGGATTTCTATTATGCTTCTGCATAACTGAGGGAGGTACAGAGGAGAGAGAGAAAGAGAGAGAGAGAGAGAGAGAGAGAGAGAGAGAGAGAGAGAGAGAGGAAGCGAGCATAAGCAATAGGGAGTGAGCAGGGGGGGGTCTGATCTAGCTGAGCCATGTGGGAAGAAGAAATACGTTTCCTCTGCAGAAAGAGAGGCATGAGAAACAGAGAACAGAAGTCCTCAGACAGGACTGGAACTGTTAGGAAGGGGGCCAGCATTCACTTGGTAAACTTATACGTGGAGGAAAAGAAAGTCACGGGAACGTCAAGACATTATTGGCAGGAGGATAAATTGGCACGAGCTTTTGAGAGGACCATTGGTCAACATCTATCACAGTTTTAAGAGATTCTGGAATCACATTTTTTAGGAATCTAAACTTGCAGAAATTTTAACATTGTACAAATAGACATACAATGATGTTCAGTCAAGCATTGTTTCTAAGGGCCTAAGTGTTCAGCCTAAGTGTTCAACAGTGACTGTTTAATAAATTACGGTGTATCCATATAATGAATATCAGGCAACAGTGAAAACACTGAGGTAATCATATATTACCAATATGAAAAGATCTTAAAAATGCACTAAGTGAAAAAGGTAAGTTGTAATATGAGCCAGTTTTTGTTTCATAATAAAATAAATACAGCAGTCTGGAAGGATACATGTGGATTGCCGTGATTTTCTTGGAGAGGAAGAGCATTGTCACTTTTTACTTTGGGTACTTCTAGATTGTTGAAATTAGTAATTAAACATCAATTAAATAGAAAAGCTAGCTCTAGCACAGTGGTTATGTGCATGGGCTGTGAAGCCATAATACTGGAGTTGAAACCCAGTTCTGCCTCGTCCTATAAATGATAAGTAACTCAACTTCTCTGTGATTCAGTTTCTTCATTTGTAAAATGATAATAACGATAGTACCAACCCTACAGGGTTACTGCGCCAATTAAATGAGTTAATACGCTCAAAAAGTTTAGAAAAGGCCTGGAATCAGCAAATGCTTGCTAAATTGTTGGCAAGGAAAACAATAATTTGGTTCTTTTTTTTTTTTTTTTTAATGGCCAGAATGTGGAAGGAGAAAAGTGGGAGAAGATTAGTGCCAGATGATAAAAGGCCTTGCACATCCGGCAAAGGAGTGAGAATTAACTTATTCAGTAGTCAATAAGGAGCCACGTAGTCATTCAACAAATATTTATTGAAGGCCTTCTATGTGCCAGGCACCATTCTAGATGACTGGGACACATCAGTGAATGAAATAAAGAGCATTTTAGAAAAGCACCAGTGTAACCAAGACTGGCCTTTGGGGCACGATGGTGGCATGTCTTAAAAGTGTTTTATGTGTGTTTGTGGGGGAGATGATCCAAAACACTGGGGGTTGTCAGCCAGGAGGTCACTGCATTGTTCAGGTGACCAGGGGCAGATACGTGAGAGGGATATATGAAAGGCCAGAGAAAACAGGCAATTCCTAGTGTTGGCAAGGTGGCTGAGGGGAGGGGGCGGGTGGGGAGCTGTGGTGGCCAGAGAACCTTTGAACACCAGCTTCTTAAAGTTCATTTGAGCACCAGCTGACTCAGTTGCCCTGGACCCGGTCCTAATCCCATGTCCACCACTGCTGATGTGAGGGGCCCTGGAAAGCTGAGTTTTCATGAGTCTCAGAATCCTTTTATAAAATGACAGGGTCTGACCCTTATGATCTCCAGGGCCCCTTTTGGCTCTAACATTCTACAGTTTTCATGTCATTATAAAGCGGCAACAGAATGGGACTTCCTTTCCCATTACCAATATGTTATATTCTAGAGTCAAAAGAAAAACCACCAAGACATAGGATTCAGATGTGCAGGATAATGTATGAGAAGACTGTTTACATTCATTTCCTTTCTGAGAAAGCACATACTGAAATGTACATGTCAAGGTCTGAAAATGGGTTACTCAAATAATTTCCTTCCATACATGCAGCTGTTCTAAAGTATAAGCCACACTCGTCCAGTAAAACCATCATCTGTTCTGTAAAGAATATGAGCATTCATCTGGCCCTTATTTTTAGAGTAAGAGGTCAAGTGCACAAGGGGTGAAATGTAGTCAAGTCCACAGTGCCAGATGCAGACAGGGCGCTGAAGTCCAATTATAAATCGTAATACCTGAATTTGTGGTTATTTAAATTAGATGTCTGAAAAGATCAAAACAAGGAAATCATGGACTATTAGTGTGGCAAACAGAAGCTGCAAAAGCCTACGTTTCATTTGTTCATTCATTCAACAAATTTCTCTCACAAAGTAAATCACCAAAATAAACAGACTCTGACTCATTTCCCATTGCTTGCTGGAGTTTGGTTCTTTTTCCCCACCCAGGGTCATGGAATATGTGAACTTCAGACTTACTCTCTGTGTGAGAAAAACCCTGCGAGAAGATAATCAACTCTATGTTAGAAGAAATTGCAACTTTCCACTACTCACAAGTAAAAGGCACAGGAGCCAGGCTACCTGAGCCCTGAGCCCAGCTCTGCCACTGACCACCCATGCAACTTTAGGCAAGTTACAGGTCTCTTTGCCTCAGTCCCCCTCTCGTAGGGTTGTGATGAAGATGTTACTATTTCTACATTGTTTTGAACAGTTCCTGCTGTACAGTAAGCATACTATATAAGGGTTTAAAAGATAAATCTTAGTTGCTAGAAGCAACACAAAGCAGCTGAGAGCAGTTGCATATTGATTCTCTTAAAGTATATACTTCCTCTTTGTTCATCCTACTCACAAAAGGACCACGGAAAACCATATGTTAGACAAGGATCAGCTGCTCTTTATTCGTACTTCCTTAGGAAGGGCTAGGAAGAATTTACACTAAAAAACCTCCTGCCAGGATTGCTAAAATCAAAATGACTCTTCTCTTTATAAAAGAGATACAAGTTTGTTGGTAGAGATGAAATTAGAATGCCCTGGCATGATGCCCACCAGCCTCAGAGTCTGTAATTTCAACCAACTGTTTGCCTGAGTTATTTGAACCCATTTTATTCTTGGCTGTTCTGGCGTGTGAGTGAGTTGTGTGCGTGTGCGCGCGCGCATGTAGAAATGCACGTGTGCATGTGTAGAAATGCATGGGGTGGATGGGTGGAGGGGAACAGCCCAGATGGAGACTTGATGCTTGAATGGTTGAGTCTGGGTCATTTTGGCTCCAAAACATAGAGTTGTCACCTAGAGCAAACTACTTAACTTCTTGAGCCTTAATTCCTGGGACTGGAAAATGGTCTTGACCAGTGGTCCTTTGGGCTCTTTTCTAAACCTATTATTCAAAGTGGCTGGGATGATTTGTTTTCATAACAATTGCCCCCCTGCAGACCAGCCAGTGGGCTGCAGCCACTGCACTGGCTAGGGAACCTGAGGGTGTCTGGCAGCATAAATAATGAAGAGCACAAACCTTGAATTAAGAGTTCAAGACCCAACTCTGCCACTTACTGTCTTGTGACCTTGAAAAAATACAGACCCTCCCTAAGCCTCATTTTGCCTATCTATATAGAAAGGTGATAATGATAACAGAATCTACCTTATCAGGTAGCTGTGAAGAATAAATAAAAGTACTCAAGAAGCACTTAGCCTGATGCCTGACAGTCCGTGCTCATTAAACAGCAGCTTTCACAATAGTGGCTGTTCTTTTCTCTGAGTGCCCCAGGGGGATCTTAGGTATATTCTTCTTTGATAGTGATGGGCAGTTTATTAGCTGGTTTTTAGATTAGCTTTTAAAAGCTCCACTGAGAACTTTTAAAACAACCATATTCCTCCTCCACTGTTTTTCTTCTTTGCGTTTTTTAAAATTATTTCAAAACAAACCAGCTATTTTAAAGTGTGTCTGAGTGGTGGCCTATTACTCATCAGATGAGATTCCAAAGCTTTTTGTAGGAAGGATTTCATGTCAGGATGCTTCGGTCAAGGAGCTGCCTGTCCTGTTCTTTCTTCCCTTTGGACAGGCCCCTGGAATGAGCAGGGCTTTGAATACCTCCCACCAAGGTGGCGGATTTAGGGGGTGCTGGGAGCTCAGCCTGGAGCAGCGGCTGGAGGAGTCAGTCAGGAGAACCCGCAGGAGAGTTCTGGCCTTGGTCCTTCCAACAACTAGCTGTGTGACCTGAGACTGGCCACTTAAACTCGCCAGTCTGTATTGTCTTCATTTGTGGGGTCAGCAGTGAGCAAAAACCAGGAAGACAATTCACCCAGGAGAACAAACAGTAAACACTGTTCCTTTAACCAGTTATCCAAAAAATGCATATTATAGGAATATGAAGACCTCAGGTTTAAGTTTATTAAAATATAAATCTGAAAACAACGTCACTTTTCAGGGCGCCTGGGTGGCTCAGTTGGTTAAGTGTCCAACTTCGGCTCAGGTCACGATCTAAGGTTCGTGGGTTGGAGCCCTGCGTTAGGCTCTGGGCTGACAGTTCAGAGCCTGGAGCCTGCTTTGGATTCTATGTCTACCTCTCTCTGTCCCTCCCCTGCTCACGCCCTGTCTCTCTCTCTCTCTCTCAAAAAATGAATAAATATTAAGAAAAAAAATTAAAAAAAGAAAACAATGTCACTTTTCTTCTGCATTACTGGGAGCACTAGCACATTGGCATGAGGGCGTGGGACTAGAAACCACAATTCATATTGTGTTTCATGAAAGAAAAGGAGGTAAATGTGGTGTGAATCCTCATCTCCACAACTCACTAGTTTCGAGGCTCAACGTCTTTGAGACTCCATTTCCTCACTGGAGGAAAAAAAATGGGTAAAATGGAGATAATGAAAATACTACCCACTTGATGGGTTGTTGGGAGGTCTGGAAATAATGTAGGTAATGGAGCTCGCCTAACATTTGTCATCTACCAGACCCTTATTGTTTTGAGGCTAAAGATGATGATGATGGCTGATTCTCCCTGGCTCTATAATATTATAATGCTGCTGGAAAAAAAAAAAAAAAAAAGAAAAAAAAAACCATTCTCCTCTCCTTTCTTGGATTCATTGTCAGAATCTGTGCAGCTCCACTCATTCAGTTTCCTAGGGGATTGTGACCCATGACCTCAGAGATACCAGGCAACTCCAAGTACGGCTCCCCCACACATCACTACAACGTCAGATGCCCTTCCTGCCATGCCCGCTGACACTCACTCAGCTCTGCAAATGGCCTTCTGGCTTCAAGGGCCAGACCCCCTCCAGCGCCTGAGCACAGAGCAGAAAGTGACACCCTCCCTCTGCCTCACGACTTCCGCCTACATCTCCCCACAAGCAACCACAAACCAGTCGCCCCCCTCCCAGAGCTCAAGCTCTTTGGCATATGTCTGCTGCCACCAAAACGCTGCACGTCTGTGCCAGCCACGAGGCCACCATATTTACCAAGTAACTCATTCCACCCTGGGGAGGCCCTCGGTCACTTGTTTTCAAATGCCCCTTTGCTTCTGAGGAGGGTTTTTCTTTTCTTCCTTTTTCTCCTGTGATTCATCTCTTGTTTTTGGGTAATTCAAGCTCCACACTGACTTGAATCGCCATGGAGTCTTTATCTACTCAATATCAAAGATGTCTCTTCTCAAATGTTTTTTTGAATTCTTTCTCAATACCAGGTTCTGTTTCTGTTCCCATTTTGCAACCTAATAAGGACTGAAATCTGTTTTCAGTAGTCACTTGATTTTTTTTTTTTCTCAGCTTTAAAAATAATTTCTGAGAGCCATGGAACTGGGGAACTGAAAGGAACTTGTCAAGTCCTTGTTTCATTCAGAAAAAGCTGGGCCCCTAGGGGTAACCTTTGTTGTGGTCACACTGTGGCAAGACACTCAGGAGAGGGAAAGCAGACCATGGACACCCACGTCCTTGTACCTCTCAGCCTATCACACACCCTATTTCTTTGTTAAGACAGGTCCAGGTTCTACATGTCAGGGCTTCTGACAATGACTGCACTTCCTTCTATGGAGAGACTGGAGCGGGTGCCTGGCAGGTCTGCAGAAATGGCCCCCTCCAGGTGCCCTAAATCCATCATGGACTCATTGCTCCTCTCTTGTTTCCAGGTTGTGGTAAATGCTGCTTCCTCTTCCTGGTAACACTGGCTAAGTCACATTCATCCTCTAGGTGCTTTCTCCATGAAGCCCACCGGAGCCTCCAGTTCCACGAAGGCAGGGAGCCCTTCCACGTTTCCCTGGGCAGTGCCTTGCATGCTCCCTCTCCAAGGTGGAGACTGCTCACCAGTCTTGCAACAGATCATTAACAAGTTTGCATCCATCTTCCCCCAGAGGACTGCGTGCAGCATGAGGGTAGAGCAGCCACAGCTGACTCATACCAAAGTGATGGTGACTTTTAAAATCTCTTCTGCCTGCAGAGACTGAGGTGCTAAGCACTTGAAGAAGGGAAGAGTCCCAAGAATAGTCAAGAGCCCACGGACAAATGATTTCACAATTTCACACTGAGGGAGTCTCCTCTAAATTTTTTAAGAAACTGGGAATAGACCTCCTACCAAGCAAATGTGGGGAGGAGAGCAATTAACCAGGCCCAGGTACGGATACACAATTCCTCCTCTTGATTCACACCTTTTCTTAGCCAGGGCTGTGTTTCTGCAGAAAGGAATATGCCTTCCAGAACATCCTCCTGGTAAACCAAAGGCTTTTGTAGTCTAGCCTTTGACCCCAGGTGACCCAGCGTCCTGGTTGCCCTTTGAGGAATGAGGGGAGGGGAAGACTGGACCCCAGTATTGGCAGGAAGGGGGATACGGAGGTGAGAATGGAAAAATTCCAGGTCTTGACTTCTCTGGATTATTTCCCCACATTATCTCCTATAATCCCCCAAGCAGCCCTAAGATGAAAGTCCTTTATGATCTCCATTTTACCTAGGAAGCAAGAATGGAATGCAAAGTTCAGTGACTCACTGAGATCACAGTCAGACTGGACGGAAGTTGTGCTGAGACGTACCCAGAGCAGCACACTCCTAACCATCGCCTCTTTCTGTAATTTCCTATAGACCCTTCTTTTTTTTTTAATAGATGAAATTTATTGTCAAATTGGTTTCCATAGAACACCCAGTGCTCATCCCAACAGGTGCCCTCCTCAATACCCATCACCCACCCTCCCCTCCCTCCCACCCCCCATCAACCCTCAGTTTGCTCTCAGGTTTTAAAAGCCTCTTATGCTTTGGCTCTCTCTCCCACTCTAACCTCTTTTTTTCTTTTTTTTTCCTTCCCCTGCCCCATGGGTTTCTGTTAAGTTTCTCAGAATCCACATAAGAGTGAAAACGTATGGTAACTGTCTTTCTCTGTATGGCTTATTTCACTTAGCATCACACTCTCCAGTTCCATCCACGTTGCTACAAAGGGCCATATTTCATTCTTTCTCATTGCCACGTAGTACTCCATTGTGTATATAAACCACAATTTCTTTATCCATTCATCAGTTGATGAACATTTAGGCTCTTTCCATAATTTGGCTATTGTTGAGAGTGCTGCTATAAACATTGGGGTACAAGTGCCCCTATGCATCAGTACTCCTGTATCCCTTGGGTAAATTCCTAGCAGTGCCATTGCTGGGTCATAGGGTAGGTCTATTTTTAATTTTTTGAGGAACCTCCACACTGTTTTCCAGAGTGGCTGCACCAGTTTGCTTTCCCACCAACAGTGCAAGAGGGCTCCCGTTTCTCCACATCCTCTCCAGCATCTATAGTCTCCTGATTTGTTCATTTTGGCCACTCTGACTGGCATGAGGTGACATCTGAGTGTGGTTTTGATTTGTATTTCCCTGATGAGGAGCGACGTTGAGCATCTTTTCATGTGCCATGAAAAGATGGCATGTTGGCCATCTGGATGTCTTCTTTCGAGAAGTACTATAGACCCTTCTTAAAGGGGTCAGGAAGGGGTCTATGTGTGTAATAAGACAACTAGGAAGTTTAAAGCAGGTATTTTTAACACTCTTTTCTGTCAAGTCTCCCTGCTTGGACAAGTCTCTCCCCTCCTGGAATGTTCTTTTGCCTCCTATGACAGTGAAATACTCCCCTGCCATAAGGGCTTCAACCCGACTTAAAACTCCCATTCTCCATGCCATTACAATTACTGTTCTGCACAATGCAATGTTTCATGTGATTGTTCAGCAACTGGTAGAATAATTTGTTATTTTATAGCAACCATGAAAACAAATATTTGTGAGCATTTGCTATCTGCTGAATACACTTTTCTTGTTTAATTTTCATAATAGTTCCATGAAATTGATACAACATCTCCCTCCTTGCAAACAAGGATATTCAGTCCTGATAAGCCCACAGGGGAAAAGTAATATATCCTAGCAGTCTGGAGTGTAAGCTCTGTATTAGTCTGTCTGGGTTCAATCCCAGTTCACTGAATAAGTAAATGTATACAAAGTGCTCCTCTCAGCCTTAGTTTTGCCATCTGTAAAATGGATCATGAAGTGCTAAGCACAGGACAGGCACAGAATAAAGTGTGAGGACTTAATACAATTAGGAAGAAGCAAAGCTTGGAATTAACTCCTGATTGTCTTACTCCAGGGCCCATGCTGCCTGCTTCTCAATTAATTCTGAAGTAGGCTGAGTTTATTGTCTCTCTAAGAAGTTAGGTTCAGGGGCGCCTGGGTGGCTCAGTCGGTTAAGCGTCCGACTTCAGCTCAGGTCACGATCTCACACTCCGTGAGTTCGAGCCCTGCGTCGGGCTCTGGGCTGATGGCTCAGAGCCTGGAGCCTGCTTCCGATTCTGTGTGTCTCTCTCTCTCTGCCCCTCCCCCGTTCATGCTCTGTCTCTGTCTCAAAAATAAATAAACGTTAAAAAAAAAAAAAAAGAAGTTAGGTTCAGAAAGGTGAATTGGCTGGTTCACAATCACACAGCTGTTAAATGTCAGGGCTGTTTTAAGCCAATTTGACTTCCCAAGACTGTGCTGCTTATGTTAATCTGTTAGTTTCATGTCATATTCTTCCTTCCAACCGAGTGATAAGCTCCTCAGAGCCAAGTGAAGGCAGTTCCACTTTCCCTGTGTTTCCAAAGGGTCTGGCACAGCATCAAACATGCTGTGTTCACACTACACCATTGGGAAAGAAAATACGGCTGCCCTTGCTCAGCCTGGCACCCAACTTGCTCTTTAAAACCATAAGCAGCACTGGGTGTTGTATGGAAACCAATATGACAATAAATTTCATATTAAAAAAAAAAACCCATAAGCAGCAATATCCATGATGATGGAGACCCTTAAGACAGAAGGAATACAAGAGAGATAATTCCAGAGTCACCTAACAATTATATGCCCACTGTTCTCATAAAAAGTAAATATCAAAGAGGAATTCAAAATGCTCTAAAATAAACTGAATATTCTACAGGACAATGGCCACAGCTTCTTCAATAAATAAATGGTGTCTAAAAAGAGAGGAATCTGTTAGAGATTAAAAGACTTAAGGGACATATCATTTAAATGTAGTATTTCTCATCCGATCCCTGATTCCAAAAATCAAATATTAAAAACCATTTTGGGGACAATCAGGGACATTTGAATATGGGTTATTATGAAATTGTAATTTGGAATTATTATTTATTTGTTTAGGTATGATAATACTGTAGTTATGTTTCTAAAAACCATCTTGATCTGTAAAAAAATATATAATGAAGTATTTATGGATAAAATTGTACAATTCTGGGGTCTATTTTAAATACTCCAGCGAGCCAGGAAAATACTCCTGGGAGGTGGCTGATGAAACAATACTGGCAAATGTTGATAAAGGTTTAAGCAAAGTGATGGGCCCATGAGGATTCATTATATGATACTCAATATTTTCGTGTTTGTTCAGAAACTTACACTATAGGAAATCGTTTGTTTGTTTGTTTGTTTGTTTGTATGTTTGTTTGTTTAAAGAATGAATGGTGTGAGTCCCCAGAAATGTACTTTGTTCTGCAACGACTTTTCTTCCAAGACAGTTCAGTTTCCTTGATGACGTGAAAAGGCTCCCGCATGTACTTATCCAAGTGAGGTCAAGCACCTGTTGCGATGACAGCTCATCTGGACCATTCTGCCTCCCCTTCCCAAACAAGCTCACCGTCCTCACTGTCCCAGTTCTACCATTTCTACTACCTCCTTCTACTCTTCTGGCTAGAAACCTCAGCATCACCATTGCCTCTTTCTTCCCCTTCATCCTCTACCCCCAGGCAGCCAGTGATACTGCACGTGAACCTGATCTAGCCACCAATGTCTCTGACCCTTGGTGTCATCACCTGTCAAAGGTAACTGGTGGGAGACCCTGTCGGTTATAATCTTCTTGGTACTTTCTTTCATAGAAGCTACAGGGCCTTATGTCTAACATGTTATGTTACCTAAGTGGTCGGAGAGCTGCTTCTTCATTATAGGTTCCAGCTGTTTGCCTGATAGGGAAATCACACTCTCTGATATGATGTTCTTATCTGGGACTTCTCTCCTGATGGAGTTTCTTTCATTCCTTTGTCCAATTACACACATATTATGTAGGAACATAATTGGGTGCCAATTCAATGTGTCTCCCCCCCCCCCCCCATTGCTGATGCTGTACCTGTTGACAATTGAAAGTTATGCAACTTTTCAGTGTGCCTTTATAGCCATTATGATATTCCGTATCCAGGTCAACCAGTGGAGACAACTGGGTAGGGTTTATGGTTGGCACATCATTTCGCAAAGGAGTCAGCTGGATAAGCAACACACTCAAGACCAAAAAGCAAGTGAAAGGCAGGGGTACCTAGAATCTAGGTCTCCTAAATCCTGGTCCTGGACTCTTCAGCATCATTCCACCTTGCCCACAGGAGCAGCAAGGCAGCTGGGAGGGTGAAGAGAACTGGGGTTTGGCCTTGTGAAGCTATCTCAGCAATGTATGAATGACCAATAAAGTGATGACAGGATGTACCCAAGAACAGCTGGATGACAGCCTCACTTTTAGTCCTGGAGGTCAGTCAAGTCCAGATCTGGCTTGCAGCCTGAGAAGACCCCCCCACCAGCCTGTCCTAATGGTGCAGGAGCTGGGCCACGGCAAGGACCACGGGGCTCGGTGGTTCCTCCAGAATATGGAGGTGGAAGGCACATGGGGTCAGAGTCTAACAGGTGAGCTCAAATACCACCTCTACCCTTAGTAGCTGTATGAAATTAGGCCTGTTACTCAGAGTGCCATCTTTCTCGAATGTGTTCATCAGCATGTGAACCCTGAGGTAGACCCAGCACGTGGCTCACAGGCCTTTTCCTGGCAGAAATAAAAACCAGTCTCTCTAGAAAAAAGTTGGTTAAAGAGTGGGGTATTTTAAAGGTGGTTAAAATGTATTCTTTGCTAAACAGCTCTTGAAATAGTCTGTAGTTCCAGCAATTCGAAACAATTCCTGGGGTAGCCCTGTGAGAAAAGTAGTTTTTTGCTAAGAAGTTTTGAATCTTGCTCTAATTTGATTACATTAGCTAGTCAAAAATAGACATTAGAGCTGAAAGGAGCAATTAGAGTTTTATGGAAAATTCACCAAGGGATTGAATACCCATTTATTCCCCTGTACCTGTGACCACAGGGCTCAGCATTTCTTTTTTTTTTTTTTTTTTTTTTTTTTGCGGAGGAGGGGTCAGCATTTCTAAACCAAGGTCTCTCCTCATCCAGTGGCAGCTGCTTGTGTGTTAAGCACAGCATCCAAACTCATTAACCTGCTGGTGAACCCCAGCAGTAAAATGCTGCCTCTTGGGGATAAGGCTGTGCACCAAAAAGAGTGTCCACTACCCATGAGTCACTACCCGGCTGGCCAGGGGCTTCCTTCCCCTGTCTCCAGGTCTGGCTGTTCCCTTGGCCTGGAGTACTTCCCTTCCTGACCCTCTTCCTCCAAACTTGCCCTTGAGGGCTACTTGCTCTGTAGGTCTCCTGTTAGATATGAGTTCCTCCAGAAGCCTCCCTTCCCCACCAAATCTAGTTGAGACGACCTACCAGGAGCTCCTGTCATTGCCTGTCATTCTCCATTCAGGCACTTGCCACATCTTATGCAGCGATTAATAACCGGAGATGATTTTGCTTCCAGGGGACATTCGGCATTATCTGGAGACACTTTTGGTTGTCACAATGGTGTGTAAGCGAGGATGCTCCTGGCACTTGGTGGGTAGAGACCAGGGATGTAGCTAAGCATCCTGTGATGTAGAGGACAAGCCCCACAACAAAGAATTATCCAGCCCCAAATGCCACCAGTGCGGAGGTTGAGAAATCCTGCTCTAGTGTAATTGTTTACTTATCTTTCTCACAGTGGCTGTCTCATTAATACTCCATATGATGCCTGGCACATTCCAGGTGCTCAAAAAAGACCCATTAAATGGCTGAATGACCTTCACCCCAGCTCCCATCTCTTGTTTACTTCTGCCTGCTTTGCCCCTGACCAACTCCCTGGACTGGCCTCTCCATTCACTCAGCACAAATTCTATTCTGACTCTGGCCAGGCCCCCCATTCCACCCCTGCTCCGTGCACTGCAGGCCACGGGTGATAGAGAGCTAGGGCTGCCTGCAACAACTCAGAGAACAGGATGTCTGGACTAGCGGTTGAGCAGGGCTAGATGAAGTCAAGGCCATGCACGCACGCACGAGAAAGGGAAGAAGGCCTGAGCTGGCTGGGAGCAGGGCCAGACCACCAGGCAAATTGGGCAGCTGGACTGTGCAGTTAGGGGCTGAAAAGCTGATTAGTTTTCAAACCCTCCACATGCCTTTTATTTAATTAATGGACACTGAGCGTCCATTTCCGAGGCTGCAGGAATCTTCTCCCCCTTTAGCAAAGCAGCACCATAAGATAAATACTTTCTCAAAATACTGAGTCACTGCCCATTTTTTTCTTTGTGCTTTTGCTACTGGGTTCACATGAATAATTATAAGCTTATTTTACATGATCATAAGGGGCTGGGTAATTCTCAGCAATTTCAAGAATGAAATGTTCACAAAGTCTTTCAAGACTGTGACACAAGAGGGTCTGGCAATTCAAAATCACTGCCATTTTAAAACATATTCTCTTATTTGGTTTATTATATTTCATGTTTTACATATATATCATAATTTAAGTTCAAATAATGTAGAGATGAAGCCAGGCAATTTTATGAAACAAAGAAAGTTAGGGGATTGCCGGATTTTTGAAGCTAAAAATTAGATGCTTTGACCAACAGTCTCACGATTTCACCCTTGAATTCCTTCAGAGCTCTTGGATGAATGCCAACCTGTCCCCGTGATTTATCCACATCTAATTTGTCAACTAGGTCTAGAACATTCTGTACATTAACTACTACATGATCTAGTACCTCTGCTTCTAAAGATGATTTAAGAATATTCATTTTGATGGTTTTTTTTTTTTTTTTTTTTTTTTTTTTTTCTAAAAATTTCAGGGCCAATAATTTATTATGTCTGCTGGCTCCTTGTTCTGATCATCTACAAAGGTTCTACCAGGTCTGTGGCTGGTTTCTTCACTTCAATTACTTTAAAAGACTCTCTTGTTTTTGTTTTAATGTCTGATCCTTACAGGATGCTCCTTAAATTATGTGTAGATCCTTTCTGTGGGATTCCTAGGTGAGTTCCCCTGTTATTCCAACTGAATTAACTTTATATTTTTTCTGAACATATCTCCTTCTTATGAATATGCCTTTGTCTTGAGCAGTCCTGCTTGCGCTGATTCTGTAAATCATGATTATTATCTTATGGCCATGAGAGTCAAAGGGAGGAAGGCCATAGAGGGTTTTGCCTGATGCCTGGCACAAAGTAAGTATTTAGCAAACAGTTGTTTATTCTTTTAATGTTGGTCAAAGAAGGTGAGGTAGGAAAAAAGCTGATTCTTTTCAACCCCATCTCCCTAAATGGTTTTTCGAATCTTGTCATACTTGTGCTTCCTGAAACATGTTTGGTGGTGTTTTCTTTTTTTTTTTTTTTTTTTTTGAGGTTTTATTTATTTTTATTTTTTTAAATATATGAAATTTATTGTCAAATTGGTTTCCATACAACACCCAGTGCTCATCCCAACAATACATTACCATTCTCATACCAGACTATTAAACCTAATAGGGTTATTCTATTACGGTGGTCACACACAGATGCTCTCTGCACCTTCTATAGTGCTTCTCTTCCTTTTCTTTTCTTCTATAAAATCATTAGCATAGGAAATGATCATTTGTCCTAATTCATCCCAGAGAGATACTGTGCCAATTTACAAGTGAGTAAACACTCTCATTACTACTAATTGGCCCGATTCTTTAGCTCAGCCAGTCCTATTGCAGTTTCCAGCTCAATCTCATTATCCTTGTCAGGTGGCTTATAACCCCTTTCTACTGCCATATTTTCATTAACTGATCAGGCTATTTCCACCCACTGGGCATTTCCTGGTGCCATTTTAATGCTGAGGCTCCTTGGATTCCTCCACTACTCTTACAATCTGTTTCATGACTCTGGTTTCTTACCCTTCTTTGACAGCTGTCTCAAAAGAACCTTCAATTCCTAAGAAACATAATAGCCCTCTCTCTGCTCTCCCTAGCACCCTCAAGTTCCACCTGTTTCCACCTGTGCTACGTACTATAGCCATCAATGGACTAAAGCCACATATATATATACACACACACATGACTATAGCTCAGCAATGACCACAAAAAGTTCTGATATTTAGTCTCTTTCTCAGCTTCCCAAACTAGCCTTCAGAACCCTCCTATTATTTGCTCCTAAGTCATGCTATCGAGACCAAAGGAGAGATTTGGGCATGTTACCCCTGGGACATGCACGGGACAGCTTCCATCCTATTGACTTCCTACTTCTGCTCTCTTCATTTTCATCAGATTGTCTTTACCCAGCTAGTGCCAGTGTACAACTCCCTCTGCCAATTGTTGCAAAAATGGAGTCACTGTTCTGGAATTCCCCAAGGCTTCCCCGTGTCCTGCACCTGCCTAAGCTTGCAGTAGTTGCCCCAGTTCTTTCCTCATGGGTGCAATTTGTTGACCCCACTGGATTCCTAAACTGGATTGACCCCAATGGAGAAATCACTCAACGTATACGGCCTCTAGCAAAACCCCTCTCTACCCCACAACACACACATGCACCTGCCGTTTCTCTGTATGTCTCCATGTTGCAGTGAGAGCATGGGGATTATTTGTATTAGATGTCTAAGCTGTTTGAACTCAAATGCATCTTGTGGCAAAGCATGCCAGGGTGTGCAAGGAGCATTAAATAAAACACAGCAGGTATTCTTCTAGCAGGAACAGCTGCTCTGGGAAGTGGCAGAAGTGGGTGCCAGAAATAAGTAATTATACTTTATTATCCAACTCACATCACACTATCACTGAGGAGCCACAATAAACGGGAAGCTCTTTGAGAATGGTACAGGGCTGGACAGTTGGGAGTTTTATCACCTGCCCCTGAATGGCAAATTCCTAAAGGGCAAGAACTATGTGTCACTTTCATGGGTGTCCCCTATAGTCTTAATATTACGACTTGCACTGAATAGCTGTTTAATTGAACTGAACATGAGTCATTTACCAAGCACCTACCATGTGCATCATACATTATGGTTCTCCCTTTCTTTCTCTTCTCTATCTCTTGTTCTGGGCTACTCACTGCCCTTTCCAAGAATCTCTACTATACCTGAAGGTATAAGAGCAGGGACCATGTCATCCACTTCACTGCTGCATCTCAGGGCCTGGCAGTGCATGGCACATAAGGTCCTCACTACACATTTCCTGAGCCAGTGAATAAATGAAAATGAACCAACTCGGGCTGCTTTCACAGAAAACACTGCTCAGTGTCAAAGTGTGATCTGTGTTCATTTGTGTCAAACACATTCATGTGTGTCATTTGCCATAGGATAAAGGAGATGTGATGATGCTCATGGGAAAGCAGAGGCAAAAGGGGGTGGATCCAGGCAGGGTCATTTTTTTATAGCACATATGTATGTGTGTGTGTTTGTGTATATGTATATATATAATTATGCCAAATGTTTTCAAAATTACAACCTATAAAGGGATTTTTAACGGAAGCTTGCTCACTTTAGTTAATGGCATCATTTCACACTGCAATCAAGACAAGAATTTACAGTAGACTGACTGTAAGGCAATGCTCTTTACCCAGTATGTGCACATCACATACCACAGCCATTCACACAGAATGCCTTCCCCCATCACCACCCCTGTCTCCACCCAAATTCTGATTATAGATATGTGATTTATTTGCCACCACAGATTTCCTCCCTGTGGGTTACGGTGGCTATTCATTTTAACAGAAGCCTTTCTGAAAAGTGGAGAAGAGATTGTGGAGGATGGATGCAGAAAAAGGAGGCCTTCACTTTAAGTGGCACTGTTCAAAGTGTGGCCCCCAACTGGCAGCATCAGCACCTGGGAAACTGCTGGAAATGCAATTTCTGGGGCCCAATCCCAGTCTTCTAGAGTCAGAATCTCTGGGGGGCCCAGCAAGCTGTGTTTTCACCAACTCTGCAGATGTTGCTAAGGCCTATTAAAGTTTGAGAAACACGGGTCTAAAGTGTCATTTACTCCTTTTCAAAATTCTCTCAGACACTACCCAGGGGAGAAACTGGGTATCTGGAATTCATGGAGGAAGCTTTTCATTATTTACCTTTTTGTACTTAAAATTTTTTTCAGCCACATGAAATTCTGTTTCAATAGAATTAAAAACGGCAAACAAAGAAATCAAACTTCTATCAAGAGCACATTACAAAGGAAAGGATAACTCATAGCAGCTACTCTAGGGTGTTCCTGATAATCATCCCTCAACTGATTACCTGAGCAATTTCCCCTGTCTCCTAAATGACAGGTAAGGAGGAAGAAGACAGAATGAAGATAAGGTAATACATTGGCAAAATGGTATTTTGTTAACAGAACATATTTTGTTTGGTATTTCTAAAAATATTAGAGGAACTAAGGATGTCCCTTCAGAAGATATCAATGTGACAATGAGGAAAGCCAGGACAACATACCATTTCCACACTATACAGCACATTTTTTTAAGCTCAATTATGGAAAGCATTTGTAATGATAACTTGCCTAGATTCTTCAATAATCGGAAGAGAATGTGCACAGCACAATTAAGAGTCTGCATGCAGGTTTTAACCCTTGGCATGATTCTCCCTTCCTAAAGATGACAGCTGCTTTCACACCTTGTCAAATTGGGCCTTGAGACTGCCTTATTTTTAGTCGTCCCACTACAAGAAAACGGCTAAAAGGCTAAGTTAAAGTAATACACAATGCTAGAGACTCTACTGCTATGCTAGTCTGTTTCCAAAGGAAAAACCAGGAAACTACATGAACTAAAGGGCTCATCAAACAAAAACAGTACGAACAACTAGATGCACAGACCCCCTTTCACCCTAACAAAGGTGTAGGGTCAGCATCCCCTATGTTTAACAAAAACATTTTACTTTCCATAAATAATAGGGATCACGAATCTTTGTGCCTGTCAGCTACAACAGTCCCAGGCACTCATTCCTACCAGACATCCCACACCCTCCCTGCAATGAGGGGTGCCAAATGCCCCCCTTTGCCCCCTTTGGCAACTCCACACTGCAGTGGACACTGGAAAACTGAGCTTGTGTCAGAAAATGGACACGATTTTTCATGTTGTTTTCTTAGAGTTGTTATCCATCCCCTAGGGTTGTAGAAGGAACGAAGACTCACTGAAGAGTTTAATCCTCATACTCACAAAACACCACACACTCTTGTAAAGGGTTATAGAAACTCATAGATAGAATTGTGCAAACTATTGCAAGAGCAGTCTTCATAGCTTGAATTCCTTAAACATAGTACTTTGCAATGAAGTTAGCCAAATACAGAGAAACAAAACAGTTTTCAAGTTTTATTCTGGGTTATTTTTAACTCCAGATTTTTTTTTTTTTTTAAGAAAAGGAACAGAACTTGGAATTGAGTTGGTGGTGAGCAGAAAACTTCTCTTCCAATGATCTCTTCTTGAGCTAATCTTATCAAAGGTCTAACATGCTTTTAATGCTTGCAAATAAATAGCTTAACCCTACAGATAAGCTGTATCACCTTCCCCACAAGCTATGGACATTTATACTGAAAAAAGATTTTTTTAATAAAGTATACCCGAGGCATCAAAAACCATGTAGCTCATTTCAAATAGGGATCCTATCAAATATGATTAAATTGAACTCCTAAGTATATACTTTTTCCTCTTAAAAATTGGCTGTACTTAAGGATATTCCTTACCAGTATCATATGCACAAATGCCAAAAGATTAAAAAAGAGAAAAACAAATCTGGAAAAAATAGATCAACGTATTCAAAGGAGATAATGAATTACTTGTTTTCATTAAGCTACATATTGATATATAACATACCACAGGTCATTATAAAAGAAAAACAAACATCTAATAAACCATCAGGATTCTTTTCAAAGTCTTGTAAATTAAAATGCAAAGAAGTAATCTTAAAGCTGTGATAGCAAAGAAAAAAATTTGCATCTCTATAGTTAAATATTTTGGGCTAAAACATTTAAAAATTTTTCTTAACTAGGAAAGAAACTTCCCTGATCCTCTCTGTGAAATGTCTCACAGGAACTGTGTTTGAGCCAACACTGCACAGTGTGTGAGTAAAGGAACAGTCCCCAGGATTCCATGCATTAAGAACATCAGGGAATTTGTGGACAACAGGAGCCCTTACCTGGTCTTCCTTAAGCCTCCAGCATCCACATCCATCCTTTAATAAGGTAAAATTGTGTGCTGCAGAGAGAGGGAAAAGCCAACCAACCCTCGAGGCGGGCTGAGAGTGTGCAAAGCCCCAGCTGACAGCCGGCTTCCCTCTCCCCAGGCTCTCTGCCTAAGAGGCTGCACAGAAACCAAGTCGGTGCCAAATCTTAATCCCTTTGCAGAATCTCACATGAAGCTGCCTCACCTCTTCCATTCCTGCAAAGCCTCTTCCTGCTGCACTTCCTTCTGAAACCATTAATCACTGCAACGACCCACCGAATGAAGCCCAATCTCAAACCGTTCTGAAAAATCCTGCAACACACAGGGTGATGAATGTTTACATTAGCCAAAATGAAATGATGTAATATCCAGAATCAGGGGAGGGCCGTGATCCAGAGTCAGGGCATTGTAAGAACCTCTGTGAAATACAACTCTTCTAGATGAAGGGAAGAAAAGGATTCATCTTTGGGTTTTTATTAATCTGGCCTCTGTACATGTAGAGTTATCTGAATTGTTCTGGTCTCATCAAGAGCACTGTATTTTCCAAATAGAAATTCAGAGCTTCTCAGTTACCCACAGTTTTACTCAAGAGAATAAAAGGTAGCAAACAGAACCCAAAGTGAATTTGTGTGCAAAAAAACCTAGTATCCAGGGGATAATAGTGGAAGGTACCAATCCAGGGATATGGGAGCCTCCCATGCTGCAGGATACGAGAGCTTCCCAAAGCTGCAAATGCCTTCAAAGTAACGGTAACTCCCCGAAAAAGCAGTGTTTCTCTAAGCCAGAAATCCATTTTTTCCCCCTAGAACTTTTGATGAACAAGAAAGCTCAGGGGTTCCACCAACACGGTTCCTGATGGGCAACTGCTATTGATTACTTCAGAATCTTATGGTCCCTGAATCCGGTGGGACGAGAAGATATGAGAGGCCACATTACTGCTGGATGAGCAGGGAATTGGCAGGGGGGAAGGGTTTGTCAACAGCACCTGCCTGGGAGAGAGATCAGCTAAGGTTTCATAACTGCTCAGAGGCTGGCTTGGGATGGGTGGGGATGCCAGAGGTAGACCTTGTTTTTGGACATGTTATTGATCACAATGTGAAACTTTACAAAGTATTAACCATGTGCTAGGCACTGTGCTAACACTTTACATGCACATCTCACTGAACCCTCACAACGGCCCTGCAAGGTAGATACTTTTATTGTTTCCATTCTATAGATGAAGAAACCGAAGCACAGAGGGGTGTTATTGTGGTGAGCAGGTAAGCAGCGGTACCCGATCTGCCTGGTGTGCTCCTTAACCACCAGTCTGTAGCTCCTGCCAGCTTCACTACCACCACCATCCTCACCATCCTCACCATAGTAATGATAATGATAACAGAATCACTCCCAATTATTGAATTAGTGTACTATGGAATAGGCACTTTGCTTAGGGCATTACATGAATATGCTCACTTGCCTTACAAAAGCCCGTTAGGCAGTATTACCGTCCCTATTCCACAGACGTGGAAATGAAGGCTCAGAGGGAATGAATGAGTTGTGGGGCCAGCCACACAGCTGGTTAAGGGAGCAAGTAGGGATTGGAGCCAGGCCTGACAGATTCCAGAGCCTAAATATACTATCCTGAACTGTCCATTCTTCCAATGTCACTTTTGTCACTCAGAGCAATTTTGGAACACCTCTTTGGAAACTTCCTTCAGAACCTAAACATTCCATCTTGGTAAATATACATTTTTAAACATCTGTTTCATGTTGGGCACTGCAGAGGGTATAAATACATGGTCGTGTTTTCCAAAGGCTCCCTACCTGGTAGGGGAAGTGGAGGCAGAAGGAGGTCATTCTATCATGAGGGAGCCTGGGCTAAGTGTTACAACAGGGCCACCAACGGTGATGGGAGTTTGGGCAGGTGAGAAATTATTTCAAAATTATCCAGATTACTGCTAATATGCTCAGTGATGGTAAACATCCATCCTTAGAGGGTGGACGTAATTTTGGCTCACTCACAGGCAAGTCCATCAGAGCCAAGTCTGGGGAATAAAGTGGGTCATCAAGCTGGGCAATTCCATTTTTGGTCACAAGCTAGGTGTGGCTATAAAATGGTGAGATGGATTTTCCTGTGTGGCCCAGACTAGATCTGAAGGCAATTCCTGAAGGGTAGCTCCAAAAATGTTTCGAGCAACGATACCATCTCCAGATTCGAGGCAGAGCCAACCAAAGCGATTCCAAAAGACCAGGCTTCTCAAGCACAGCACTTGACCACACCAGAGGCAGGGGCCTGCAGGATCATTTGTGGCGAGCTCCCTATCAGCAGGCCCAGATCGGCTTGCTTGCTGCTGCGTCCCCGGCATCTGGAACGATGCTCAGCATAGAGGGATGCTCGATAAATATTTGTTGACTGAATGTGAGATACTTTTGAATATGAAATGTTAAAAGTTGTCTTAATTATTTGGCCACACTTAAGACATCTGCATACTGACTGTGGACACATTCCCAGCTGAGTCCAATGGCTAAAGTAAGGCTTTACTTCCCCAGTCTGTCTACCGAGCCAGGCCCTGGGGGGTCAGCCTGGCCATGACTACTTCCCATCCTGTCACTACTCATGGCTGTTCTTGTACTCAGCGGGAAGAGAAGCGAGCACAGACACTAAAGATGCCACCACGCAGGTTCAGCTGAGGGCTTGTAGCCAAGTGGGCTGACGGTTTCTTCCACTAGTGCTGGCTCTAAAAGTCGGGCAACACTGGGGAATGCTCCCACCACCAGTTAGGGGTGGGAAGGGCACCGTTGTGCTCTGCAGCCAAGCTGCACTCCTAGTACATCCAACTCTGGGGAACGAGGGCTGATCACGAACCATCCCCCGACCAGAGCCTGACTCCATACACATTTCAAAGAAAAATGAGTTGACACCTCTGAGACTCCGCAGGGTTTCCCATGCAAACAGGCTCAATGGGAGTTCAGAATAGATCTCAGGACAGTCTGAACCCAGGGGTTTCTCCAGTCTTCCGTGTGCATCAATTCTCGCCTTCTCGTCTGTGTTTGCTCCTGGTTTTTGTTTGTTTGTGGTTGGCTTACTAATTATCCACATAAACAAGTCAAAACCAGATGGGTCAAAGCCTCTCTGTCGCTAGGACCCTCCATGCCAAAGGAATTCTTTGGGTCTAATGTGACTCCCTTGGATGGCCTGTCCACCACCAGTGAAAGAAAGGGGTGGTCTCTCACTAGCTGTGAGACCTTGTCCAACTACTTAACTTTTTGGTGTCTCACTTACCTCACATTTTTTTTATTAAAAAAAATTTTTTTTAATGTTTATTTTTGAAAGACAGAGACAGAGTGTGAACAGGGGAGGGGCAGAGGGGGGCGGTGCACAGAATCGGAAGCAGACTCTAGGCTGTTAGCACAGAGCCTGACGTGGGGTTTGGACCCATGAACCTCGAGATCATGACCCACCCTAAAAGGCACTTAACCGACTGAGCCACCCAGGCGCCCTCCTCACTTTTAAATAAAGAAAGTAACAGTACCCGCAAACACAAGGTTGTTGAATGAGAAAATGCATACAAAGGACTTTAGTGCCAGGTCCAGAGTGGGTCCCTCTCATACTGGTTGTTACTGTTGTTTCAGACTTGCTGGAAATGGGGAAAGAGAGTGGGACAATAGGAGCCACTGACAGTGGGGAGGAACATTCACAGATTTCTGCATCCATTTACTATGTCGTTCTGCATGAATGATTTACGCCCTGTTTCAAGCCGCAAAAGGATTTGGTGTGGTTTCTATATTGCAGCACGTAAAATCAAACAACAACAGTATTCAGCTCTGAAAAGGATTTAGAGCCCTGAGTTGTCTGAGGGAAGCCACTATTGTTAACCACTGTATTTAGCTCTTGAGCTTCTTGGCAAAGAGAGTAACAAGAGAAACACACGGAGGGGGTAGCACAGATGTCATCCAATCCAAAACACAAAACAAAACAAAACACTAAGGGTTCAAGCCGAGAGACAAACTTTTTCCTGGCTCCAAATTTCGAGAGGAATTTATTAGCTGAGGTACAGGGTACCGGGTAATATAACGGATGATGCCTTCCCCGGGACGTGCGTAAAAGATACAGAGACATCTTTCCGAGGGCCCGGACTTGCACGGCTCCTCCAAAAAAGCTGAGGGCTCACGTTAAACTGCAGGTCGAGGGAGGCGTTTATGGTTTCACAGAATGTCAGCACCAGAAGGGCCTGCGGTCAAGCCCCCTGGTTTTTATAGAAGTGGAAAGAGTGTCAGGAGCTCAAGGGGCAGCTGGCTGAGGACCGGGCGACTCTGTGCTTGTCCCCACTCTGGGCCCTTGCCCTCTCCCTCGTTTCTTCCACCAACAAAAAGAAGCGTCCCTTGGTCCCTTTCCCCGTGGGAAATGGCAAAGCCATGGCAGCCTCCTTCACACTGTGGGAATCCCTTTTCTTTCAGTTTGGTTAAAAATAATTTTGAAAATGTTTAAATTTTCAAAGTCCAGGCTGGCGAGTGTCCAAGTGGCTTTAGGAGTCTACAGTACAAAACTGCTGTCAGCTGTAAACTGTTGGCTGTGTCTGCCTGTCGTCAAGATGCACTCCTTACCCCGATGTCTAGTTTTAAAAGGCTGTTTCAGCAGCTATCATTCTTAAAAGCTTTCTAAGTGCCCCTCCGGTGCGCTAAGTGCCCTAAACGGTAGGCCTAGTTGTTCCTTCCAACACCACTATAAGGAAGGTTCGTTCCATTATTCAACCAAGATTTGAACTGTATCGGTTGACGTCAGAGCCCAAGATCTTAATCACAAACTCTGTTACCTTTACAGAACGAGAATCCTTGCGAGGCAGGAACTAAGTCTGTCAACCATGCTTGTGTCAAGGCCTCTGCTTCAGCAACAGAATTTGAGTCCAGCACTTGGCAATTGTCATACAGACTGTAGTTCATTATCCTAACGTTCTGGGAGACTCTCTGGAGAGATGATCTTTAAAATCGGGGCAGTTCTTTAACTGTGGTGTCCTGAGGACAAAATCAAAACAAGGCCCCCAGAGTACATCCAACACGTCCCATCTAACAGGAAAAATCACTTCTGGCCAATCACAGGAGACTGGTGTCTGCTATTCATAAGTAGGGGCAATATGCAAGGTGGTTGTGGACACAGTCTGTGGTTTCTGACACTGTCACTTCTCATGTGTGACCCTGAACAAGTGGCTTAACTTCTCTAGGTCCCAGTTTCCTCTTCTGTAAAAGAAGGTAGTAACCACAGGATCTCTTTCCTGTGACGTGAGGTAACGTCAGCGAAGTTGAGAAAGTGGTGGGCGCATATCGTGGGCTCGAAAACAATGGGCTCATGAAAGCAGTCATGTTTTTAAGGCAGGTGTCAGAATACAGATTAATGGGGAAGTCAGTAATTAACACAAAGGTCCTCAGTATGAATTAGATGCTCTAAACATTTGGGGCACCTTCCCGTTTTCCACATATATCCCAACTTTGTTTTATCTAATATACACTTTTCCAACTCACAAAGCAATTATGGTGTATTATAGGTTCATCTAAGTTTCTAGCAATAGCCTTTATTGGCAACAGGTAATAGTTACCCTTCAGATTCCTGACCAAGAACGTAAACCCCAAGCCTCTGCTGTTCCTTCTCACCAGGAGTTTGCATGTAACAAGGTACTGATCACAAAGAATTGTCAGAAGTATGTTTGGCCTATCTATTCATACTAAAATTTTTAATTATAGTCTTTGATCAGATAAAATCATTGGAAAGCCACATACCTAAAATATCAAGATTTTTACTTCATGTAAACTTTCTTTTGATAAATTTGCTCTAATTGGCCTTTTTTTTTTTAGTGAAATCTTGCCATTGGCTTTTAAATGATGCTATGTAGTTTTCAACATATAAGTCTTGCATCTCTCCTGTTAAATTTGTTCCTAAGTATTTTATTCTTTTTGATATTATAAATGGAATGGTTTTCTTATTTTTATTTTGTAATTGTTCATTGCTAGTAAAAAGAATATAATTGATTTCTGAATATTGATCTTGTATCCTGCCATTGGCTCTTATTGATGGATATTACAAATAATATTCATTCATTCAAAAAAATATATCCTGAGCATCTATATGTTCCAGGCACTGTGTTGGGCTCTGGTATATAATGAAGAATAAAATAGATATAGTGCCTGCCCCCTCAAGAACTTGGGGTTGAATAGGGGAACTGGGTGCAGGTGAAGAGTACTTCCCCATTACCAAGAAGATGCTGGCCCACATCATCACACAGGGTCCCTGTATGATGGCCATGGCAGAATTAGGACACGTATATATCCCCTTAGCAATGATTGTATTTTGATCCCAATCTCAATGTGAATCTCAATGTGAATCATGTGGCTGAACAGGTTTTCTTTGCTTCACCTGCTAAGATGCTTAGGGCTATGTTGTGGCCAAACTCTAGCAAATGACACTAAGGCACGAATCAAATATTATTTTGCCACATTTATTTTCCTATTTTTCCTGGGGTTTTTTTTTTTTGCATCTTATTATTTTATCTTGTTTTGAGTAGGTATGTGTAAGGTGCTTCAGATCTTTTATGGATAGAGGCTGAGGCGGGAGGGAACGAAAGGAGGAAGGAAGAGAGAAAGGAAGAAAGGAAATTCCAGTTACTTGTTAATATTCCTGAGAATGTCAACTTACTCTGAAGATCTACTTCTCCTTTCTGAAGTTCCACCAAGATGTGATTTTTTTTACCTGAATAAATGCTGATCCCATCTGGAATAAGACCTGTTTCATTCTTACAAGGTTCTTTAATCTGCTTTTGGCAGGTCTAAATTAAACAAGGTCTATTGGTTTTGTTCAGACACACTGGAAGTGCTTTTCTGGCATGACTTCAATGAAATTTCCTTTCCTCATTATACATAGAGAATCTGGGCAAGAGCAGGAAAGGTAGAAGGAATATCTTTTCCCCAAGTCATCTGTGACAAGAGGCAGTATAAGCAGTTCAACATTATGGTCATTCAGACTTGGACTTGAATACTGACTCTGTTACTTACTAGCTGTGTGATTCTGGGAAAGTTACTTATCCTCTCCAAGTCTCTGTTACTTCATCTATAAAGTTGAGATAACACCTATATTATTGACTGCGAGTGTAATGAAATTTAGCATAGGGCTGAGGACACATCAATATAATTCTGCACTGAAAGTACTAGGCAGTGCAATAAGACAAGAAAAACAAACAAGAAGTATAAAGATGGCAAAGGAAGAAATACACCCAACTGCATGTGGCAGCTTGGTAAAAATCAGTTAGATTTCTACCTAATTACAACAATAAATTCTAGATGAATGAAAGCTCAACATGTGAAAAACAAAACATTTAAAACATTTTGAGAAGAATATCTTTACAATCAAAGGTCAGGGAATATAATAAAAACATGAAAAAAAAACAAATCAAAAAGGAAAATGTTAATTGGATTTCATGCAAATCTAAAATTTCAATGCAACACATGATAATTTGAACACAGACAAAAGATAACAAAGTTACTGACCAGAAGAAGGTATTGCAACACATATAAAGCAAAGGAATAATCCAACTATACAGGGACCTTTACAAACCAATGAGAAAAAGACAACCAAACACATAAATGGTAAAAGATATAAATAGGCAATTCACAGAAGCAGCCCAAGTAGCTAATAAACCTTACCAGTAATCAGGGAAATATAAATGAAAACAAGAGTGTGATAATATTTCCCATCCATAAGGCTAGCCAAAATGTAGTTTTCCATCTTCTTCCACTTACAGATTTTCCAATGACTAGTTTGACAATTGTCCCTATCATGGCTATCTCTTAGGAAGGAAGAGAGGATAGGGAATGAGGCCTACAATGGTCCCTTTAACATTTCATTTCTTTAAAATATCTGAGGCAAACATGACAAATGTTGAGACTTGCAACTCTGGGCAGTGGGTGCATGGCCATTTGCTGTAAGCTTCTCTGTGCTTTCCTATATGCTTGAAATAATCGTAAAAAATAAACACAAGCAAACAAACTATGTCTAAAACAATCCTGTGGATATTGAGGAGGAATAACATAATAGAACAATTCCTAAATAAGATAGCTTTTGAGCATGCTGACTAGACCCAGAATGGGAACCAGAATGTCCTGGAAAGGGACAGTGCAAAGGCTGGTGGGGGTTGGGGGGGGGGCGTTCAGCAGAAAGGACAGGTCAGTGATATGAAGAGAGATGCACATTTTAGAGAAAATGATGGTCTAGAAAATAAAGTCTAAAATCAGAGGAACTACTCTGGAAAAAACAGAGAAGTACAGGCCGTGCTTGTCTACTCACTGCACAAATATTTACTGCACTAGAGTATTTTACTTGGTCTCTGGTCTAACACCATGTCCAGCCTTAGGGTAGATACAGACATATGAAATAATCAAACTAATGGCTGGTCTTGGCAAGGGGAAGGGGTATGGTTTTAGAAAGTCTTCTCTGAGCATGTGAACTGAAGTTAACAACCAGGTACAAAGAGGTGGTAGGTAGAATTATGTGTCCCAGGCAGAGAAACCAGCATGTGCAAAGGCCCTGAGGCAGAAAGGAGTCTAGAACTGTGAGGTGTAAGTGCCGAACTACAGAAACCTCTATGAAAGTTACTGGGGTGCTGTGAGGAAAAGCGCTGCGTGGAGAGATTGACGAGAGTCCATCTCTGTCTTTCTCAAAGATCAAAGAACCAGAGAGAACCCACCCAGGGTGAAGGACCATTGGTAAAAGTTGAAAGACACCTAAAAGCAATAATCAAACTGGGCAGGAAAAGGATTAACAAGAGGACTTAACTGATCTGTATGCAGTTCGTACTGTGATATCTCCTTTCACAAAATCAGTTATACACTTGAAACTTTAAGACAAGTCAGTAGGTTGAACTGCAGAGTGCACCATGGGAAAGGTGCACTGAGAAGTGGAGATCTGCTAAGGAATGGGAAAGTTCCTTGCACATCGATTTTTGGAGAAACTCCTAGACACAGAAGGCAGCAAAGTGGATTATGTCAGCGGCAGTTAAAAAAAAAAAAATACACCAACCTAGGAGCATACTTCTTGGACACTACTTCAGCCTAAGCTGGTCACTCATGAAAAATTCAAGAATCAGAAATTCCAACTGGCTTGGGGCAGGAATTTCTCCTAAGGGTTCTTGGATTGGCCTGCTATAGAGAACAAAAGATAATATTTTTTACACCTGCAATTTTCATAATGGAAACTGACATCTTCTTGGGATTAAACCAAGAGAAATAAATATAAGTGAAAGCTTTCCCCTAATATCATATCAAATCCAGGCTCCAGGGAAGACATTAACATTTTCTCATTTCAAACAACGCTCGGTGCTGGAGTCCTTTGGTGGGAGAGCCTGTGGCCTCAGATTTGCTCCAACGACTTTCTCTTAACATTGTGATGAAAATACCCACTTGACTCGAGTGACATTCACCTATTTGTCCTCAAGTCCAAGTGCAACCCCTTGAAAGAAAAAGCAACTTGAGACTATTTTTTTTCTCAGATGTTAATGGCCACCAATGTAGAAATATTTTAACACTGTCCACACAGGGGAAAGTGAATTACACTAAGCCTGGGGAGGGATGTGGCATATACCATTTCAGGCTTTGGGTCTGGCTTCCTTCCAGATATGTTACTTTGCCCAAGTCATCGACTGCTGAAGTCCATTCCCTCAAGTATAAAGGAAGCTAAAAACACATGACTTAGGGACACTGCTGTAAAAGTCAGACTTGGTAATGTTTTTTAAGCATGAAGCACAGTAAGCAATTGCTATAGCTATTGCTAACATTTTAAGTGATATTCATAAATATCAAGGCAAAAGGTGCTTTTTAAGGTCACGTTTGATGTTTTCTGATGGGCTAATTTGGGTGGAAAACCACAAGGCACTGGCAGTAATTATGACCTGGATACACGCAGCTCTTCTTTATAGGACCAAATTACCTTTAAAAGGGGTTTTAAATGCTGAATACAAAATCATCAAAGTCAACACTATCTGCTCATGAGGATGTATGGACTATATGGGCATGAGTACAGGGACTAAATGCAGCACATCATGACAATATCAAAAAGCTTTTTAAACTTTGGAATTCAGTTTTTTAAGATTAAAAAAAAATTAATGAGGTACTTATGCTATATATTATGTAACATCCCCAATCAGAGACAGAGGAGGCATTCCACAATCACAAAACGTCTATATATTCTTCACATTAAGTGGAATAAATAAAGACTGCAACTAGCCTCATGCCAGTTCGAGTCAGGTTTTGCCACCAAATGAACTTGCTAGGAACTGAAGACACAACTCTTTGTTTTTAGTTCTTCTACTTTTAAAATAAAGTTCCTACACTCAGACATTTTACTTTTGTGTCTTTACCTTGCAAAAAGAAAATCTCACAGTACATAAAGATGTAAAACAACGTTCACCACAACATTGCTTTTAACAGCAAAGTGTTGGAAACAGCCTTACATGACTGCTTGTAGGAAGATGGATCACTACAGAATGGGAACTCCTGTAGAATACTGTGCACCCACTACAAAGAATGAGGCTCGCTGGAGAAGGGCTTCTCGACCTCAGCACTATTGACATTGGGGGCCAGATCATTCCATGGGGCGCTGTCTTTTGCATTGTAGGATGTTAAGCAGTATCTCTGTGCTCTACCCACTAGATGCCAGTAACACTGCCCTCTAGCCTCGGTTGTGACAACCAAAAATGCCTCCAGTCATTGCCAAGTGTGTATGGTGTGTGTGGTGGGGGAGGGCAAAACTGCCCCACTTGAGAACCACAGTTCTAGAGATGATCACATACATGGGCAGCCCTAAACCACTGACAAGTGGCAAAAGCAAGATGCAGAATAATGCTTATTGCATGATTCTAATTTTATTTAAATGGAAATCTATAATTGTAGATATGTAGAAAAGTGTCTGGAGAGCTATGCCACAAACTGTTACCGAATACCTTGAGGAAGTGGGCGGGGGGACCACAAGTGGGAGACTTTCCCCTTTTATTCATCCGTTTATGCACTGCTTCAATTTCAGAAATGTGGTTTCTGAAGAAAAAAAAAAAGACTATGATATACAAGTTGAGAGCAAGTACAAAGGTTTAAAACTGGGACTAAAAGTCTTGGAAAATGACATGCGGTCGGGACAGGGAAAAAACCCCACTCGAGGTGGGTGTCCAGCAGGGCTCACAGGACACCCAAGATTGCCAGCAGCTGCTTCCAGCACCCTGGCCTTGTATGAGGCTAAACCCATTATCTGACCATCACCCTGGAAGTACTCCAGTCTGACTGCAGAACAACAGCCCCCTAACTGCACACTCCGAACCTCTCCTCCCTAACTGCAAGCTCCGAACCTCTCCTGAGGGCATTTTTTTGCTCATGTTCTTTTGAGGCAGAAATTAAAGGAATCCTGCCGGGGCTCAGCTGAAAAAGCAAGGGCTGGAAGATTCAGTTATATTTCCACCTACTGGTAGGAAAAAAGACAACAAGGCACAGTTGAGGAGAGGCAGCACAAGCCACACACAATTCCCACCGACCCCCTTCAGTCCCAACAAGGAATCCTCTGAACTCCTACTGCAATGGACCAAAGTCTCAGGAATCACCTGACAGTAATATCAGCTTAACTGGGTTCAAAAGATCACGTGATTGATCAAATCCAGTACTGCACAGTTTCATAACAGCTGGGAGCTCTCTCAAGAAAATATGTAATGTTATCTTCATTACCTTCCCCCGAACACCCTAATTAGGATTCCCTGACCCATTCTATGTACAGCACTTTTATGAAACTCCTCAGGTTTCCCACAGAGGCAGGTTAGCATGGAGGTAAAAAGATAGACTTTACAGTTGGAAAGACCTGGATTTGAGCCCCAGACGTTCCCATTTTCTTGCAGTTGACTTTGAGCAAGTCATTTAACCACCAAGCTGCCATTTTCTCTCCTGTGAAGGGAGAATACTAATGTTACACTTTATAGGGCTGTTGTTAGCCCTATAAGCTCATGAGCTCATGTGTTCAGCATAGTACTTGACCCGCAGGAAACAAGCACTAGCTATTTTTATTGCACAATAATTCCACTGACTTCCACCCATTTCCCATATGGAAAACTGAGGCAAAGGGTGATGCTCCAGAGGAAGGGAAGTTGGAACATCGAGACACATTCTGAATGTCATTCCCTCATGCAGGTCATGATGCAGGCCTCCCCAGACTCCCTGCTTTTCCCATTGTACTCAGGAAGAGGATATCATCTGTTGTCCTGATAGAAATGCCCGCATTTTTGTCTCATGACACGTGTGTTTCCAGTCATATGATCCAAATACTTTCCCTTCACTCAAACGAAGGTAGGCTCAGCTTGAGACAGACACCAACACAAGTGCTCTCACCACATGGCACTTTTATTGTACAAAATTAGTCTGCAGGAAAACTATTTAGTCTTCCAAGAGGAATGACTCTCAAAGTCCACATATATGGATTTGTTACCTAATTTTACACCAATTTTGCTTTCTCAGGTAAAACGGCATACACACTGATGCACTGAAACAAAATGAAAATTCTAGTAGCCTAGTATTTTTAAATGATTTATTACTGTAACCAAAAATAAAGGATGGATATGGTCCCTACACTGTGTTGGGTGATGGGGAGGGAAAGGTGAAGCACATGGCTGCTTCCAGCCCAGCTGGAGAGGTGGGCATGTCCCCGGCTAACTAGACATTCTGCTAAAGGGGCAAAAGCCAAGTGCTATGGAGCAGAGAAGAGAGAGACACTAATTCTGATGGAGGATGTGGAGATTCAGGAAAGATCTCACAGGAAAGGTAATTGTTGAGCCAGTTCTTGAAAGATAAGAATTAAATGCCAAGGGAAAGAGAAGAAGGGAAGCAATGAAGGGGAATCCACCAAATCCCAGACACTTAAAATCCTACCATCTTTTTGGAATACATTATGTGTATTCCAAACCTGTGTTGTCTGGCCATAAATTATCTGTTTGAGAAGACAGGAGTAGAACTTATGAATATAGCTGTTCCACTTGGTATTATAAAAATTATTCTTAAAAGAATCAATGCCAAGTTCTGGGAAATGGGTCAATGCAAAACTGAAATTGAGGAAAAGTAACTATTAACAGCAGTAACAGGATTTATGTCACTTCTAAAAGCAAATGGATTCAAGCATCCGTTAAAAGGTTTTCGGTAGGGGCACCTAGGTGGCTGAGTTGGTTAAGCGTCTGACTCTTGATTTTGGCTCAGGTCATAATCTCAGTTTGTGGGGTCAAGCTCCATATCGGGCTCCATGCTGATAAGGCAGAGCCTGCTTGGGATTATCCTTCTCCCTCTCTCTCTGCCCCTCTCCTGCTCACGTTCACACTTTCTCTCTCTCTCAAAATAAATAAACAAACATTAAAAAAAAAAAAAAGAGCTTCAGGGTATCACTACAAAATTTATATCCCAGCCAATATTAGGATACAAATACAAATACAAATACAAATGTATGATACAAATACAATTTGTATTAGGATACAAAATAGTATCCTAACGTATTTGAACAATTATATTAATGTTGTTATAAATGCATATTTAGAGTTTTCAATAAAGTTAGTCATAATACATTTCCATTTAGAGATAAAAAATCACCAGGTTTACTAAATCCAGGCCATGAAGAACAAAATGAATTTCATATTACATACCAACTCTAATCAACTGGTAGGAGTGGTTGGGATGTTTCATTATAAAGGATTTTTAGGCCATGTCCAGAGTCACCAAAAAATGAACAAATAAAAAAATTAAAAAAAAAAAAATAAAAGTCTCACGATAACTAGTAATGTCTGCCCTGGGTGTGGTGGGTAAGTAACAACATATGTGCCCAGCATTGCCACTCCTGACTTAAAAGTTAAAGAAAGCTGAAAGGAGGAGAATCAAATCATTCAACTGGCATCTATTTGTTGAAACTGTTTATTTAGTAAAAGTCTCTCAACATGCTTGCTCCCTTGTACTTCTCTTTGCTCCCCCATATCAGTTCTGCTTCTGTAACTTCACTTCCTCATCTGGAACATCACCCTTTCTGAATTCCTGCACATCCTTCAAGATTTAACTCAGGACCCAATTTCCATGAAGCCATTCCTGACCACTTGGAGCCCTCACTGAGCTCCATATGACTTTAGTTATATCAGCTACAAGTTTTTTGTAGCCAGTTATTTGGAATTCAGAACGTGTTCACCTATGAAAAGATATATAAATGTTGATGATTATCCTAAGCTAGTCTATAAAAATCTAAGTAAATGATATGGGAAAAAATGTATTTGCCAGAATGTTCATTTAAAGATAAACTGTGATGAGCTGCTTGGGGTGAGGGGTTACACTCTGAGAAAAAGCCCAAAGCTTGGAGTGGGAAGCTAGGTATGGAAGGATGAAGACGAGAGCCAGGAGAGCTGGGTGCTCCACGGGACAGGTGAGGGGCAGGGAGGAGAAAAAAAAAAAAAAAAAAAGAACTCCTGGTACCACCTTTGCACTGGGAGATGCCAGGGTGGAAGGAGGAGTTGTTGCTGAGGGGAAGATGATATCGACCCTCTGCTCAGTGAGCCTCCACAGGTGACATTAATTTAACCCTCATCATTACAGGAGAAAATGAAAACAGAAAACTCTTATTGTAATTCTAGGGATTGAATGTAAATGTATATTTGAAAAATAACATACGGGGCTCCTGGGTGGCTCAGTCGGTTGAACATCCAAATTCAGCTTGGGTCATGATCTCGCAGTTCGTGATCTTGAGCCCCCGATTGGGCTCTCTGCTGTCAGTGTGGAACCTACTTCAGATCCTCTGTCCCCCTCTCTCTCTGCCCCTGCCCCTCTTGCACTCTTTCAAAAATAAATAAACATTAAAAAAATAATAACACATGTCACAATTGATGTTTGAGAGAAAAAATGGCTTATTTGTTGGAGAATAAAGAAATAAGTGGAAACTTTGGAATAAAGAAATAAATAGAGATGTTCTGAGTAGTTTCTGAGCTTTGATATGTATGGATCACAAACTCAAATGCCTACAAGAGCCAAGCAGATAAATGAAGTGGGTAACCTAAGTAAAATGGTGGAAACAGGGATGGTAAAATGTAGACACGATGCACTCCATTTAGAAACATTCAAATTCAAATTTAAACTCAAATAATAATGGTAACAATCGTCAAACACTGAAGGCGTATCATATTTCACCCTCAGTAACTTCTATTGTGCCCATTTTATAGATGAAGAAATTGAAGAGGAGAGATTCAGCCTTTTGCCTGAGGTAAGAACACGGTGGAGCTGACAGCCACATCCAGGCAGACCTACCCTTACCCCCCTAATTGGTGCCTGGAGCATGCTGAAATGGGTGAAAGAGAAAGAGAGGTAAAAGAGGGGACGGAAGTAGGAAGACAAGAGTTAACAGAAAGAGGGGAGAGGGCAAAACCAAGAGCGATAACAAGCAGAGAGGAAGGGGAGTAATGAAATGGTGAAGAAAAAGCAAGATGTAACCAGACAAGGGCTGAAAGGGAGGTAGTGAGAGAGGGAAGGTGGTTAAGAAGAGGGTGCATATGCACCTCGAGATGGACTACTGAGGTGGGATGGGAGGCAGGGGGAGAAGAAGGAATTGTGTAATGGACGCCTTCCCCTAGTTGGGGAAGAAAGAGGAGCCAGGAACTAGGCTCCAGGTGGTGCCCCACAGAGGAGACTATCCCCAGCCAAGGTGGCTTCAAGGTGTCAGAAGAGCAGGAAAGCAGTATCTTTGGATATTACCTTGAATTCTGACTTAGAACTCTCTCCTTGTTCCAGACCTCCACCCTCACCCCCACCCCAGCACTAATATATTATTCCTGAGTAGAGTTCCTGCTTTAGGTCTTGATCTCGAATGGCACTCAATCTCCTTTGAGTTATCAGAGTTACACTACTCCCATAAAATGAACCAGGAGGTGTACCATGTTTTTGTTTGAGGCCAATTGTATCATATTAAAGTTCTGTATTCCTCTTGAAAGCACCCTGACATGATGGGGGTGGGACGTGGGCTTCGTAGCCAAGCAGAACTGGAGTGACATTATAGCACAGGCTCTGCCAGTGAGTTACTTAGCTTCTCTGAGCTGCAGGCTTTTCAGCCATAAAAAGAGAATGTTTGCAAACGATTCATTTTCCTTCACCCCTCACTCATTCGTTGCATTCATCATTTATTAAATAACTCCCATTTGCCAAGTTCAGTGCTAAGCACTGGGGGAAGGCAGGGGAGTAGGGAGGAAAAAGTCAATAAAACACCATCCTATCCTTGGTGAGTTAATAGTTTAGTAAAGGAAGACAGACACTTAAATTAATCCAATTGAGTCAAATGGTACTGGTGCCAAAGTGATTAACAGTTAGAGCCAGATTGCCTGGCTTCAAATCCTGGCTTCATGAATTATTAGCTAGGTGATCCAGTGCGATTTTACTTAACGACTCTGTGTCTCTACTTACTCATCAGTACAATGAAGGTAATAAATCTGTTATGAGGATTTAACTAGTTAACACATGCAAACCTCTCAGTGCCTAGCATATAGTAGCACTCCAAACATGTCAACTATTATTATGATGATGGAATAAGTGTGGGGTATTATGGAAACAAGAAGGAAAGTGGTCAATTCTACTTGATGAGGAGGTTGGAGAAAGACTTCATAAAGATGTTGTCATTCGAGTTAGTTTTGCAGAAAGTTTGGCAGTTGTCAAGTGGATAAGAACAGAATGGGCATTCCAGGCAAAGGAGGTAACAGGAGCAGAGGCATGAGCAAAGGAATAGCCTGGACTGCTCCAGAACCCGAGAAACCTACAGTGACTTCAGGGGAGGATGGGAGGCAGGAGGGCACAGCCTGATGGAAGAAACATGTGCCACCATGAAGGTTTGGTCCCTATCTTATGAACACCAGCTAGAAACACACGCTAGGTAACTTCTATTTATACGTCCCACTTCTCTCCCATACTTCCCCAAATCCCACTCTTTTTCCTTCTCCACCATGTTCCATGCCCTGGAGGTTGACTAATACAGACTGCACCACTGACTCTTTCCCTCATCCAATGGAGAGTGCTGGCAAGAATTCAGAAGAAGGAAGGAGAAAGGAGGAGTATTTATTTTCATCTCTCCTTTCCTGTCACTGTTGCAGTTGCATGCATCTTTCCACTAAATGCAGCTCAAGTCAGGCAGCTCTCTCTCTCTAAACAAGTAACCACTCCCTCCCCTTACCCTTCCAGGGCCCGTAGTGCTAGCCTCCAGGGTCCTGAACTAACCCTCATTTAGGTCCCTCTCCCTGCTACACCTTTAAAATATCACCTTCATTAAACTCTTCAAATCACCCATTTTGAGTGTGCCATGTGCATCCTGCCTTCACCCTGACTTGTAAAAAAAAAAAAAAAATGCTGAAGGGCTTTTCACAGGGAACTATGTGAGCAAAGTTGCACTTCAGAGAGGTCTTTCTGGCTCCTGAGTGGAGGGTGGTTTGGGGGAAGGGCACAAGAATAAAAGAAAGCAGAGCTTCTGACTCAGGAATATTTGTTACAGATATAGATTCCAGCCCCCAACCCGACCCAAGACTCTGATTCAGCAGGCCTGGAATAGGGTACCCAAATCTACATGACTATGATGCAATCTCACAGTTGTCTAGGAACACTAACCAGTACTTGGGGCAGGATCCAGAGAGATCCAGAGGAGAGGGGTGGATAGCTGACAGAACGCCATCTGGTCCAAGAGAACCTGGAGGGATGGGGAGAAAAATCAGAAGCAAAGGTAGGGGGATTTGTTTTGACAAGGCCAAAAGACACCTTTTCTTTTGAGAGCTGACAAAACAGAGTGTAAATGAAAGTTAAAGAAATTCTTACCTTGTAACTTCAATATCTTATGGAAGCAGGAGGCAGAATCATACACCATGACTGAAAGGGCAGGCAAAGGTGAGGGGTTAGAGTGACAGAGGTTTGTAATAGCCATTGTGGGGCATGGGTTAGGGTGATGATAACATTTTAAGACTGCTTGGTGAAGCTAAGACAAGAGACCATGAGTTTTAAGTTTTGTCATTTCTCTCTGGCAGTATTTGGTGGTCCATGTCTAGAAATAAGAAGGCAGAAGTTGGATTGATTCCAGTTGGGAGGGTTACAGAGTAGGTGTAATGAAAAGACAAGGGGCCCAGGATGTTGAATCACACACAAGCATGGGAGCGGCAGCACGAAAACCTGAGGGGGAGCATCCAACAGATGCTGTCCTTGGTCCTGAACTAGCATTGCACACCAAAGCATGGTCATTTCACCGTGAAATTGGGGGTGGGTTGGTATACGTTCCCCTGCTCCTCTGTCACACCCCACTATAGAAGACTCATGATGTCAAAGGACTATGCTTCCAGTCCCACACTACTGTGATTGGGGTGAATGCAGGGCCTACAGCCTGGGCACCATCATTTGTTGAAGACACAGTTCCAAAATCTAAGGATTTAAGGAATTAATTCAATAAATATTTATTGAGAACTTTCCATGTACCATGCAAGAGATAGAGCAATAAAAAATACAGGGAAAAATTTTTTCCCCAAGTCAAATCTTTTATCTGCTTTTCTTAACACCAGAGGGACCCATTCACCCCTTCCCTTTTCTCTCCAATTCCTTTTCACCTTTTACCAGCTGCAAAGCTCTTTGCAAAATGACCTCCCTTGAGTTCACTTTCTCTCCACACAGATCTCTGTGATTTCTGTTCTTCTTCTTCCCCTGGGTGGTCTTTATTCTATAGATGAACTTAGCTTCTCTCCCAGCCAGCCAGAATACTACCTCTTTTGGAAGAGAGAGAAAACACAACACTGAAAAAGCAAGCACAGACTTATTTTTAGCAGGCTAGAGGAGGGGAGAAAAGTTGTGAACAACGATACACTAACTTTTGTGCCATGTTGATATCTAGAAAGTCCTCTCCAAGCAGAGAGGGAGGCCACATCATTGCATCACTGACTCTATCAGCTGACCATGGAACTTCCCCCAAATAATCTAAAGATGACAGTGTCATCTCTGGAACTGTTCTGCAGTCCCTGCTGCACTGTAGCAGCCAGTGGTCCTATTCCTCCCTGATAGTGCGGGTTGACCCTAGCTTTTCTGGCAGTGTGACAATTTGAAATTAATTTTTAAAAATCATTTATTAAATGTCTTCTGGTCTTCTTTTGTTTTCCAGAGCCTGAACTAAATGTTGGAACATAGAGATAACTAAGGACAATTGCTGTCTTCAGAGATTTCATAATTCAATGGAGCAGGCAAATATGATGCAATAAATTCTATGTCTGCAACCTGACCAAAGTACAGAAAGAACGAGGCATGTGGTGGTAAATTCTGTTTTAGGTTATGTTGAACCAAAATTGGTTATGGGAATCCAAAGGTCATGTCTTTTATTGAGGAAGAAATAAAATCAGCAGTACATAAGGTTTTACTCGTAGGGAGTAAGGCCAAGAGAAGGCTGGATGTGAGTCTGGGTGTAGGACTGGCAAACGGGTTAAGTTTCTCTAGATGGCAGGTATCACAGGCAAGCCTTGGCTCCAGAGACAGCAGGCGAAAAGAAGGGAAAGGTATACACTCTATCACCTTTCCAGTGCAATCCAAGAATGTTAGACCAGATTAATGGATAGTTGAAACAAAGACAAGATCTCAATGACTAGGACAGACAAGGGTCCAGAACCCAGGACAGGTAGAGGCAGGGGTTGAGTGAGCAGCTGGAGTGTAAAATATAAACATGGGGAGTGACAGTTAGAGACAAGCTAGTAGAAGATCTAGGAGCAGACAGTTTCCCTAAGGAGTAGTGAGTGAGAATCAGAGGCCAGGGCTAAACATGGCTATCAACATATCACAGTCCCTCCCATCCTTTCCTTTATGGCTGTTTCATTCTTAACTGACAACATCACATACTCCACAGTCTTCACTTATGGAAGCCTCACCTTCTTGGTGGGGAAGGAGGGGGACCTGCCTTTCTCAACACCCCATGCTGGGAGTAGGTCTTGAACTGCCACCTTCTTCCCAGCTCTCACAGGATGCTCATATCATCTGTCTGAGGTCCCTGCCGTAGTACTGCCACATCTCATTTCCACAATCCCAGCCTGAACATCTAGAACAGAGCCTGGCACACAGTAGGCATTCTTCTAATATGTGTTGGATGAACTGAATGAATGAGTGAATGATTCTCCCTAAGGAGTTTTATCAACTGGCACATTGTTTTCTTTGTTTGTTTGTTTTGCCCACTCTGACTCCATTTACTTATCATTATTTATTCATCCGCTCAATAGATATTTACAGAGATGCTAGGAATGGTTCACTAATGAGAGTGTGGTGGTGAACAAGACGATGCTCCACCCTTGAGAGCAGAAAAAGAAATGAGAAAAAAAAGTCTTTAGGTCATACTGTAAAAAAGCAGTTGCAGAACAAATACCAAAAACACTGAACTCTTACTCCAGTTATTGATCAGGACTCCACTGAGAAAGGCCAAGAAGAGGCAGAAAAAGGGCTGGGTTACTGTATCTTACAGCATAAGGATTTTCAATGCTTCTCAACGTTCAAGAAGCATGGCCATGTAATGAATAATTGATGTGACCCAAGTTCTGTGCTTAGTTCATTTCCTGCATTCATTTAATCTTTACCAAATCCACAAGGTAATTATTTTCATGCTCATTTTCAGATAAGGGAATTTAAGCTCAGAGAGGTTCCGTAAGTTGTCCAAGATCACCCAGATAGGTGATGAAGCTTGGCAGGATCCAAAAACAGCTCTGCCAGATTGCAAGCCTTATGCTCACAGTCAACCAACTAGCCTACCTCAATATGATAAATCTCTCTGAGTGTGTCCATTGTGATCACCCTGGGTTGGAGACAAGGGAAAAAAATTTTATAGGGATAAAAGTGTATGGTGTATAGGAACATGCAGGGCAATGATGCACTTGTACAAAGCTGATGGCTACGATGTTAAGGAATATGAATGGTTATCCAAATGAATGCTGAAACACCAGGCTTGGCCCTTGCGCACCTCTCACAAGCTGCAGACTTCACCCCTCCTCCCACACCTCTGGTCTTCCTTCAGTGCCTCAGTGTGTGCTGTTTTCCTTGCTGCCTCAAGGCTTTTGCACATACTACTTACTCTTCCCTCCTTCTCTCACTCAACACGACCTAACTAATTACTCTTCCCCCTCCTCATACACAGTTGAACCTCACTTCCTTACAGAAGTCCTCACTCACCACCCCATTCCCCATGAGGTTAGACCCCATAGAACCCTGCACTTTTTCCTCATATGCTTATACAAGTCTAATTAATTTAAGCAATATCTCTTCTTCTCACTAAATGCATATCTCAGGATAAGACTACACTCTGATTGGTGAGCCACTCTTAGCATCTCTGTAAATATCTACTGAGTGGATGAATAAATAATAATAAGTAAATGGGGTCAGGATAGGCAAAAAAAAAAAAAATGTGCCAGTTGATAAAACTCCTTAGGGAGAATCATTCACTCATTCATTCAGTTCACTCAACATATATTAGAAGAATGCTTACTGTATACCAGGCTCTGTTCTAGATGTTCAGGCTGGGATTGTGAAATGAGATGTGGCAGTACTACGGCAGGGACCTCAGACAGATGACATGAGCATCCTGTGAGAGCTGGGGAGAAGGTGGCAGTTCAAGACCTACTCCCAGTACGGGGAGGTGAGAAAGGCAGGTCCTCCTCCTTCCCCACCAAAAAGGTGAGGCTTCCATAAGTGAAGACTGTGGAGTATGTGACCTCATCAGTTAAGAATGAAACGGCCATAAAGGAAAGGATAGAAGTGAGAGTGGTGGGTAAGGCAGAGATACAGGGTCTGCTCACCAGAGAGCAGGTGTTCTGAAGAGAGTAGGAGAAAGGTGGAAGGAAGTTAGCAGGTGGGAATACAGTCCAGGTGAGAAAGGGCTGCATGTTTTGGGGACTGGGCCAAAGGCAGCAGGGGGCAAGAGGGCATGGAGTGGTAGGTATGGAACCAGGGCTGAGCAAGCAGAGGATGAAAGGAAGTGAGAATATCAGGGAAGAAGGATACTCAGGAGATCTGCTAATAGAATCACATGTTTTTATGAAGTTCAGAAGAACAGAGTCGAGCATCCTGTGATGATTCACATACTTCCCTGGAACCTGATGTATTGCCAAGAGTGGCTATAGAACACTGTGGTCTGGAAAATTAATTCAGAAAGACAATAATTGACTCTGCTGCTCAGGGGCCAACATAAAATCTGGGAAAGCCCTTCCAGCAATGGAAAGTGGGGATAAGCCCCTGTAGCTGTCACCTTCAGATTTTCCAATTTTCTGCCTGAAGGTTAAAACTGTGTTTGAAATATGAAGACAAGAAAGATTTTTAAAAATCTACAATAGCTAAGACTTATTGAGTATTTACTGTAAAGTAGGTCTGGATTACAAAGTACTTTATAAACTTGGTTGTCATATCAGTCCTATAAAGTAGGTACCATTAGTATAATAATTTGACAAATGTAAAGACTATGAGAAGTTAGGTAACATATCTAAGGTCAAGCTCACAAGATGACATAAACTGAGGCCATCTGAGTCCAGACTTGTTTTGTTTTGTTTTGTTTTGTTTTGTTTTGTTTTTGTTTTGTTTTGTTTTGTTTTGTTTTGTTTTGTTTTGTTTTTAGAGCGAGAGAGAGAGCAGGGGAAAGGGGCAGAGGGAGAGAGAAAGAATCCCAAGCTCAATCTCACAATCTTGGGATCATGACCCAAGATGAAATCAAGAGTCAGATGCTCAACCAACTGAGCCACCTTGGTGCCCTCAGAACCTACATTCTTAACCACCAAGTTATCAAAATAATAACAGCTAACTCATACCTAGTGCTTACTCCATATGACACATATTGTCCTTAACATTATACATTTATTACCTCTTTTCAATTCTTACAATCTGAGGTAGATCCTGCTATTCTACTATTTTAAGATGAGGAAATGGAGGCACAGAGAGGTCTAGAAACTTGCCTGAAGGCACACACCAAGAAGTGGAGCCTGGATTCAATCTCAGGCAGTCTGGCTTAAGAGTCTTTTCTTTCCATCACTATATTGGCTCCTCACATGAACAGTGCCTCCAAACGGCATCACTGGAGGCATGTAAAAAAAAAAAAAAAAAAAAAGACTAACTTTTGTACTTGAGTTTTTATCGTGCTACGATTGAGATACTACTGGTTAAACTTTCACTTCCTTACTTGCCTGAACAAAAGACAGAATACTGTGGAGGATAATTTCTTGATCACACAAGTATAAAAGGCAGTTTTTCTTTGACTACTGCGAATCATAAGAAATCCAGCTACTCTTTTGTGTGATGTTAATCACTGCTTTTCATTTGTTTGGGTGCCTTACTTCAGGGCGAGGTCCTTAGTACACTTCAGTCCCCATGCACAGAAACACACTATTGGTTTGCTCTGGTCTCTTCCATTTCCATGGACTCCCTGAGAACTACCCATTAGAGATTGTCTGCTCAAGCTAATCTTCTGATCTCCAATTAAGGAACTTCATTTTCACCACAACCTATTACAATCTTCCTACACAACTGGTTTCTCCAGCTGGTCTGAGAGAGGAACACGTTTTGTGGAAAGTTTTCCCAGGCCAGAAAAAAGCAAAACAAGTTTTGCTTGAAACTGGCCACGCAGAGCATGCAGTGCCCTTGTCCCATGGCTTCCTCCTCACTGAACCCTTGGACCACGTTCTCTGCCAGTTCCTTAGTCTCACAACGGAGAAACACAGAAAGGGTTCATAAAAGTTGAAAAGGGGCAGGAAAAAAAAAAAAAAACCCTAAGTCCAGTAATTGCGCCTGGGTTCATGCTAACATTAATGTATCACAGCTGCAAAAGATATTTCCTACTTTGCAATCAGAGAGTCCAGAAGTTCAATATAAATGCACTAATCCTTATAATTTTCTTGTAAGGCTAGCCACAAGAGTACTCATTTCTTCAAGGCACAGGGAAGTAAAGTTTTGCCAAGCTCACAAAACTAAGAAACAGACACTGAGAGCAAGCTAATCTTATTTCCCATATTCTCCTTTATTTTTATATGTCCTTATTCTTTTCTGGATAATTAAATTTTCTAACCAGTTCTATCAGCTGTAGACCTCACACAGTTCTATTGTTTATAATTATAATGATGATTATGATGACAGTCCCTATTTATTGAGTACTTACTAGATGCCAGGCACCGTGCTAAGCTTTATATGTATCAACTCACTCCAGTCTTACAACCACATTAGGAAAGAAATAGTATGGTTATCCCCATTTCACAGCTGAGAAAACTGAAAGTAAGCAAAAAACCTTGATGGAGACCAGGCATATGGTAAGCCTGCATTTCAAAGCCACACGGTCCCTTGCACCACACGAGCCCTTGACCTACATACCACATGCCATTAAAGTCATGAGCATTAAAGAAGTGCCCATATGGATATTGTTTCTAGCTGCTCTTTTATTTTAAGAAGGCAAACAAAAAACACAAAGAATGTGTTTCCTATATCACTATAGAACTTGATGCAATTTACCAGTATACCAAATTTAATCAAATGCAGGCACTTCTTCAAAAGCCATGATGGACACAAACAAAAAAAGCCATCAGGAGCAGGAAGAACATTCCCAATACTTGAGTTGAAACAGGGACCACTTATTAATTTCACCAAAGCATAAAGAAATAGAATGGAGCTCGAAAAGCAGTATAAATGTCCAGTGTCTTGAAGCACTGTAATAAATTCGTCCCCAATGTAGAAGATGTGTTAAATGGAGTACAAAGGTACCTTCCCAGGGCAATAGTACCTGAGCAAATAAGATTAGCACGTAACACAAATATTTCTGATAAGGGAAGCAACAGAGTTATTTTTTCTGTCCCACTCCCCAATACACTTGCCTGCCCCACTTACTGGCCAGCTCCATTGGACTGCCTTGGTACCCCTCCAGATCTCAACATATCTAGTGAAAAATGCCATTGTACCTCTGAGTCACCACTTCTGCATACTTTCCTTGTCACTGCCAATGGTACCACTTCCTCTTTTGAGATCTCCACCCTGGAGTCACCACTGGTTCCTCCTTTTCCCGAGTCAGAGCTCATGAGTCACCATGTTCCAACAACTCTTCCTCCACATTGCTCCAGTCCTCACCTGGAACAGCCCCATCTCTGTCCACAAGTTGCTGCCATGCCTCGGTCCTGGTCTTTGTAGCAATTCTCTCTTCAGGTCTATCCTATGCATCACAGCCTGGGAAATTCAGCTAAACTGTATCTTTCATGGTGTTATATCTATACTCAGGAAGCACCCAGGCTGCCCACGTCACTCAAGGCTCTCAACATATTCTTTTCCACACATCTATTTTCTCACTTTCCACCATGACTGTGTCTGTTCAGCCAAACTTCTCTCCCTTCCCCCTCCATATTACTGCCACCCTGTGGGTCTGATACATGAGAGCACACTGACTTTGTCATTTAGACAGATCAATACCAGCTATGCTGGTATGTGCACATGTTTATGCTATGGGTCTATCGAAAAATTCATGAGGAAAGATTTCCATGGTCCAACTGATTCACAGATGACTTTATATTTTTGGTTTTGGTTTTATTATTTTATTTTTGGCAAATCTGTGTTTATAAGTTTTTCCTTTATACTTTTATAATAAAGTAAATGATGGTATCCCATAATGTTAGAACTGAGACTCCAAGGTGTAATTACTCGCCATCCTCATTTTACCAAGGAGGAACTAGCCTCCTAGACAAGTTAGGGGATCTGTTCTAGATCCCCTGGTCGTCTCCCAAGTTTTTTAGATGACCCACTAAACTCTGCTTAACCTGACTAATGAAGAGAAAGAGATGCATAAGGCAGTATTTCCCACAGCATGCTCATCCCACGGCCACGGAAAATTTAGTCTAGTAATTCAAATAACTTCTTTCCCAAAGAATGTTCATGTGTACTATGACTTTCCAAAGGAACAAAGAGGACAGTAGAAATATGAGATGCAGTGGTTCCCAAACTTGGTTATCATGGTACGCTTGTCTCAAAAAAAATATTTTACAGAACATATTTGCAAAAAAAGGCCATCACAGTTTTTGACATTTTTGCCATTGACATTTCTGATTCTAGGAACAGGCACAATTCTCAAAAAGAAAACCAAGAGACTGCACCAAGTTCCCCCCCAATTATACACACAAATAACAATAATAACAGTTAATGTTTATGTAGCACTTGAAATTTTAAAAAGCATTCTGACATGCAGTAACAAGCAAAAGAAGCATAAATTCTCCATTAAAAAACATCTCAGGGGTGCCTGGGTGGCACAGTGGGTTAAGCGTCTGACTTCGGCTCAGGTCATGATCTTGTGATTTGTGGGTTTGAGCCCCGCATCTGGCTCTGTGCTGACAGCTCAGAGCCTGGAGCTTGGTTCAGATTCTGTGTCTCCCTCTCTTTCTGCCTCCCTCCCTCCCTCCCTCTCTGTCTCTCTCTCTCTCTCTCTCTCTCTCTCAAAAATAAATAAATAAATAAATAAATAAATAAATAAATAAATAAATCAGTAAAACACACACACACACACACACACACACACACAAAAGAAAGAAAAGAAAAAGAAAAACATCTCTTTGTCACTGTTCATTGGAGGGGTACCCCCGAAAGGCTGTGTCATATCAGTTCAGTTACAGTTAGGTTTTTGTCACAGAAAGATGGATAAATAGATAATAAATGGTAAAACATTGTAATTAGAAGGGTCTTGAAACTAATCTAGTCCACTCGTTCTCAGACTTGTACCTGCAGATGCTAAAAGTGAATAACAACATGCCTTTCTTAATTCAAAGAAAAAGAAAGTAATTTAATGAATAGAAAGCGTGAGAAGGAAATGAATTCTAACAAGCAGTGAGCTTGGAAGAAGACCCCCAAGCCCCAAATGAGAATGGCAGCCCTAGCTCACACCTTGATTTTATCCAGGTGAAAACCTGAACAGAGAATCCAGCCACATGACACCAGACATCAGCTCTAAAGAAACTGAGATGATAAATTCATGTTGTTTAAGAGCAATACACTTGTGGTAATTTGCTATGCAGCACAGAAAACTAATACATATTTTTGTTAAGTTCTGATTAGAAGAATGGGCAAAGGACAGGACAGAGTCATGCACACAGTTCAGTGAAATTGTAGGTTGTTAACCCTTCTTAGAGGATAATGTTGCACCAAGCATTGAGTCTTAACTACATCTATACCCTTTGACCCAAACACTCTACTTCCAGGAATTTACTCTAAAAGGAATAGAGATGGGTGCCTGGCTGGCTCAGTTGGTGGAGTATGTGTCTCTTGTCTTGGGGTTGTGAGTTTGAGCCCCATATTGGGTGTAGAGCCTACTAAAAATATAAAACAAAATAAAAGGAATACAGATGCACATGATGCCACTGCATCAATATTTAGAATAATAATAATAATAATAATAATAATAATAATAAATAGATGTTCGGCAGTAGGAAAATAGTTGACTTAATTGTGTAACCACAGGATGGAGTATAGGTCAGCTATTAAAAATAAGGTTTTCAGGGGTGCCTGGGTGGCTCACTCAGTTAAGCATCAGACTCTTGATTTTGGCTCAGGTCATGATCTCACGGTTTGGGAGTTTGAGCCCTGTGTCAGGCTCTGCTCTGACAGCACGAAGCTTGCTTAGGACTCTCTCTCTCTCTCTCTCTCTCTCTCTCTCTGCCCCTTCCCTGTTCACACTCTCTCTCAAAATAAATAAATAAAGCTAAAAAATGTTTAATAAAAAAATAAATAACATTTTCAAAGACAACTTAGTGACACATTAAATTTAGTGACACACGCAAATGACTGTGTTATAATGCTACGTGAAAAAAACCTATAAAACATTATGAAGATGGTGCATTCTGGAAAATAGTTTTTTTTTTTTTTTTAATTTTTTTTTTTCAAACGTTTATTTATTTTTGGGACAGAGAGAGACAGAGCATGAACGGGGGAGGGGCAGAGAGAGAGGGAGACACAGAATCGGAAACAGGCTCCAGGCTCCGAGCCATCAGCCCAGAGCCTGATGCGGGGCTCGAACTCACGGACCGCGAGATCGTGACCTGGCTGAAGTCGGACGCTCAACCGACTGCGCCACCCAGGCGCCCCTGGAAAATAGTTTTTAAACACAGAATCACCATATGACCTAGCATTTCTACTCCTGGCTGGATACACAAAGGAAGTGAAAACATATCCACACAAAAACTTGTACACAAATATTTCACAGCATCATAATTCACAATGCCCAGAAGGTTGGGAGGAGCCAAGATGGCGGAACAGCATGGAGGCTTTTTGTGTGTCTTGCGTCTATGAAATACAGCCAGACCAACAGTAAGCCATCCTGCACACCTAGAAAACTGATTGGGAGATTAACACAACAATCTGCACAACCTAAACCACAGAACTCAGCAGGTACACGACACGAAGAGCTGAACTTGGGGAGCCAGAAGCCCCGAAAGGTAGGGAACCCCTTTTGTGGGTGCAGAGAGGACAGAGACTTGGGGGGGGCATATGGGAAAAGCACCCCTCCTCAAAAGCAGCTGGAGAGAAAGTGGAAAATTGGAAACAGACGCAGGGACTAAACTAAAAAGGGAGAAAGGAGAAAGGAGAGGCTTTAAATTCCATTAACACAATGCCCAGAAGGTTGAAACAATTTAAATGTCTAAAAGTTACTGAATAGATAAGTACAAGGTGGTATGTCCATATAATGAAAGATTATTCAGCCACAAAGGAATAAAGTACTGACATATGTGCTACACAAGGAAGAACCTTGGAAACATTATGCTAAGTGAAAAAAGCCAGTCACTAAAGGCCACATATTGTATGGTTCTGCTTATATGAAATATACAGGTTAAGTACAGAGAAAAAAAGCAGATTAGTGGCTTCTAGAGTCTGAGGGATGGGAAAATGAGGAGTGACTGCTAATACATATGGGGTTTCTGTTTGGAGTGATGAAAATGTTCTAAAATTGATTATAGTGATGGCTGTACAACTCCACAAATATACGAACAACCAGTGAATTATGTATTTTAAGAGGGTGAATTTTATATTCTGTAAATTACATCTTAATAAAGCTTTTTTTTTAAAAAAAAAGGCTAAGAAAAAAACATTAAATATGCATAGAATAAAGATTGGAAGGAAATTCCCAATTACTAACACTAGTCATTCTTTGGTGGTTCAATTACAGATAAATTTTGTCCTTTTCTCTTTTTCGTATTCTCAATTTTATAGAAAGATATGTAATTATTAAAATCTGAAAAATCAATTACTTTAAACATTTCCTACACTGTCCACCACAGTCTATCCCAGAATGTAAAATAAGAAGGCATTTAATATATAGTGATATTCCTAATTATTTAGTATTTCATAAAACAGAATTTCATGGTGTTTGACAAAGAGAATTATAAGTTCTAGGTACTTTCCCAATCACTTAAAAAACCCACTTATCTAGTCTAACCCTATCTTTTTTCCTCTCTCTTTTTAATGTTGATAGAAATCCAAGAGTAATAAGTATAAATTTAAACATATGGTGCTGCTTTTTCAAGATGAAGTCAATAGAATGAATCTTTACCATTCAGAAAATTCATACATACTGAGATAGGAAAGAGTCTGCTTAAAAAATATAATCTTGCTGCACTGATAGTCATAGAATAGCAATGCTACAGAAATCCACTGGATGTAGACTACTGAGCTGGGCAGTGTCTCAGAATGGATTCGAAGGTCCTTTGACAATTCAAACTGATATGACCACAACAGTGATACAGCCACTCATACTCACATGAAATCACACACATAATGCCTTGAGTGGTTATTACTTCTGTGTGTATATCTTGCCATTCTAAATGATAATAAGGTCTCTACAAGCAGGGTATGGAGGCTAGCACAGTGATAAATCAAGGAAAAATTGCTCCGAAACAGCTTGAAGAGAGAGGCCATAAATTTACTCCACTAAATGTGGCACTGAGGACAGGACCATAAATTATCTCCTTATTCCTTACAATAATTGTATAAGGCAACTGTTAGCATTGCCACTTACAGGCAGCGAAGCTGAAGCTCAGGGAGGTTAAGTAACCTGCCCAGTTGACAAGAAGAAAGAGGTAGAGCTGGGATTTGAACCCAGAAAGTTTAACTCAAAAGTAAGACAACAAAACCAGTAAAGGTTTACTATAATTCAGGCAATGTTTTATTTTCTATTAATTTATGTGTGTAATTATTAGTTTATTTACAATACAACACTAACTTACTCAATCCTTAGAACAACCCTATGATATAGGACCAATTCTCCCCATTAGTATACTATCTCCTTCCATAATAAAATGATTCATACTGTTCTTTCAGATCACAGCTCTCGAATTTCAACTATTCAAAAGTGACTCTCTATTTAGGTTTGCTGTTATATTCTCTCATTGAGCAGGGCATTTTAATTCCACCTGACTAATTTGTATGGTCATTTAATTTTTGTCTGTTCACTCCAATAGACTAAAAGTACTGTAAGAGAATGTTATTAACGGCTAAGGTAATTGACTGCTGTAAGAGATAGACCCTGAACCCTCAAAGGCTTCACAAAATAATTTATTTCACACTCAGCAGGAAGATTTCTACATGGTGACTCAGGAACCATACTTCTTGCCTCCTGCCCTTCACCTCTCCTGGATCTCCAATCCTCACCTCCAGCAGGTGGATGTGAAAAGAGAAATGGCACAGAGGATCAACTAGGAGGTTTTGTTTATGGGCCCCCTTTAGATGTGATATATTTTACTTCTGTCCACAGTCCACTGGCCAAAACGTGGGCACATGGATGCATCTAACTGCAAGGGAGTCTGGAGATGTGGCCTGGTTGGGAGCTGAAGAAGAAAGGAAGAAGACAGATTTTGGGAAACAGCTAGCCAGTCTCCTTTACAGAACACATCTTCTGTTATTGTAAGAGATTGTGCACAAATGAGAGGTTGTCCACCCTTCCAGGTGACCTCTTGCCTCACCTAGTGGTGTCTCTTTAATATGCATGACAGAAGAAAGGCCCTATTAACCATAAGCTCCACTAAAGTAACTGGGTCTGTCTTGTCTTATGTTTCATAGTATGCCTACAGCTAACAAACTTTGTAAGGGCCTACAGAAAATAATTAATCCCTGAATAAATAATTTATTGTAAAATATGTGAATCTTGAGAAACTGAACAGAAGACCATGGGGGAAGGGAAGGGGAAAAAAATAGATACGAACAGAGAGAGAGGGAGGCAAGCCACAAGAGACTCTTAAATACAGAGAACAAATTAAGGATAGATGGGGGGCTGGTGGGGAAGAGGGGAAAATGGGTGATGGCATTGAGGAGGGCACTTGTTGGGATGAGCACTGGGTATTCTATGTAAGCCACTTTGACAATAAATTATATTCATAAAAAAATAAAATTAAAAATAATAAAAATATAAATAAATAAAATATGAAAGAAAAACTACAATATCAAAATTAATAAATGAAATGTCCCCAAGGTAACATGTCTGCTAACTACAAGTTCATTCCACATGGTCATGCAGAAATTTAACACAGCTTAAATCACAGGAACCAAACAAAAAAATTTATTATTTTTAAAACTCAAAATTATAAAACCCCCTTCAAAAACCTGAAGCAGAATCTATATATAAAATGGTTGGTGGGGGAGAGGGGAAGTGGGTGATGGGACGCTGAGGAAGGCACTTGTTGGGATGAGCACTGGATATTGTATAGAAACCAGTTTGACAATAAATTATATTAAAAAAATAAAAAAATAAAACGAGAATAAACAAACATTTAAAAAAAAATGGTTCTGGGGTGGCTAGATCTGAGCCTGGGTGGCTCAGTTGGTGTAGTGTCCAACTTCGGCTCAGGTCATGATCTCATGGCTCATGAGTTTGAGCCCCATGTTGAGCTCTGGGCAACAGCTCAGAGCCTGGAGCCTGCTTCAGATTCTGTGTCTCCCTCTCTCTCTGCCCCTCCCCTGCTTGCTCTCTCTCTCTCAAAAAATAAATAAACATTAAAAATTTTTTAAATGGTTTCTGTATAAATGGTATGAGGAAGGGCTTCAAAAGTAAGAGTGCATCACAGGGCAAAGGGAAATGTAATCAAACAATCCTCCTACAGAGAGCACTGACCACAGGGAGGTTTTGGTTAACATTATGGAATACTGTTATGTTATGCTTGAGAATGACAATGAGGACATTTGGAGTTCTTAACTGAAATCCCAGAAAAGCAGAGGTCTTAGGGGAGGAAGGAAATCAAAGGTTTAGTGAAGATGAGCTAGAGGAAGGAGAGCTGGCCAGTAGAGGGAAAGGGAATGATTTGTTGGATTTAACGTGGTCTCTTTCTCCCCAAACCTTTCCTGGAGCCCAGGGGCTTAGTGGGGAGGATCTGTCACCTCTTCATTTACAGACTGGACAGAGAATTTCCATTTTTTCATTTTATTTAGGTTTGATTTCATCCTTGTTGCCTAAATCGATCAGCAAGGACGACCTCATCTATAGAGAAAGCCCAAGGAGCTGACCATTCCCATCCCTCATGTAAGACTTTCTTAATTACGTCCTGAGACTCTTAGGCATGCATTTTTCCCTTGATGGTTGATCATCTGTACAGACACTCTTACTGCCTGTGTCTTCAGCCTGGATTCTAGCAACTTATGAATCTGAATCTCAAGTTCTGTCCATTGACTTTTTCTAATTTAAAGTATTTACTAGAAAAAAAAATGTAAAGAAACTAATCTGGCCACTGTGTAAAACAGACTCAGTTCTGCTTTCCAAATCTGCTCCACTTTTCAACTTTATTCAGAGATTAGAAGGCTGGCTCTTACTGTAGTGACTTGCACCTTGGCTGCCCCAGGTCCTCTTTGGAATGTAAAATCCCAAAGCCTCATCCCTGGCCTTCATTCAGCAATTGTGAGGATATTTCTAAGACAGAGCCTTTGCTCCGGTTTGGGCTAGAACCCAGCTTCCACCTAGAATTTCCCAATGCAATTCAGGAAACTCTTCTTGAGGACCTGCCCAACATAAGCCATCCTGAGAGTCTAGTGATAGATGCAGAAGTTAGTATGTTGGAGTGGGTCAGGGGGGGTACAATCTAGGGCAGGCAATGGGCTATAAATGACTGCCATTGAAGAGGGTAAAAAAGTCATGTGTGCTACATAAGATACCAGTAACGTGCACACTGTTTCCTCAGATGCAGCTCATTCCTCTACCAAGGGGCTTCACAGTTTGTTAGTAGTAGCAGCAATAGGCACAGAGGTCATAATCACAAGGGCAGCCACTGAAATCTGTTGGGACAATTTCTACATGCTAGGTTTAGTGATTTTTCAGATATCCAACCCTTATGACTCTCTGAATTAGGTGTTATTTCCATTATTCTCATTTTACAGGTGAGAAAAACTGAGTCTTAGGGAGATCAAATAAATTGCTGAAGGCTCCACTGCGAGTTAACGGCGGAACCGGGCCGGTTTCCAGAGCCTCGCTCTTAACTGCTTGCTCGGCTGCCTGTATAACACATTCCACTATTATGAAAACTCAAAGAAATGGAGGGCCTTCCAAAAGTTTTCCCTTCAGGAGGCACTCCTGGAGACAGTACACTTCAGGTTCACTGGGAGGAACGAAGGACATATCCACAGCAATTAATCAGAAACAGCAAATGGCTTATTGCAGTCCAGACTTTTTCAATTTGCAAGCGCCAAATAAACGTTTAGTCATGGAGTTGGAGGATAATAAAATAAAAATGAAACCTTGGGAGAAATAAGAGGAATCACACCTGAAAACGATCTATTTTTTAGTCTTCCAAAGTCATTGTTCTTTATATTTAAGAAGTCTTTATTAGAGTCTTTATTCTTTATATTTAAAGGCAACTACTGGTTAACTAGAAATGAGACATCATGCTCACCACCTTTACTCCCAAAGTAATAGTTCATTTTCAGTCCAGGTAGGAAAAACAGTTTGGACTTTCTTTGGTCTATTTCCTATGTTAATTTAAAAAAGGGGGGTGGGTGGTGAGGGGAGAAAGAGTTCCCAGCCCTTTTGCTTAAGGAAATAAAATACAGTATGTTTAAATTGCAATGTGGAATCTAGATGTGTTTTTACCAGCATGATTTCAACTTTCTCTGAAAACATCTGTAAAAGAAATTACCAATAAAAACACTCCACAGCAAATTTTAGAGTCAGCCAATACAAAGTGAGAGATTTATCTACTGCTAGGGCCCATCTCCCATTGTGCCCACCTCCTCTTTCCACACACTCTTCACTGTCTAAGAGGGAGGATGTGAGAGAGGGACTCACACACAGCTTTTCTCAGGGTTTTATTAGGTCTTCAGGATTTCGTACTTAGGGGGAAGGAGGAAGTAGAAAAATAGCACTCAGAATGTTCCTTAAAAGGTTATTAGCAATATTTCTTGTCAAATGCAACTTTGAAAATATTGTTCTTGGGGCACCTGGGTGGCTCAGTTGGTTGAGCATCCAACTTCAGCTCATGTCATGACCCTGCCATTCATGAGTTCGAGTCCCACATCAGGCTCACTGCTGTCAGCCTGTCAATGCAGAGCCAGCTTCGGATCCTCTGTCCTCCTCCCTCTGCCCCTCTCCTGCTTGCACTCTCTCAAAAATAAATAAACATTAAAAAAAGAAAGAAAGCGCGCCTGGGTGGCTCAGTCAGTTAAGCGTCCAACTTCAGCTCAGGTCATGATCTCACGGCTCATGAGTTCAAGCCCCATGTCAGGCTCTGTGCTGACAGTTCAGAGTCTGGAGCCTGCTTCAGATTCTGTGTCTCCCTCTCTCTCTCTCTCTGCCCCTTCCTCACTCAAATTCTGTCTCTCTCTGTCTCTCAAAAATAAATAGTAAAAAGAAAAAAAAATTTTTTAAAGAAAGAAAATAGTGTTCTTGGTTTCCCACAAGCCTCTAGCTTTCCATTTGGGCATTTTCCCTCCCAATCCCTATTAATCAATAATCATTAATCAAATATCAATATGCACTGAGAACCTGTTTTGTGCAAAGCACTCTTCCAGGTAGAAAGGGTTACAGAGTTAAATAAGAAGCTTAAAACCTATATAGAATTCTTAGGAAAAGGTATGGAGCCAGAACCAACAAACTATTAATTCAGGGGTAAGATAGGGGCAGGCAAATTGGGGAAGGAAGAATCAATCACTTTTAAGATTTTATACACCATTTTTTCTTTACAAGAAATATGTATTACTTTTTATTTTTTAATTTAAACTTTAGTCAGGGAAATCATATATAAAAATACAAACAAAGTCATTCAAGAAGTGACTCAAATGACCATAAGCCTACTGGTGGGTCTACAGGCAGTTTGTCATTGTTCAAATTTAATCGTGTTGATGAGAATATTGATGTTTGACACACTGAGCTTTCTTCAAGCACTATAGACTCCATGTAGTCCCAGCACATTTCAATTTCTCTATCCAGGTTTATTTTACTAACAGTGAGTTTAAGTTCCAATTTTAGTGGTCTCATGGTAAAGATTATATATATATGTGTATATATATATATATATATATATAAAGATTATATATATATATAAAGATTTATGTAAAGATATATAAAGATTATATATATATATTTTAAATGTATGTCTTTTTATTTATTTTTGAGAGAGAGAGAGGGAGAGGGAGAGGGAGAGAGAGAGAGAGAGAGCGCGCACGCTCAAGTCAGCAGGGCAGAGAGGCAGAGGGAGAATCTTAAGCAGGCGCCACACCCAGCATGGAGCCTGATGACAGACAGATCATGACCTGAGCCGAAATCGAGTTGGACGCTTAACCAACTGAGCCACCCAGGCGGCCCAAAATACACTTTCACAATGCCCACTGGTCTCTAGCACTGCCCAATGTTTGACCACATAATCAGAAATTTCTGGCTAGTTCTGGGATGCATATGTGCACCTCCAAGACTTATGGAATGACATATCCTTCTGATGAACATAGTTGTTTTTTGGATAAATCAGGTTTTCTTAAAATGAGTTACAATCGAGCAGAAGGTTGATCACCCAGATAAACCAAGGCAGCTGGTGAAATCTTAAAGATTATTCTTACTCATGAAAAACTGTGAATCTCTTCTGTAATTATGATTTCAATTTCTTCTAAGTAACTCTGCAAGTTTGTGAGCTCAGAAACATTTAGAAATATGAGAAATACATATTCCCCATATGCCTCCTGATAAAATATCACCTCATCAGAGAATTTTTCTCTTACTCTCTTATTAAAAATAGCATTTTTTCCTTTTCCCGTATCCTGTTTTTGTACACTGCTTTATTTATCTATCACACACCATCATCTGACTATATAATATCTCTTTAATTTGTTTTTTTGTCTAGTGTGTTTTTCCCTTTACTAGAACATAATATAGTTTTTCTCCAGTATACATTCCTCTATTTCCCTTCAAGCTAGGTAATGACCATGTAACAAAATTCTGGCCAATGAAATGCTTTGGAGAGTGATGTGGACAACTTCTGGGGTGTGCCCTCTAAAAGGAATGAGCATGCCATTTCTTCCTCCTTTTCTTCTTCCTGCCACTGAGAACATGGATGCAATGTTGAGCCATCTTGGACCATGTGGATAAGGGAAATATACCAGAAGAAGCCTGGGTCTCTGGGTGATATTGTAGGGTAAAATTTCTAAATAATCAAAGACCACTCTTAAGTAACAAAGAAACAGGTCTATCTTATTTAAGCCACTTTTACTTTCAGTCATTGTTTAAGAGAGAGAACCTATATCCCTACTAACACACTTCAATAGTACAGGGATGTTTCTGTTTTGTTGTTTCTCTAGCTCCTTAATAGTACCAGTATGTGCTTGATAGATATTTGTAGAATGAATCATGAATGTTCAAATGTCAAATCCAATTTGAGTATGAGTTTTGTTACTTGTATGAACAAATCAACATTACATTATTTTTATTTCTTTGGTTTGAATTTTGTTTTGCATCTTCTAATTAAGGGTATTCAGATTCTTGTTCCATTAGTAAGAAATGATGCATTTCAAACCACTACTAACTCACAGAGTCTTTTGGTCTCCAAAGTCCCAAATCTGAAAAAGTAGTTGAGGAAATCTTTTCAACAAGTTTCCATTAGCTAGCCATCCGATGGCATTAAAATAAACTAAATATTAATAATCAGCTTCAGCTTCTAAGTATTCCATCCCATAAACTGGCAATAGTTAAGGGTAGAAGCACATAAGTCATTAACAACCTTGATCATTTTCTCCATTACATCATGCTATGAACCTGGCCTATAGTTTCTCCTGTAGAAGGATGAAATGGAAATTGGTTATTCCAATTTATCTCTTTGACTTACACAAACTTTGGAAGACTTTTAACCCATCCTTTCCTTGTATATGACTTCAAGTGAACTCAATGCTTACATGTTTAGGAAAAAAATTTCAAATTCCTCCTTGGCAAGGAGTTACACCCGACTCTTTCCTATCTACTAGATAATAATTTCTTTGTAAAACACTTTCTTTTCTTTTTCCTCCTTCTTCTTCTCCTCCTCTCCTATCATCTCCTCCTCTTCCTTCTCCTCCGTCTTTTTTTTTGCAAAAAACATTCCAAGTATTTCACTTAGGGTTCAACTCTGGGCTATAAGGTTAGATGCCCTGACAGGGAATAACTTAGTATACTGGGATGGTCTAAGAAAGATTCACAAAAGGGATAGGCCGTACTTAACAAAGCTTTGTCAAATGAGTTTTAAGTAGTGGAGGGAATAGGAGAATGACAGGAAGAGGGAACTAGCTTAGGCAAGGGCTTGGAGGCTGGCAGAGAACAGAATAGCAGTATTCATAATAGCTTCAAACTGAGAACAAAGCAAATGACTACTAACAGTAGCATGGATAAAAAGTAGGATATTCATGAAATGGAATGGAATAGTAAATAGCAATGAGAATGTACAAACTACAGTTGAATGGATGAATTTCACTGATTCAATGCTGGGGGTGGGGGAGACATATAAAAGAGTACCTACTATGAATTCACTTATATAAAGTTCAAAAATAAGCCAAATGAATGTATGGTATTAGACGACAGGACTGGTTACTTTGGGTGACAGGGAGAGAAAGACAAAGAGACTGGAGGAGGACACATAGAAGGCTCTGGAGTGCAAAAGTTCCAGTCACTGATTTTGATACCACTTTACATCCCTGTGTTTCATTTTTTATCACTGGTATCTTTCCTTGTAAATATGTGATGCATCAGTCATCAACATCATCATCATGACAGTAAAGGGCCAAGAATAGTAAGGACACTTCTGAAAAGAAGTTGTTATTTATACATCCTAAAGTTATTGGCACAGTGATTGATAAACTAACCAATGAACTAGATAGGAGCTCAGAGAAGACTGATCCATGTATGGAATTCTGATATATGACGGGGGGTGGGGGGGGCATCAGATTAAAGCTGGAAAATGGGTATTGATATGAAAATAGATTCAAGTGAGATCCCTACCTCATACCACATATAAAATCAAGGATTTAAACAGACTAGGGAATTAAATTGTCAAAAATAAAACTCCTACTAGAAAATACAAGTGAATATCTTTTAGACTTTGGGTAGAGAAAAAATCCTCAGAAAAAAAAGGCATTGACCAAAGAAAAGTTTCTTTCACTGACTGAAAGAAAACTTTAATAAATTTGACTAATAAAATTAATAATTTTTGTCATGAGGAATTTTATACCAAAAAATTTTTAAACTGGGGAAAAAAATATCAGCAATACACACAAACAAAAATGGGTATCAGGAACATATAAAGAACTACAAGCACAAACAACCTAACAGAAAATGGGCAAAAGATCTAAGGCATTTCATAGAAAAAGAAACAATGACAACATGAAGATAAGATTAACATCACTAGTGATGAGGAAAATGCCAAATTAACCCCAGAGAAATGTTTTTAAACTTGTTTGACTGGCATAAATAAATTGGAAAACATTAAGTATTAAAGAGGATGTAGATGCAGACAATCTTTTATACATCACAGTGGGGAGGGGCAGGCATACAGTCTAAACTGGTGCAGCCACTCCCAGGTATACATCCAAGAGAAAATTTTAGATGTGTACAACCAGCAACATAGACAAAAACAATGATGGAAGGGCTGTTTAAAATAGTGTAAACATAAAAAAATTTAAATGTATATCAACTGGAGACTGTATGAGTAGGCCATGCTATACATACAAGAGGAATATTGCACAGCAACCAAAACAAATAAACTAAAACAACATACAACAGTATAAATAAAACTTAGAAATATAATATTGTGTAAAAACAGTAAAAAATTTACACATAGTATATACTTTTATGAAAAATTCAAAACAACTAAAATTAAAAATGTGGAGTTTTTGAATTTTTTAATCTTTAAAAAAATTTTATTACTTTATTTTTAAAATTTAAATTCCAGGGGCGCCTGGGTGGCGCAGTCGGTTGAGCGTCCGACTTCAGCCAGGTCACGATCTCGCGGTCCGTGAGTTCGAGCCCCGCGTCAGGCTCTGAGCTGATGGCTCAGAGCCTGGAGCCTGTTTCCGATTCTGTGTCTCCCTCTCTCTCTGCCCCTCCCCCGTTCATGCTCTGTCTCTCTCTGTCCCAAAAATAAATAAATGTTGAAAAAAAAAATTAAAAAAAAAAAAAAATTTAAATTCCAGTTTGTTGACATATAGTGTAATATTAGTTTCAGGTGTACAAATCAGTGATTCAACGCTTCCATGCAATACCTGGTGCTCATCATAAGTGCCCTCCTTAACCCCCATCACCTATTTTACCCATCCCTCCACCCACCTCCCCTCTGGTAACCAACCATCAGTGTGTTCTCTGAAGTTAAGAGTCTGTTTCTTGGTTTGCCTCTCTCTTTTTCCCCCCAGGATCATTTGTTTTGTTTCTTAAAGAATGCATAATTTTTTATACTGAGGGGAAAATCACATGGCATACAACTAATTATGTTTTAAAGCATACAATGCAGTGGCACTTAGTATAAACATATAGTTCTTAAGAACATATGTAGATGCAACAATATTGTACACAAAGGAAAGTAAGGGAATGATGGAAATGGGATTCAGATAATGTAGCCTGCATAGGCTGAGGTTGGGAAGGCCAAGACAGGGGACTCATAGGGTAGACGTAGGGTTTTCCTAGCTTTAGCTTTAGATGGTGAGTATATGGGTGCTTATTTAATTACTAAAAACCAACTGCACGAGCACACAGACTGGTCCTTTTCGCTTTCATCAAACAACCTTTTGCACAGTATAAAAGGCAATTTTCACAATAGGTGCTTTGAAAACAAAGCAGGAAAATTCCTATTCTATTGAGAGAAATTATATCACTTTAAATTTCATATGAAGCAATTTCTTTGGGGGGAAATGGCAAAAGGACTCTGAAATCCACATTACATTTGAAGTAAACCAAAGGTGGACTCCTAAAAGGGAGAAAGGTGGTCAATTTACTTCTGATAGAATACTCTGCACTCTCACTGAAGGCAAAAGAACAATCCTAACTCCTGACAGAACTCAAATGATATCCCACCTCCTCCAGGAAGCCCTCTCAGACTACATAAACCCTCCTGCCACTCTTACAGCCTTGAATACTATATCCCACAATTTAGACATATCCCATCAGGGTCCCTAGAGAAAACTTTGTATTTATGAGGAGATAATACAAAATTTTGGTTAAAAATTGAGACTTAAGAATCAAAAAGAAACAAAACGAGAGCAGTGCCAAGTACTGTTGTAAATGCTTTAAAATTAAGAACACTCTTTATTTATGTATGTCAACATTTAACATATCAACCTATTAATCTTTACAACATCACAAAGAAGTAGGTTAAATTATTATCCCCACTTTAGAGGTAAGGAAATAGAGGCACAGAGACGTTAAGCAATTTTATTAAGTCACAGTGTTAGTAAGTACAGGGTCAGATCTAAATATCGGCAATCTGGCTCCCGAGCTCACTTAACCACTACGGAGCCTTACACCTTGAATAATTTAACTGTTTTTTATTGTTGTTTGTTTGTTTTTAAATTTTATTTTAGAGAGAGAGAGAGAGAGAGAGAGAGAGAGAGAGAGAGAGCAAGTGGAGGAGAGGGTAGTGAGGGGGAGAAAGAATCTTAAGCCCCAATGCAGGGCTTGATCCCACAACCCTGGGATCATGACCTGAGCTGAAATCAAGAGTTGGATGCTCAACTGCCTGAGCTACCCAGGCGTCCCAAATGACTTAACTGTTATACTACAATCAATTCAGCTTCTCACCTATGGGTCAGAAACAGTGTTTGGCATCTGGCACAGGGCAGGAGAGTTGGCTTGAGAGCAACCCAGATTCTGGGCCTGGCTGTGAAACTGATGCCTGAGCAGACTTGGGCAAGGCCACTGCCTTTCTTTAAGCCTCAGTTTCCTTCTCTGTAAAATGAAGAGTTGGACTTGACAGTCTCCAAGGCCCTTCCAGAGCTAATGTTTTATGAGCCTGGGGTTGTTGGCTCAACTCCTTGGGCCCGGTCCGGCCCCTCCCGCTGGGCTCCGTGTCTCTTACTGGCTCAGCTTCCCATAAATAAGAGGAAAAGAACACGGGAAAATATCCTCCTGAGAGACTGGGAGGGATCCCACGGTTGCTCTGTATGCTTTGAAGAACTGGTCGTTAACCAGAGAGCTACCTGCCAAGTGAAGTATGGAAAGAAACTAGACTAAGGGGAGAAATGAACTCAACAAAACTTGGCTGTATTCACATTTAAAGGGCATCACTGAGCACTTAAAGAACTGACAATGTTATTGCAACAAGATGAGCCAGCTTCTTAAAGAACCAGAGATAGGCTAAGCTGTGAAAACCGGAATGGACCAGAGAACAAAGAAAAAAGCTGTTATACCATACATCAACCACAGTTATTTACAATCTGCAAAAATCGCGAAACAAACGAAAAGATAGCTCAGGCATGTCGGCCTCCACTATCATTCCACCATGAATTCTACCAGGGCAGGTGCTGTATCAGGAATACATGTCTCCCAGGAACCCCAAAAGCAGTGGGGTCAGAATGAGCTCACGTTAACAGAGCACTTACTATGTGTAAGGCTTTACCATATATTTTTATCCTATTTCAGAGATGAGGGACCAGTCTACAGAGATCCAGGTTCTGGTTCTGTGTCTTGCATCATTAGCTATGTGAATCTGGTCAAGTAATTTCAAATGTCTAGGGACTTGGCTACTTTTATCCATAAAATGAGGGACTGAAAAAGGTTATAGAGGATGGGCCTTCCAGCTCAAGAACTCTGTAGTTCATAAAGTTACAAATACTTCTTTTACATTTACCTAGAAAAGCGTTCACACTGGACCAATTTAATTTGTTTATATTTTATTTTTATTTATTTCTTAAAGTTTATTTATTTATTTTGAGAGAGACAGAGACAGCGTGAGCGGGGAGGGGCAGAGAGAGAGGGAGAGAGAAAGAATCCCAAGCAGGCTCCTTGCTGCCAACACGGTCTGATGTGAGGCTTGAATTCATGAAACCATGAGATTGTGACCTGAGCCAAACCAAGAGTTGGACGCTTAACTGGCTAAACTACCCAGGCGCCCCTAATTTCTTTATATTTTAGACCTTTGGAATTTAGTGGACTGCACTGTGCTGAGCACATTATATAACGAATCGAAGGAAAAAATCCAAGAAAGCCCTCTGATTGTCTTCATTATGGTACTCCCCAAGATCACCTTGTATGGTTGAGTATGTTGTGCCTTGTACAAGGGCACCTGGTCAAGAAGGGCTGGGAAGATGGGGCTAAATTTCCATCTCACCTCTGGCATGAGCTTTGTGACCATGAGGCTGAGCCCAAACCAAAGGTACATTTGGGTTTGTGGGCACCTCTGAACTACCCGTCGACACTGAGCGAGACTATGAAGCCATGACTAGGTCTGTGTTCCAGTTGTGTTGTATGCAGAACTTACAATTTTACTTGTGCTCAAAACATTTCCAGACACCCTCTTTTACCTCCAGTCTATTTATAAGACCCTTAATAAAACCAATCCTATCATTCAGTCACACATCAACATTGACCTAACCCAGCACTAGCTAGGCTGCTTGAACGGACTGTTTCTAAAATGTCAGTACAGGGTGCCTGAGTAGCTCAGTCAGTTAAGTGTCTGACTTCAGCTCAGGTCATGATCTCACAGTTTGTGAGTTCGAGCCCCCCGTCAGGCTCTGCACTGATAGCTCAGAGCCTGGAGTTGGCTTCAGATTCTGTGTCTCTCTCTGCCCCTCCCCGCTCATGTTCTCTCTCTCACTCTCTCTCTCTCTCTCCCCCCAAAGAATAAATATTTAATAAATAAATAAATAAATAAATAAATAAATAAATAAAATGTTGATCCAAGCTCAAAGAATTAAGACATTTTGCATAATGGCAGCACACATGGAAAATAGAAACTACCTTTCCAGGTGATTCCTTAGAAAGGGAAAACCCTTACTTAGCTGAGCACATCCTAGTATTTCAAAGAAATCTATTTCGTTATCTTTATAATTCCAAAGCACAGTAGCTACCAAATACTTGGGGAAAAATACAGAAAAACAAAAACTTTGAGAAAAACATTTCCTGGATTCTGTTCTGGGTTTCTAACGTGTTGTCTTTATAACACACTTGCTACCACTACAAGCTCCTGATTTTTCTAGCAACAAAGGAGATGTGCTCTAATTTGCTCACATTCTTTTTCCTTCATATTGCAATCAACAGCAACTCCAGGACCATTTATTCTGGATTTCCTGAGTCAGTCTCAATTTCAAATATTCTGCCCCTCTCTCCTCGCAATAAAAAGTTCCCAACTTTTTATTTGGAAAATATGGTCGCCACAATAATGGCATTACCCTCACATAATATTAGTCATGGCAGAGTCATACCAACATCACGGTGCCTTTATTTGGTATGTGGCCATTCCGAGAAGAACTTGCTGGTCCATCCAGGGCCTGAGACCATTTTCTTCGGCCCCATTAAAGAGAAAAATAATGAATCTGCTACTAAACAAGTTTGGGGTTCACCGATTTAGAACTCAAAGGAACATTTCCTTGTTCTAGAAGAGGTTTTCAAGGCTAACAAATTACTATTTGATGAAATGGTACACAATCTGGAAAAACTGAAGCCATGGGGCTTTCCGACTGCCAAACTCCCACATGCTGGCTCTCGAGACACATCCACACTCATTATTAAAGTGTCACCATTTATAATTTGGTGCTACATTTTCTGAAGCTAGGCTACTCAACATGGTATACAGACAAATTGAATCCTTATTTTATTAAAACATAGGGATAAGATGAAGTAGGTGTCGGTGATAAAAGTCACCTAATCTGTAGTTGAAAATGAAGTTATTAAAACTAGGCCAGCATCACAAAAGGGAAACCAAAGGATCAGGTTTCAGTAAGCAGGTTCCCCTGGATATAAGCAGCATTTATGAAAGGAATCAGCTGGCTCTGGCTTTGTTTTGCTCCTTCCAGAGTAGTTTTGGAGTTCCCTTTTCCCCCGGGTACCTCCCTCTGAAGCCTCAGAGCCTGGAGTAAGAGGAGAAAAGTTATAATTGCAGGGACGTTTTATAATGTTTGCCAAGCATCTGAGTATACAGCAGCCCCATTTTGTCTCCAGCCTCACAACCCTGTGAAGTAGGTGAAAATTTTAACAGTATGGCTATGGAAAGAAATGTTCCTGAGTAATGTTTTTCAAACTCAGGTCAGTTGGTCAGAACCCTTGAAGATCACAGAAAACTTTAAATTAAAGTGGAAAAATACTAAATTATGTTCCCACTAGTTTGGGTCATTTTAGCATGATCATGAATAAGCTATAGATTCTGAGTCAGATGTGTGCAGTTTGCTTTGGACTTTGTTCTTGCTTACTTACTTATAAAACTTTCAAAATGTACTTCTAAATTACAGCAACTCAGTAAAAAATTCAAACCTTAGGGCTTGGTTTCCTCCCCCTAGCAGGCTGAGTCATAAAAATAAATCTTAGCCATTTCAATAGCCAACACACCCCTCACATTAAGAATTGGTATTGTTCCCCATGTCTCCCATTTCATCCAAAGGTCACACCCAGATCACATTTGAAGACAGAAACAGCTTAAGGGCTCATCCAGCTCAACATTTGCACACTTAATAAGGGAACAGAACCTCTGCCAAGTTATAGGGATGAGTTACATCAGAATCTTCCAGACGAACCTCTGAGGAGTAGTTATGAGTATGGGCTTTGGAGGCAGCCCGACCCAGATTGGAGTCCTAACACTGCATGACCTTGGTCATATCTGGGAAGCACAATGCCTGGCACACAGTAGGAGCCCACCAAGTGCTTGCTGTTTTACTGTGAAAGGCATTTCAGGGCTTAGACAAAAGGGGAGCATCTCTCCTGTGTCTATCCTCTACTGGACAGTGAGAAGGTTCTCTCCCAATCAAATCTTTAGGAGACACTACTGGGGAAGGCAGAATATTTACTCAACCATAAATCCAGGGTCAAGACTTAAATCAGGAAAATCACAGACGGTTGGGCTTTCAGAGTTAAGAAGAAATGTGTAACTTATAATTTATTAATATATGCAAATTACATACACAGTGTCTGAGACACAGCAGGCAGTGAATACATGTCTCTCCTCACTTTGTTCTATATCCAAAGTAACTAAAATCTCAGGCCCTAAAGTGACTTGCTTAAGGTCACACAACCAGTTAATGGGAGAGCTGGAATTGGTACTTAGGCCTTATTTTTGGTGGTGGTAGTGGTGGGGGGTGTCGCCTCAGGTTTATTATTGAGATAACTAGGCGTCAGACCGTTTGAAAAAACTGGCCAAGTACCTCCCAAACTCAAGAATGATCTCAACACAGCATGCTGTCCCTATGGGTTCACCACCAACCCCATCCCTGACCACCACTAAGAAATAGAAGCTAGATTCCCTCTGGTCCATGGTGGAAATCTCTGCCTGTAAGGACTGGGACTTCTGAAGGACAAGGAGACAGATCCAGGATGTTCAGAGGAGGGGGCTCCTTTCCTCTCTGACCCACTGCAGGTAACAGCAATCTCAGATGCTCCCTTGTAAACACAAAGCATTTGTAAACTTTCCCTGGGGGGTTTGTAGCCAATTGAAATGGAGGGCTAGGGACAAGGAGATCTAAAAATGTCCCCTCTTTGTCTTTCTGTGGAGGTGACAAGCATGAGTCACTGGGTTCACAGGACTGAAAAAGATTCTTATAAATATCAATAGAAAATTCTGATTCTGTCTTAGGTATTTCTCAAAGGAAGTGGTTCCAAGCTCTGATGGTCAGGGAGAGGCCAGCTAATAAGCTTGCATTGGTCTGGGGAAGGAGGGGAGGAGACATCAGCAATGGGTGGAAATCGCCTTTCTTATTTTATAATTCAAGGAGTCATTTAAGAAATATGTATTAGCATTGACTGTCAGAGAAACTCTGGATTGGGGTGGGGGACGGGTGGATCCCGTAGGGAACACCACCAAGAGAATGTGAAATCTAAGCTCAGGACTAAAGGATGGGCAGAAATTAGCCAGGTAGAGAGGGATGTTCTAAACCAGGGGGAGGCAAACTTTTACTTTAAAGGACCAGATAATAAATATTTTAGTCTTTCCAAGCCATATAGTCTCAATTGCAGCTACTCAACTCTGCTGTTACAAGGAGAAAGCAGCTATAGAATATACATGAGTATGGGGTGCCTGGGTGGCTCAGTTGGTTAAGCTCCCGGCTTTCGCTCAGGTAATGATCTCAAGCCCCGCATTGGGCTCTCTGTGCTGACAGCCTGCTTCAGATTCTGTGTCTCCCTCTCTCTCTCTGCCCCTCCCCAGCTCACCCTGTCTCTCTCTCTCTCTCTCAAAAACACATAAACATTAAAAAAAATTTTTTAAGAAAATACATGAGTATTAAAGGGATTGAGTGAATCTGTGTTTCAATAACCTTCATTTTTGAACACAGAAGTTTGAATTCCATACAATTTCTATATGTTATGAAATATTACTCTTCTTTTGATTTTGTTTTGAACGCTTTAAAAATGAGGAACCATTCTTAGCTTGTATTTTAACAACATTTGCATTAAAGTATATGAGGGGTTAGTCAAGGCCATTCCTGAAGCAGGAAGATAGGAAGATGATATGCATTTCTAAACCACAGACTCTCTTAGATCCTCTACCCAGGGCTGGGACCAAGGGGAGACAAGTGAGCTGCCCAGGGCTCAAAATTTAAGGAGGCACTCCTTAATAAGTAGAGAGCTGGCACTTGCGAAACCCTGAGATTGACTGCCTCCTTACAAGTTGCCACCTAGGCACCTTGCTGGCCTCAACTTAGGCCTGGTCCTGCCACTTGTGCATAATGCAGTACATTACTAAAGTGGTGACCTCCTCAAGCAGCTCTGCCTCAGATGCCTTCATTGTGAGACACAACTTTGCAGATGACAATCTGGTTCCCAGCCACTTCTCTGGGGTGCAGAATTTAGATAATAAGAAAAACAGCCTATATAATACAAGCTTAGGCAGAAGAGGAAGGAGAAACTAGGCAGATTGGAGTTTGGAAAGAATCTGGGGGAGAAGGAAGATAAAAAATCCAACTTGACCATTGTTGCTGGTGGGGTAAGTTTGAACAATGAGAATGAAATCCATGTCCAAAGAAAATATTTAACAAGTTTCACTGTGCACTAAAATTATAAGCCTTCTTTGCCACTGTCTCGACTTGCATTCATTATATCCATATCCATAGCTATGTGTGTGTGTGTGTGTGTGTGTGTGTGTACATACACACACACACACACACACATATATCTACACACATGTGGACACACAATACTGAAAATCATATATGTGATAATGGACTTATATCCAGAATATATAGAGAACTCAACAATTAAAAAAAATTAAAAATAGGCAAAGAATTTGAATAGGCATTTGTCCAAAGATGTACAAATGGCCAATAAACACATGAAAAGATGTTCAACATCATTAGCCATCAGGAAAATGCAAATCAAAACTACAATGAGATATTACCTCATATCAACTAGGATGGCTTTAAGCAAAAAGATGGACACTAAGAAATGCTGGTCAGGATGTGGAGACACTGAACCCTCACACGCTGCTGGTGGGAATGCAGAAAGGTACAGCTGCTTTGGAAAACAGTCTGGCAGTTCTTCAAAAGGTTAAACATAGTTACATAACTCAACAATTCCACTCCTGGATACGTGTCCAAGAGAAATGAAGACATATGTCCACACAAACACTTGCACACAGATATTCATAGCAGACAAAAAGACAGAAAGTGGGAAGAATCCAATGTCCAACAACTGATGAACAGATAAATAAAATGTGGTATGTTCATACAATGGAGTATTTTTCAGAGGTGAAAAGTAACAAAGTACTTATACATGTTATAGTACAGATGCACCTGGAATATTCTAAGCTAACTACACTGAAATTAAAGTAAAAAAATATACTATGCTAAGTGAAAGAAGCCAGTCACAAAAGACTGCATCCTTTATGAGTCCATTCAGATGAAGGTCCAGAATAGGGAAATTTCTAGACACAGAAAGTAGATTAGTAGATGCTTCTGAGTAGAGAGATAGGGAGAAGGGGTGAGGAGAATGGAGGGTGATAGCTAGAGAGTAGGGGGTTTCTTTTGGAGATGATGAAAATGTTCAGACATTGTGGTGATGGTTGCACATACTTGTGAATATATCAAAAACCAGTGAATTTTGCATTTTACATAGGTGAACTGTATGGTATACGAATTATATCTCAATAAAGCTATTAAAAACAGGAGAAATCAAAGTATCTCTCCTTGCCTTGAAAGACATCTGCTTTTGGATTCAACGTATGGGCTCTCCTTACCCTTGAAAGATGATGGTGTCTCTATGTTGCTAAAAACTGAGGTGGTTTTCTTGTTGAGGGTTTGATGGGTGGTGGCCTAAATGACAGGGAAGGGGCTGGGTCTCAAGGGCTGAATGTTGGTTAAGGTTAGGGATTTGGATGCCTGAACTCTGCAGGACCCATATTTAATCTAAGGTTCTAAATGCATCCAGGCCAGCTGCTAGAAAAAAGAACCAATGGTCAGAACACCATATTGGTGTTCCCAAGGCTCTTTAGACCAGAAAATGACCCAGCACCATTGTCTGAGAATACTTTTTCAGGGAGGGCCCTGCCTGAGCCATGAGTTAGTCTAGTCACAGAAAGGTCAGGGGATGGTCACCCCTCACTCCCAATGATGCTTCAGTCCTTGATGCTGAATCCTGTGGTCACTGGGGAAGAAACCTCCATACCACTCCAGGAGGCATATGAGCCCTGAGGGAAACAGCACCCAGGGAGGGGATTAAGGGGAGAGGACCTCATGACTGCAAGGGGTCATTCTGTGGGCAGCCTGAGTCCTTCCTGTGTAAAAATGCAGGGTATATTAAATAAGGACTCCATCTAATGGTCTTATCCTTGCCTATGGGTTCTGATTCTTTTCAGGCCACATTTTAACCATGGCCCATTTCTAGGGATGAGGCCTCTCTGGCTGCTAATTCCCATTATTCAGGACATCTGGGGAAAAGGAAAAAAAAAAAAAATCCTAGTGTGGATAGTGTCCTAAGGCTACCATGTGAATAACAGTGGCCATGAATATATAATATATTCACCATAAATTAGAGTCCGCGGAAAATATTTTTTTTTTTTTTTTTTTTTTTTTTTTTTTTTTTGCTAAATCCTAGCCAAAGAGCTGGTGTAACTACTGAGATGTGGAAGTGAATTTATCTTAAACTTGCCCCAGTGCAGCTAATAAGGGAAAGCTGTCCAATCATCACAAAGTCAGCTTCTGACAGCCTGTCACATTTTCCACTGATGCACCAGACGTGACTAAACTGTGCAGGGGCTGTCTGTCCGGGATCTGGATTCCCTTTCACTGTGCTCAGCAGGAAGGGGCCAGCATCGTCCTATACCCATGTCATGAACTTGACATAACCCTTAGTAATGGAAGAGGAGGCCTGGCATGCTACCAAGCCCAGGCTTTCAGCTTAGTCTGTACACACTGTGAAATTTTTAATTATTTCAAGGTCCACACTGTACCCAATCTGCAGAGAGACCAAATTTCCAGAGGAGAAAATAAAACATGTTGCTATTTCAACAGCCATCTATTACAACACTGGACAGCAGGACTCAACGGATAGTTGATCATTCCTAAAAGTTACCACTCGGAAGACAAATTTATTATTGGTTGATCCCTCGACACATAACAAAGAAAATATAAACTCAAGGACACAAATACTGATGAAGGTATTTATGTTAAACACTCAAAAAGTTTTCATTGCCTCTTATGTTTAATTCTCTCTGCTAAAGAGTAGAATAAAATGTGAAGAAGAAAGATACATTTTAGAAGGAAGAAAGAAGAGTTAAGAACCAGCAACAAAGAAGCTGGTGTGACTTTCCTTTTTAATTTACTGTTTTTCTAGTCTGATTTTTAAAAAAAATAAAACTTCATTCTTTTTCTGTTTGGCCGCACACATTCTTATACAGTAAATCCTCTCGTGGGCCATGGCAGGGAGACAAATGAAGCGATAACACGGGAGCTGGTGGCCTGTCTGCCCTGGCCACTCTCCCCTCCTCCACACGCCATCCTTCAGTGCACACAGAACTCAGGTTCCATGAATAATTCCAGCACAGGCAGGGACTTCTTGTGCTTCATATTCAGAATAACTCTAAATACCCTAAACTCCCCAAAATTCAGGCAGAGAGGGAATTTTTTAAAAGGAAAACACCCTCAACCAACTTTCAATCTGGAGACTTCAGCCACTTGCCAAAATATGCCATCTCACTGAGCCAATAAATGGAGAGCAGGAGTGTGGCTGTAACTGGGTCAGGAGTAGGGTTTTCATTTTTCACAAGTCGGGGGGGAGGATACCAATATGGTTAGTCAGTCAGCAAGCATTAATCCTCATTAATGTCTCCCATTCAAATCCATTCTTCACTGCACAGCTGTGCAAACATAAATTAATTGGGTCATTTTGACGAAGGCATACAAGAAAAAAATTTCAATGTGAGGCAGAGGAACTAACTGGACAAATAACACATTCTTTAAATGTGTAGGAAGGACTGTACAAGCTACCACATCATAGACTGAAGGACATTCACTCAAATTCACACCACCATAAACTCCCCCATGGGAGAAGCTTCAAAGGGCAGAATGAGGTGGGGACACGTTCATGACAAAGCATATAATAAACTGCCAGAGTGAAAATACTGGCTCCCACTCCTTGCCAGATACTGTGCTATCTATTTCACAGAGCCATGTCATTTAATACCGTCACAACATCATTACTCCCAGTTTACATATAAGGTAATTAGAAGCAAAGAGATCAAATAACTTGCTTGAGGTCATACCAGCAGTAAATGGTGGAGTCACAGTGGTCAACGTTCAATTCAGGCTGACACGACTCCAGAGACCATGTTCCTAAGATGACATTGTCCTGTTTTCTATATGCTTGGCACTATGCTTGCATCGTGGAGAGCAGAAAAAAAGGTACAGTCATTTCTTGCCCTTTAAGAAACTTACAGTCTGACTGGGGAAACAGGATGGATACCTGCGAACTCATCAGAAAATAGGAACAGGAGCATTGCATTAGCACCTGCACTTTTTAGGTGAAGGAAGCCACATACAGGAGCTGGGGAAAGTGGCTACAATTTATCTGACAACTTTGAGAAGGGTTTCCACCAAACTCTAAAAAGTGAGATACTGAGAGGATGTAATACTTTAGAAAATACTGATTTATTCCTTCCATGGTATGGTTTGAACATTCAAAATCTTTCCTTTCAGAGCTCTCCCTTCAGAAAGGACAGGACAGTCAGCCCATTTCCCAGCTTCATTTTAAGGTTAATAAAAATAGCCACAGCTTCCTGGAAATCCAGGAGAAGAGCTCTCCTCTCTCTTCTCCAGAGTCTTCACTCTGGTCGAGGTGTGGCAACCTCTCCCAACCTTCAGAGACTAAGAAGGGAGGAGATAATTTGCATCATCTCTTTGGTTCTTTTCATTGGAAATGAACCATCTCAGTGCCTCTAACTGACAGAAAGGGGCAGACTGGAGCTAGGGACCCATGAACGTTCTCGGAAGAAGTGGCAGTGCTCCAGAAACTAGGAGAATGAGTATGATCATGCCAGAAATTATTCTACAATTATTTATAGCAGATGCATGACCCCCATGCCTGTAGAAGTGTTGGGGGACTCTGATAACCGTTCTCAAACAATCTGCTTCCACTCTCTTTGCTGCATTTAAATTTCTGTTGCATTCTTAACATTCAACTTCAGATGTATATGAATTTTTAAAACCCCTGCATTTTTTAACTGGGAAGACACATTACTGCGATGAGCTCCTTTTTCCCTGCATGGACAAAATTTGGTCAGAAGAGCTGGGGACGGGGGGCGGGGGGTGCTGTGTGTCACTGACGTCACATTGCTTGGGACTCAGGTTTTATAAGGAGTCAGATGAACATTCAAAAACAAATCTGCCGACCCTTACTGGGTGACCAGTAGGTCGAATGCACAGAGAGAAGGGCCTGAGAGAAGGGTCATCACTTTTCAGGCAGGCTCCCAGGTCAGCCGTGCCACTCCCGAGAGCCCGCAGTGTCGGGGTCTTTAGGACACAGCAAATATTCCCTAAATGTCCTGCCCAAAGAGCAAAGAGCTCAAAGTTGTTGGACAGTGGTTCTCAACTCCACAGAATCATACAATCACCTGGGGAACCCTAAAAATCATTCCTGCTGTGCCCTACCCCAGCGATTCTGATTCCAAGGGTCTGGGATTGGGCCTGGATACTATGATTCCAACACATAAGCAGGGTTAGAACCGCCACATTGAACACAGCCAAGTCTGAAATACCATAAGCATCAGTGAGTGTGGTTACTCAATCAACAGACACTGAAATGAACAGAATCCTTCTGCTCCTTTAACAGCTTACTCTCAATTGTATTTCTTTCTGGATCTTGAGAAACTAAGAGTCTGGGCTGCCCAGATTACAATCCTAGTTATACCACTTAGCAGTTAAGTGACCTTGGGCAAGGTATATAACTTTCCTGAGACTCCGTTTTCTTAGCAATACAAAGGGGTTAATATCAGAAGGTAGTTGAGAGGATTGCATGAAATCAAGTATGTAAATTATGTGACCCAATGTCTGGCACATGTCAAATGCAAAATAAACATTAGCTCCATGACTGATGATGATGACAATAAAAATATACCAGTTATATTTCAATAAAAGGAATGTTTTTTCTAGATGGGGTATTTATTCACAAGGCCAGGTTTTAAGGAATTGTGAAACACTGGGATGTGAGAGTTAGACATTTAGCATTCCCTTCAATTATGAATACAGGCCAACAAGTCTCAGTATTAGAACAGTACCTGTGACCTTGTCGCCGATAGAAATCACAGATATGTCTATATAATACAGTCGTGGTTGAAACCCTAAATGAGTATTTATATTTAGGGTGACCAACTGCCCTGGTTTGCCCAGGACTGAGGGGGTTTCCCTGGATGAGGGATTTGTAGTGCTAAAATTGAGAAAGTCCCAGGGAAACTACTCCCTACTGACATTCATCACTACTTCAGAATTATGGTAGTTATCGAACCACTAAATGCCACTGTTTAATGTGTTAACAAAGAAGCACCTACCCTGCCATATATCATAATTTCAAATGATATCTTGGTAAGTGTACATATGTTCACATAATCTGTGTCCTTTATAACACCTTGTATTTCATTGGATGCACTTAAAAGCATTCTTCTGAGTCCATAGGCTTCACCAAAATTGCCAAAGGGGTCCATGGCACAAAAAAGGTGAGGAAGGAAGAAACTGGGAACATTGGTTGGAAAATGAAGGTAACCATATCTTAAGTTCTTTTAGGCCTTGCAACCTAAAAATATAGAAGACATAGGCATGTACCTCCAAAGGCACAAGTAGATAATCAGTCAATGGAACCACTTTCCCATTATCAGGAGTCTGTCTCCTAATCCTACATATAGTAACCTGGGAGTCTCCCTAATTTCTGCACTCCTGATGACATACATATGTGCATCTAGTTACTTATATCATTGTAGAGTTAACTCCATCTTGACAGTTATTGACTGGCGTATCTATTAGGTCTACAAGTTTCCAGTAACTACAAATGCTTCCCCTAAGAATCATAATTTGACAGAACCTAAAACTTTCCATGAATTAAGACAACAGAAAATTGGATTTTAAAAGATCAAGTTTTGGGGTTCCTGGATGGCTCAGTCACTTGAGTTTCCCACTCTTGATTTCAGCTCAGGTCATGATCTCATGGTTCCTGAGTTTGAGCCCCACATCTGGCTCTGCACTGACAGCACAGAACCTGCTTGGGATTCTTTGTCCTCCTCTCTTTGCCCCTCCCCCACTCATGTGTGCCTGTGCACATGCGCTCTCTCTCTCATCTAAAAATAAATAACTAAACTTAAAAAAAAGATCAAGTTTAAAGAAATGACCAAAAATAAACTTAATCCTTACCGAATACCACTGAGCTTCTGACAGGCACCAGCTCCCATCTTCCCTAACTGCCACCGCTGACCACCGTTCCAGAACTCTCCCACAGGGCAGCAGGAGACCACTTCTCTTCTGATCAATGTAACTGTAAGCTCCCAGCCCAATGTGACCAGAAGGCAGAGTTCTCATGATCGCCCTTGTCCCAGTATATACAGATTTCTTTACTTCCCTGTCATTTTTACAAAATCTTCTCACTAACAAAGTGGACCTCTCCTTTTTGCTCTTAAAAAAATCTTCTTCTACATCTTCACAATTATCAGGGAAGTCCTCAAAATGGCTCAGAAAGGTCTTGGCAGGTGGACTGTTAGTCAAGTCCTCCCTGCAAAAGCTGTCACTTGAACATACCGCATCAGCCCTTTGGCAAGAAGCTTCGAAGCACAAGTATCTGTCGTTTAAGGCATCACAATGATCACACTGCAGCTGCCCATTCTTATTATCACAGTTTTCTGCCAATTCCATGAGTTTACAAGTATATGCCATATAATTTTTCTGTCGCTCCCCACGAACACCAGGCAGTGGTACACAGTTACCACAATCATCCAAAATCAGGTTGTCTGACAAGGTACAGAAAGTGTCTGACATTCTTCTGTCGACTTCGTAATGAAAGTGAAATGCTGCCAGGCCGCCGTCAGGGTGTGCCCGGCCGCTCTCTATGATGGCCGACTGATTTCCTAAGGGACTAATGTCCATGGGAGGCCCGTCCACTTCCAGTTGAATTCCAGGGAACACCTTTCTTTCCAGTGAGGATGGGATTCCAGTTTCCAAACACAGGCCTTCCTCCATGACAGAATCGCACGTGTCATAACACTGGCTCTGAGGAAGGCTGCACTGGCTGTTTTTCAGTACGTTGTTGCAGTTAATATTGAGGTTTTTCACAGAATCTGGCATGCTTTCCTCCCAGTACTTCTCATTGCTGTTCTCATCACTCATTATCTTCTCCCTTGCTATGGAGACAATCTCGGGCAAGTTGCTTCCAGAGGATTCTTCTTTAAGCTTGTTCAGTCGTGAGATGGTGGAAGTCTGACCACTCTGCCTGACACTATGTGCCTTCGGAACACTGACGTCTGAGACCTTTTCACTACTTTCATCTAAAGCCGACTGAGACGATGTCACCTTTCTTTGAGTCACAGGTGTGAGAACAGAAGCTGCCATTTCTTCAGAAGTCATCTTGACCAACACACAGGTTTTAGCTATTGCTGTTTCTTCTCTCTGCTGATCATGTCAAGATTTTTATAAAACAACTTATTATTAAAATAATCTCAGATCTACAAGTCCTGAGAAACAGTGTGACAATTCCTTTCATTCAGGTGCATTAAGAGCCAAATAAATTTCTCCAGTTATAACTTCCTATCATGTGTAATATGTTTTTCTAGACCAGGGTTTTAAGGTGGTAGTTCAATTTTCTTTCCTCTGTTATTTGAAGTAATTCTTTTGGAGATTTTTACTCGGGATTGCATTCTGCAACTTCTGATCTCTCACTGACTTACTAACGATTAAAAATCCAGTTTGAATGTTTCCTGTAAGAAAAAGACATGATGTCAAACACTGTGGCACTAAATAAATTTTTAAAACCGAACTTGTAACTCTAAGCTAATGCAAAATATGAACCAATTCTGAATATGAAGAGTTTTGCAATTGATAGTTACTTTTAATGTTTTTGGTATTTATTTCTCTGATATAATATTTCAGAAATTCTGTTTCCAGCCAAAGTAGAGTAACAACAGAGACCAGAATTACTCCCCTGCCTTAAACAACTGAAAAAATCAGAAAAAAAAAAAAAAAAAAAAAAGAAAGAATGGTTTTTAAATACTGAACAACAGGGAACACAGAACAGTGATTCCTGAAATAAGAAAACAACAACAAATGAGGTGAATCCTATAAATGCCCTAGCTTACAGTTTGAGAGTTTCTAGGCCATAGGGGAGGGAAGGGGAACTCAGGCTGAACCCAACAGAGTTCTTATTTAAAGGAAAGAAAGTTGAGTGTTCAATGAGACCATAAAAACTAGAGAAAGAAGACATGTTAAGTGGAGAGGAGCAAAGATAAGGGTGGTTGCAGGCTTCTCATGAGAAACAATGCAAGCTATGGGGAGGTGTTTAGGGAGATGGGTGAAATTGAGGGTAGAGATTAAAAAGTACACTTATCATGTAATAATAAATAAATGAATAAATAAATAAATAAATAAATAAATAAGATAAAACAAAATAAGAGACAATGCAAGCCAGATGAGAGTAGAGTCTATCTTTAAAGTACTGAAAGAAAAAAATACTGCCAACTTAAAATTCTATACCCAACAAAAATATCTTTTGAAAACAAAAAAAAAAAGAAAAACTTTCTAGACATACAAAAGCTGAAAGAATTCATCACCAACAAATTTGCATATAAGAAACAGTAAAGGAAGTCCTTTAGAAGGAAAACAATACCAGATAGAAATGTGGATCCATGCAAAAGAATAAAGAGCACGGAAAATGTTAAGTATGTATGTAAATACAATTTTTTAAAAATTGTAAACCACTTGAGATAGTTAATCTTTTAAAGCAAAAATAATAGCAATGTATTGTGGGGTTCCTAACACATGCAGAAGGAAAAAATAGCACAAGGTCACGAGAAGGGAAATGGAAGTATATTGTTACAAGATTATTTTCTAAGTGAATTGGTGTAACATTACTTAAAGGCAGGCTGTCATAAATTAAAGATGCATACTATAAGCCCAATACAGCCACTGTAAGAAAAAATATAGGTAATAAACCAAAATATTAGGACCATAAAAATTTTCAAATAATCAAAAGGCAGAAAAAGAGGAAAAGATGAACAAAGAACAGAAGTGGCAAATGTGACTTTGTGTGCGTGTGTGTGTGTGTGTGTATTCTTTCCATTCACTTTAATAAGAAAGTATTCAAGTCAAAGTACGGAAAGAGCCCAAATGCCCATCGATGGATGAATAGATAAAGAAGATTTGGTATACACATATAATGGAGTATTACTAGGCAATCAAAAAGAATGAAATCTTGCCACTTGCAACTACGTGGATGGAACTAGAAGGTATTATGCTAAGCAAAATTAGCCAGAGAAAGACAAATATCATATGACTTCACTCATGTGAGGAATTTAAGACACAAAACAGATGAACATAAGGGAAGGGAAGCAAAAATAATATAAAAACAGGGATGGGGACAAAACATAAAAGACTTAAATACAGAGAACAAAAAGAAGGTTGCTGGGGGGGGGGGTTGTGGTAAGGGGGATGGGCTAAATGGGTAAGGGGCATTAAGGAATCTACTCCTGAAATCATGTTGCACTATATGCTAAGTAACTTGGATGCAAATTTAAAAACTTATTAATTAGTTAATTTAAAGAAATTACACTTAAAGAAATTATTCAGGTGAATGTGGACATAAAAATTTTCAGTTTACGAAAAGTATTCTTAAAAAATAATTTATTTTTATTCCTCAAATTATTGAACCCTGTTCTACACTGGGAACTATGTAATGGGGCTAGATATCCCTGCTTGTGATTCTATTGAGAGAGGGAGAACTGAACAAATTTCAATCTGGTGTGGTAAGTGTAATTATCAAGGATATACAAGGCACCACGGGATCACAGGTGTCCTTCATAAGTATACCATTCCTTTGTAAGTGAAGCCGTCCTTACCAAGACAACTGATGAGCATTCATACTCTGCTGTCAACACCAGATTTAACCCATTTTTGCCCTTTCCCACACGGGTGTCCCTCTTCCCCATGCTTCTCCCTTTTCCTCTTGTCCCAAAGAAGCAGCAACCTACCCCTCTTCCCTTACATATATGCCCCTCAAGCGCAACCACAAAGTCTCACTGGCTCCCAGCACATGCAGTCTTCACAACTACCTTAAAAAATCAGAGGACATCCTGTCAGTCGGACACTTCACAGGAAGTCAATGAGCCCACACAGAGCAGCAGTGTCCTGGTTCAACCGAACCCTTCCACCTTTCACATCCTCCTTCCAACCTGGTTTCTTTTAAATTTTCTTCAGAAAAAAATGCATCTATTATTTTTGGAGAAATATGCTCAGTGTAAAACAATTCAAAAAATGCAGGAAAACACACAAAAAATTTCAACTTAACATAAACCCCACTATCCAGAGATAACCACTATTAATACTTTGAGTAAACTCCTTCCATAATGCTCCCTATGCATCAACACACAGAGATATAGGTATATGATTACACAAATACCAGATCATGCTGTATATCCTACTTTATACCTGCTTTTTTTTTTTTTTTACAAATTCCAATTCATGAACAACTTTTCATGTCAAGAACCAAATAGATAATTTTAATGGCTTTTGGCACTACCTTGGTTTCCATATCTTTGCTCTATTTTTTAGAGTAACTTTTAAAGCCAAAGCCTTCAGACTGACTGTTATTTGTCCTTTCTCACCTATGAGGAAGGTCATTCAAAGCATGTACTGCCTCACCCCTGTTCTAAGCATTTCAAAATTACTATCTCATGTAATTTTCACTCAATCATACAAGATAATGTGATGGTTTTAAAATATGTCCACAAATTCTTTGTAGAGCCTAACTGCCTTCCCCTTGCATGGAGACCGTACTTGGTGACTTTTTCCAACATACAAAATGTGTTGGAAGTAACAGTGTATGACTTCTGAGAATAGGTCATAAAATGTCATAAAAGTTATTGAGGTTTCCTTTTGTTCTTCCTCTCGTTTGTTCTGGAGGAAATCAGATGTCATGATATAGGAAGAGCTCCCTGTGGCAAGAACTGAGACCTCCTGCCAAAAGCCACTGGAATGAGCCATCTTGGAAGGGGATCCTCCAACACCAGTCAAGGCTTCGCATGACTGCAGCCATGGTCTATACGTCTATATGACTTTAACCTCATGAGCAAGCCTGAGCCAGAAGCACTCAGTTCCCAAATTCCTGAGCCATAGGAAATGTGAGATAATAAATGTTTACTGTTTTGAGACATTGTTTTGAGGTAATTTGTTGCACAGCAAGAGAGAACTAATACAGAACAGTTCTACTATGATCCACATTTGACAGATTAGAAACCCAAGCACAGAGAAGCTGAGTCACTTGCCAAAGATCACACTGCTGGAAAATGGTGGAGTCAGGATTCAAACCCAAGAAACCTGACTCCAGAATCTGTGCTCTCCACCACAGTTATGCTGCTTTATTGCTAACTAGTTTGAAACCTTATCGGTTTGTATTTCTGATGTCCGCTGGATGCAGAGATCCATGCCTTCTAGGAGGATCCTCTTTTATCTGAGTTTGTCTCTGGCAGGCTGAGATCTTTGTTTTGTGGTAGTCAGTACTGAACAACATCCGAGAGAGCTGACTCCCTGAAGACTCCATCTCAGGTCATTCCTTTATTCAACATATTCTTTTTTTTTTTTTTTTTAATGTTTATTTTTGACAGAGAGAGAGAGAGAGAGAGAGAGAGACGGAGCATGAGTTGGGGAGGGGCAGAGAGAGAGGGAGACACAGAATCCGAAACAGGCTCCAGGCTCTGAGCTGTCAGCACAGAGCCCGATGCAGGGCTCAAACTCACAGACCGTGAGATCATGACCTGAGCCGAAGTCGGACGCTCAACCGACTGAGCCACCCAGGCACCCCTCAACATATTCTTATTAAGTACAAAATTAAATGAGGCAGGAATTTCCCCTTGATTTCTTTATAAGCTAATAGATCATCAGGTAAGGTATAGTGCAAATAGGGCTATAATCTGGGTTACCCCAGAGGAAGAGCATCTAAATCAGATAGTGGGGACAAGGTGAGGGTGATTGCCATGGAGGGTTTCCTGAAGAAGACGATGAGCAAGCCGAGTTTTGAAAGACAAGAAGGAATCAGCTAGATAAAGAAGTGGGATTAACTTTGCAGAAAAGAGCAAATGTGGATTCTCACGGAGAAAAACAATAAGACATTGGCACCTGGCACTTCAGGCAACTATTTTAACCACTTTGGGTTTGGTCTCATTGTCCTATAAGACAGAAATAAAATTACCTATTTGATCAGATTGTGAAGAAAATGCTTTGGAAACCAAAAGTTAAGGACAAATGCTTGTCATTCTATGCCTTGAGAAGTTAAGCAGCTCTGTTGGTGACGTGGTGTTGAATTTACTTTTGCCAGATATACCCATTCCACTCACCAGGTTCGCTTAAACTTAAATTTCAATTCGATAACTGGGGCTGACCCCCTGAATCCCAGCTGCATGACCACAAGCCTGCTATATGATCAATCTCGAATTATATGTTCCACTTCTTTAACATCAGCATAAATCATATGTATTTTATATGTCCATCAATAAATGTTAATTTTCTACCTCCCTCCTCTTGGGAAGCTCTAGGTTGTCTGTGAGGGAAGATGGAATAGGTTAAAGTTGGCTAAAGAAAACCTGAAGCACTGAAAGAAGACCACGGTCTAACAGTTTTGAAGAAGAAAGAGATGGAGAAAAAGATTCTTCTTTTCTTAATGTGGTTTGTAGGGAAGACTAGAGAAGGACCAGCCTGGGAGAGATCAAAGGATGCGTGGGCTAAGAATATGGTAGAACAAGAAAGAACTTGTCAAGGTAGCATTTCTAAGCTAGAGATGAATTGGAATGGATAATATGTCTAGGGAATGACTGGCCATGCAATGATAGGGCTATGTAGGTGGTGCTGGAAATCTTAGCCAAAGTGGTAACACAAGACAAAGAAATGAAAAGTTTAAGAAGAATCAGGAGTGACACAGAGTAAATTTATAGCTTCAGGGTAGGGAAATATCAGTCACAAATAACCTTGCTGACAAATTTCCATGGGCTAAATTAGGGGCTGGCAAACTACATACCAAGGTCCAAATCTGACCTGCTATCCATTTTGGTAAATAAAATTTTATTGGAACACAGACGTGGCCATTCATTTATGCAATGTCTATGGCTGCTTTTGCATTACAATGATAGAGTTGATAAACTATGACAGAAACTATGTGGCTTGCAAAGCTAGAAATATTCACCATCTAACCCTTTATAGAAAAAGTTTGACAAACTGTTTGCTAGATAAATAAGTTAATAAAATGCCTGGTTAGAGCCAGAAAACTGAGTGGGAGGTATACCCATCTTCATGTAATTTAAGAACTAAGATGAGGAAATATTCTTGTTACATATTGTTTCAAAAGGCAGGATCATGGCCAAAACAAATGAATTATTGGGGAGGCATGTTCTGGCTTAGCTTGATAAAGAATTCTAACTTGTAGAGCTATTTAACAAGGGAGAAGCTATTCTGGATGGTAGTCTTCTCACCATTGATATAAAGATTTAAATAGAGAGGCATAGTGTTCAGCATAGCAGGTGTTCAATAGGTGTTGAACAAATATTAGAATGAATGAATACTGTCTATAATGTTTAATTTAAAAAATAATGACAAATAAATACTTATTGATCATGTATCATGTAACAGGCATGTTCTAAGCACAGTGTACATAATATCCCTTAATCTTTATAATAGCATTATCGGTAGGGTGGCAGAAACTACTAATTGTCCCTCAAAATCTGTTCTCACTTTTTCTCAATAATAGAACTTCTGAATTTTGGCCAAGCATATGGTCATCCCTTTAATGGCCTCCCTTATAGCTAGATATAGCCATGTCACTGTCATTACTAATTAGATATAAGCAGAAGAGGTTTGTTATTTCTGGGAAGATTTTTTGAACAGAAAGGGTGTGCCTTTCTCCTCCCCCTTTCTACTTTCTGCTGGCTGGAGGGAAGGCATGATGACTGGAGCTGAAGTAGCTATATTAGACCATGAGGTAAACAGAAGAATGGACACCTTTCATAGTAAAGAAACAAGACAGAAGTCTTGGATTTGGGGGAAAGAAAAATAAAATTCTATATTGTTTAAGCCACCATTATTTTAGGTTTTCTGTCATTCACATCAAAACTTTTTCCTAACTAATAGGTGTGAATACTATTATCACCCCATTTTATGGATGATGCTCAGAATATTTGAATGGCTTATCTAAAAGTACAGAGATGTGATATAACAAGGAAGCTATGTAGTGAATTCCTGCATTGGAGGGGAAGTTATATTCACTAATTCAAGTATGTCGCTAATTTATTTATTAGGTTTTTAGATTTATTTAATATTTAAGGCCAGATGATTGTGTCATAAAGAACAATTAAATGAGAAAAATATTAAATGCAAACACATTGGTTTTTATGATTGTCAACGTCAGAAGGATGTGGGGTTTAACAACAACAAAAACTATCAGACAACTGTCAGTTATTTATTAAGTACCTGTTATCTTCCAGAGTTAAGAAGGCAAGGTGGTTATGGAACAGGAGATCAGGAAAGCTCTGATGGAGGAAGATTTAACCTGGAACTTTGCAAAGAGGTAGCAATTAGTTGTATCCATAACCAAGAAAAATACCTTGGGTAAAAGGAACGGCATGAAGAAAGATAAAGAAGTAGGAAAATACAATGCATAACTATAGATTCATCTGAAGTTCTTAGGAGAACATTGACTCCAATCAAAGAAAGGGAAAGTTGCTCAGTAATTTCACCAGCATGGAAAGAAATACTAGGGCAACTGTCAAAGCTGATAACAGAATGCAATAGTCTCTATTTCATCTTTAAACCTAGAGGATTTTATAGAGTTCCTTTCAGTATCATGTGTATGACAGATAAATAACTGTGCCACAGTTATCTATTTATGCATTCTCTTCCCCAAAGCCCATTCTGCAGTGAGATTAAAGAAAATATTTTGCCTACACAACCCTTCCTCCCTTTCTCCCTACTACAGGCACACCCACACCCAAGCCCTACATGATGAGTCAGTCTTCACTCTTTCTTCTCCACTGAATGTCTGCTGCTCCACTCCCTCCTGGACTCCTTTCTCTGAACTATTATGATGGAAACTCCAAAACTTACAAAGAAACAAAGCTTTTAAAACATTCCACAAAGGCACTGGTGTACTAATCTGGGTCCTCTTCCAAGACCTTAAAGACTTAGCCCTTTGTAACTTCCACTCCCTTTATTGGAAAAGTTTCAGAGTCTGGGATGCTAGACTTGTGACCCAGAAAACCCAGAGATAACCCTAATCTTTATACTCTGTGCATATTAAATATCAGGAGTTAACTGATAGGTAGGTGAGAAAGTTATACAAATATTTTTTAACTAATACATTGACGAGGTTGCCAATATAGAAAAACAGAGTATCACAAAAAAAGTTTGTTCATAACAGGTTAATTCTCAACTGTAAAACTCCCAAAGAAAGGAAATCCTCACTATAAACACAGTCTCTGATTAGTCTGCAAATCACCGCTCTCTCCCTATTGCTCTCCTAGAAATATGGAATCAAAGACATTAGTAGAATTTTAAGCCAAGAGTGGAGGCAGATAGGATTGTGGTGTTGTGACATTCACAGCACTCCCTCTCCTTTGCTACGGTACAAATATGTCAAGAAATTCCGGAGTTATATGTATGTGCGCACATGCACATGCACACAGAGATGTATGTTTTTGGTAAGAGATGAGAAAAGAGAAAAAGTGAGAGTCAGAAGGTCGCATTAGACCCTCCATGATTTAGTCCCAGTCTATTTTTTTCAGCTTCATCTCTGACCAATACCTAGGAGAAAATATCCTGTCATACTGGTCTTTTTGCCATGTACTGAACCAGCTTAGCATTAATGCCTCTGTGCATTTCCCTTCCCACTGTTCTCTAACTCTGCTAAGACTCCTTCACCCAACTCCGGTGGCATTTCCCCTCTGTAACCCTCCCTGATACCCACTGTCAGCATTAATTGCTCTTATCTGTTTCCCACAGTTCTCCCTACATTTCACCAGTACAAACATGTCATGAAACACTATACTGTAGCTATTAACTATATAGGACCACTGCATGAATTGAAAGCTTGTGAAGAACAGAGACCTTGCATCTTTAAACTTAAGGAGTTTTAGAGATACCCTGCATCCCACATTCCTGGCATGGTATCAAGGTATACAGTTGGTCTCAACAGACATTTGATTCTTTCCTTCTTTTCCATGGCTCTTTGAGCCCAATATTTGTCCATTAGGACCTGGATTCCTTAAGGGCTTTCAGTCTTCTAGATTCTAACCTTTTCCTGTTTCAATCCATCCCATATTACCTTCAGAAAAATCCTCCCCAAACAGCATTTTCATCATATCACTCTTTTTACTTGAGAAAAAACAGAGTTCCATTTTATCCAATGTAGTAAAGCCACACTTTATCCTAATCCTTAAGAACATCCTCAATTTCTTAAAAACACAAAAAAAATTCCTTTGCCTGGGATTGGTAATGTAAATTAATATATCAATTTGGGGAGAAATAACATTTTAATAATATTGAGGTTTCTAATCCATAAACATGATACAGCTAGTTAGCACTATAGCTCTTTCTCTTTCTCTCCATATATACGGAGAATATATGTATGTATATGCACACACACATCTATGTATATATACATATATCTTTTTGGCCATTTGCTAACTATTTTATTATTATTTAAAAGCTTTGCATAAAACAAATATATGATATTCTCAGAGCTAATATTTACTTTGAAATGCCTTTATATTAGAACTGTCATGGACATCTAATAGTATTTTAAAAACAAAATGCTGAGACAAGATGTGCTCTGGAATTAAATTGGCTTTTTTTTTAAGTTTTTTTTTTTTTTTTAATTTATTTTGAGAGAGAGAGACAGACAGAGAGCACAAGCAGGGGAGGGGCAGAGAAGGAGAGAGAGAGAATCCCAAGCAAGCTACCCACTGTCAGTGTAGAGCCCGATGTAGGGCTCAAACTCAAAAACTGAGATCATGACCTGAGCCAAAACCAAGAGTCAGACACTTAATCGACTGAGCCACCCCAGCAGCCCTAAATTGGCTTTAAACTGTGTTTAGGTAAAAGAGCTCCTGCCATGTTTATTACTTTCACTAATACAACATGTTGTGTGATAGCTGGGCCTAGCAGCTGTCTCAGTTACGAGTGATATTTATGTAAACGCAAACTTAAAAAAAGAAAACTCTGTAGATCCTGAGGAGACAGGAAGCCCTTCTCGACTATTTTCTGCATGTCATGGATGAAAGAGCTGCTACATGGGCAGTCTGTTTTTACTGTGTGTGTGCTGAAATGTCGCTCAGCTGAATTGGGTGTGCTCACAGGAGGCAGAGGATAGCGGGGGAGTTATTGGCTATGTTGTATAGGGGTGGGGGCAGAGTCAACCACACAGCCCTGCGGAGCCTACACAGGAAAATCAAATCATGCATAGTATTGTTGTCTGAATATGAACTCTTAATAAGTTACTGAAACAAAGGATTATCTCGTGGTTCCTCAACAATTTTTGGTTCATCTGGAACCTTCCATGAAGGTGCCAAAGAGTTACCAAGGCAGTTAGACCAGGGAAGCCCAGAGAAGAGAGTCTGACAGGTGATGCCACTTTTTCCACGATGAATTTGCTCTTTTGAAAGTCATGGCTGAGAGGCTGAGACACAGATTACTGTTTATTATAAACATGCAACTCAGGAACAGCCAGATGGAAGAGAAGCACAGGGCAAGGTATGAGAAAATGGTAAGTAGCTTCCATGCCGTCTCCAAGCACACTACCCTCCCCAAATCTCCACATGTTCACTAGCCTGGAAGCCCCATACATATCTTCTTTAATTTATCTTAGTAATATTTTGTATTTATCTATACAGAGGTCGTGCACATCTTTTGTTAAATTTGTTCCTATGTTAGTGTTGTTATTAGAAATGGAATTATTTGGGGCGCCTGGGTGGCGCAGTCGGTTAAGCGTCCAACTTCAGCCAGGTCACGATCTCACAGTCCGTGAGTTCGAGCCCCGCGTCGGGCTCTGGGCTGATGGCTCAGAGCCTGGAGCCTGCTTCCGATTCTGTGTCTCCCTCTCTCTCTGCCCCTCCCCCGTTCATGCTCTGTCTCTCTCTGTCCCAAAAATAAATAAATGTTGACAAATAAATAAAATTAAATTAAAAAAAGAAATGGAATTATTTTACATTTCATTTTCCAGTTGTATGCAGCTAGTTAGTATGCAGAAATACAATTGAATATCGTGTCTAGACAATATAACTTATACCCTTGCTAAATGCAATTATTACTTTCACGGATATTTTGTAGATGACTCGGGATTTTCTATATGGACATCCATGTCATCTTCATATAAAGAAAGGTTTATTCTTTCCAAAATGCATACTTTTTATTCTTGCCTTACTGCACAAGCTAGGATCTCCAATTATGATACTAACAGAACTATGGAGACCATACATCCTTGCCTTGTTCTCAGTCTTAGAGGGAGAGTATTAAATACGCCACTATTTAATGTGATATTAGCTATGTATTTTAAATGCCCTTTATCAAACTGAGTCAGTTGAACTGAGTCAGTCCAACTCTTGATTTCAGTTCAGATTATAATCCCAGGGTCGTGGGATAGAGCCCCATGTCAGGCTCCATGCTCCATGAGATTCTCTCTCTCTTTTGCTCCGCCCCTTGCTCCTCTCCCCCACTCATGCGTTCTCTCTCTTTAAAATAAAATTAAAAAAAAAAAAGAAAAGAAAATGAACACCAGCCCCTATATCACACCATACACAATAATTAATTCAAAATGGACTATAAAGCTAAAATAAAATTGAAAACTATAAAACATCTAGAAGAAAACAGGTAAAATCTTCATGACCTTGGGATACAGAAAAAATTCTTAGGACACAAAGGGAAAAAAAAGACAAAATGGACTTAGTCAAATTTTAAAACCTCTTCTCTGAAAGCAAGAAAAAAGAAAAAAAAGACAAAGCACAGATTGGGAAAAAATATTCACAAAACATGCATCTGCAAAAGTACCTATATCCAGAAAATACATAAAACTCTTATAACTCAATAAGCAGTTAACAACACAATTGCTTTTAAATGGACAAGAGATTTGAACAAATACCTCATAAATACATGAATACTTCATATATATATATACACATATAAATGTGTGTATATATTTATATATGTGTGTGTGTGTGTATATATATATATATATATATATATATATATATATATGGAATATAAGGAAATTGTGACAGATCAACAAAATTTCTATACGAAAAAAATATGAAGCTCAATCCTTTCCTCACACCACACACAAAAGTTAACTCAAAATGCATCACAAAATGGATCCTACATGTAAAAGCCAAAATTACAAAAGTTCCAATAGGAAATATAGGAGAAAATCTTTAGAACCACTGGAGTAAGCAGAAATTTCTTAGGCTGAACACAAAAGAAAAACAAATGGATAAATTGCAACACAATTAAAAACACCTGCTCTTCAAAAGATAATCCATTACTGTATGGTAGAAAATATCTGTAAGATAAATATCTAATAAAGAATCTGCACCCAGAATACATAAAAAAACTTCTACAACTTGATAATGAGAAGACAAACAACACTATTTTTTAAAGTGGGCTAAAGTTTGAATAAGCACTTTACAAAAGAATACAAATGACATAAAAGGACATGAAAAGATGTTCAATGTCATTAGTCATCAGGGAAATACCAATTAAAATCACAATGAGATAGAATTCATCCCCACTAGAATAGCTAACATTAAAATGACTAGCCATACCAAAGTTGGTGTGAACATGGAGAAAATGGAATATTGTGGTGGGAATGTAAAATGGTACAGCCACTTTTGAAAACAGTTTGGCAGTTTCTTATAAAGTTAAATATACATTTACCAGATGACAAAATTCCACTGGCAGAAATAAAATAAAAGCATATATCCACAAATAGACTTATATGCAAATGGCTGTAGCAGCTTTATTCATAACAGCCCAACCTGGAAGCAACCCAAAAGTCTATCAACAGATAAATAAACCACCTGTGGTATATTCATACACTAGAATACTGCTCAGGAATAAAAGGAATGATATTCTGATTATACAACATATATGGATGAATCTTAAAAACATTAGGCTGTGTGAAAGAAGCCAGACACTGAATGATTCCATTTATATGAAGTTTTACACCTGTGCTAATATAGTAGCTACTAGCCACATGTGGCCATTTAAGTAAAAATTTAACTTAAATTAAGTATATTAAAAATTCAGCCCCTAAGCTGCACTAGCCACATTCTGAGTGCTCAATGGTTGTATGTGGCTTGTGAACTGTATAGTATAGCACAGATAAGACTATAAAATGGCACAAAGGGGTGGTGTATACTCCTCCAACTGTATACTTTACCCCTATCAGCATTTCCAGTAGACTGCAGGCTGCATTTCAATCCCACCTGTGCTCTTAGCCAGCTCTCAGCACTGAACAACCTGCTCAATTGTACAATATGGTGCTGACATAGCACTATGGCAGTGGAATCATTCAATCTGAGTTTGGATCCCATCTCCAGTTAACCTTGCTAAGGCTTAATTTTTATATCTGTAAAACGGGGGGGGGGGGGGCTAATAGTTTCTCATGTAACCTTCACAATAATACTATAAAGTAGTAATTCCTCAAAAAATAGTACCCTTTATTCTCATCATTATAAAAACTGTCCCAGAGTCATCACATATTCCTTCCTGATGTAAAACCATGTTTATTTCTTTTAAATCACCCCCCAGGACTATAATAACAAAGGCTCAATAAATATTTGCTCACATATTGCTTTGTCCGGAACATTATTTGTATGTTAGTACGTGATGATTTTTTTAAAAAATCTCATCCAGTGCAAGCAGTTAAATTATTCTTTAAGTTTGTCTCTACAAGTGTACTGGGTGCTAGCATGAGTGCAAGGGACTACATGACTTCACAAGAAGAGAAAGGCACAATCCCTGCCTACAAGAAAATCATTTGCTATTATGGAGCCATAAAGAAAAAACTTACGATATGAGCTAATATCATAAAACACTGAATAGTCCAGGCAGTTAAAAAGTGACAGAATCATTCAATAATGTGTGTACTAATTAAGCAACTGATAAAAAAAAAAAAATGACGATACAAATGGCAGAAATCAGCATGAACTCAAGTCTTATCAGCAAAGACTTCCCAGAGAATGTCATAGTCTTTAAAAGAGGACTTTGCCCTGGGAAGTAAGGCCAGGGAGAAAATGGAGGAGAGAGGGAATTTTGGCCATGTCTTGGAGATGGGATGGAAGGTTGTAGGCTGACTGGCATGTCAGAGTATATGCCAGAGGCTACTCTGCCCTCACTAAGCAGAACAGCAGCAGAAGCAGCAGAACCATCCTGGATAGGTGCTGGAAAGTTCTCCCATCAGGTCAAGGCAGTCATTGTGGAAGCCTTGCAATGAAGGGGAAGACAAAAGTGGGAAGAACCCAGAGCCACTTCCTTAAAGCCCTTGCATTACCTATCCTATGCATTAAAAATATAACAGGCTTCCCCAGACAGCCAATTGCCACCATTCAGTTGGGGTACATATAACTCATGTTACAAGCAATTTTTAATTAATTGATAGTTTGCAATATCAACACACCCATTCACTATTTTTTTTTTCAAACTGGTATTCTATAAGTCATTCCTCAATTAATGTAATTGTATTTCCAAAGAATTAAAAATACATGTGATGAAATGTAACTTACTCTGGATGAGATAAACATAACAGAACAGCTCTACTACCCTAACACATTCTCACATTACAGTCTCTCAGTAAAATGATCCTGATTTAATCAATTTAGGATATGATTCAGCTCCTGCAAACTCTTTTCTTCATGCCTGTGTTTCTTGATCTCCTTCCTACCTGGGTCCCCCACATCTGATATCTAGCCTACATTTCATCATCTCACGGAGTAAAACATTTTCCAGACTAAATAACTCTCCAGTTTCATAGAGATTCGCCTATAAAGCCCTAACAGATGGAAAGCATTTTAAATCCACATACTTAATGCATAAGATAATCATTTCTAGCCATTTTCTTTTTTATATTTACATTATATTTAACACCAGCACCAACAAAGATCTTCAGAGGTCTTCTGGTCAACAAGCTTAAAAATTACTCCTGTTCCTTATGGATGCCCACCAGTGACATCAAATTCTGGGTGGAAGCCGAAGCCAACAGCTGACAAACAGCTGATATGATTCTACTGGATTGTTTTCAGTACAGTTAAAAATGCAAATGGAACACCTCATTAAAACTCAATGTCCATTTTAGTTGTGCCTCTGATTTCTCACGAAGTCATCATCCAAATGGGAGAAGAAATATTATTCATACTTTTTACCTAATTGAAAAAAAATGAGGCAAATAAGCTTTTTGTATTTTGTTTTTGTTGTTGTTGTTTACATTTTTTTAGTCTGTAAGTCAGAACCTTGACATTCTTGCTATTTTTCAGGGCAGTGTCACCCAAAGTACAGAGCTGCTTCCGAGTCCACAATCTGTAACAAGCAGGGTTGCTCAGACCTGTATTACCAGCTTTCAGGACATTCTTGAGCCTCTAACAAGTGATGGAGGGTAGCGGGTACCCAGGGAGGGTGAGGATATGCAGGAGGAAGCAAGGAGCCATGAGTTGGCCAGTCTCAGGATGTGGGTGGTGTGGGCTCCTCAGGAAATCAATGATGTCACATGACAGTTGGTAAGGTGCAGTTCATTTTGTTACTATTATATCATTATTCCAAATACTAGTTACGATTTTTATAAGTTCCAGGGCTAAAATTAAAAAAGCAAGTTTTGGCAAGAGTGTTGTACCTTGTTCCATACTGTTTAACAAATAGCACATGTTATATTTTTCTGATTATAAAGCAATACTGATTTACTGTAGAAAATTTGAAAAAAGTCTGATAAGCATAAAGTAGAAAAGATAAGGTAAGATCATTAGGTAAGTCCTAATTTTCTTATAACTTCCTTCCAGTTTTCCATGAACATACATCTTTTAAACTGAAATTTAAAACTGAAATTATATTGTATACTCCATTTTTATCCTGCTCCAGTTGTGTATTATCTAAAGGAATAACTTTTGAACATAATGAAATCTATATAAACATCAACATTCCCTTTCCCAATGTTCTAAACATTATTTTAAAAAGGAGGAGATCAGGGAAAATTATATAATCTGCTCCCCTGAAATCAAGCCTAATCTCGCCTGTTTAATGTATTTATAATACTGCCCCATCCTTGGAATACAATAACTTCCACTCGATCTTTCTTGAAATGGCTGGTCAACCAAAAGGGTATGATTCATTCGTGCACTTATTCAAAAGAAGTTTTTTAAACACCTAACTATGTGCCAAATCTTATGCTAGGCACTAAGTATAAATGTTCCATAAAACTACTGACTCTAATTGAAATTTATCAAAGAGATATATGCTAGGTTCAGGTGTTGTTTATAATATTAAACTAGGAGGAACAGAGCCAAGTTTGAGGGTGATCTAATCAAAACCAGACTCTCCAACCCACCAATTTGACACTCACCTCAGCCAGGGTGGTCTGCTCTGCTGCTCCCCGAACCTGCCTATTCACCCCCACTTTTGTGTCCTGTTCATCACTTCTGAGCCCCCTCTACCTTCCTTTCTCCACAGCCACATTCTACTCAGGAAGCTTCTTTGATCACTCTCAAACTACTGCTGCACCTACCATCCAGAACATTCTTGAGACAACCTTAATTGCCCTTGTTCCAGAGTGGCGTGGTGATAAGTATCTGGGACGGGTGCCAGAGCTTCATTTTCTTAATTATTTCCCACAACTAAGCACTACATGCATTACTGCCAATCACCTAACCATTCCTCTCAGGACTTTCTCCACATGAACCCGTCTCTGAAAAGATTTTTCAAGGAAAATATTCTACACTCTCAGTTGTTGCAAGCATTCTATATATTTCCTATCCTGACTAATGACATTGGTTGCCTTCCTGCAGTGGGATGACAGCAGAGACAAAATACTTGGAGTAGCAAACTTTGATCCACTTTACCCATAACCCCTCAAGAAAACAGAACTACCCCATGTAAGTCAGTCTCTTGGGTCACCTCATCACCTCTAGGCCACATCAAGATCTGAGCACCTCCTGTCTTATTCAATCGTCACAGTAACTCTGGTGAGGCACATACTAAGCCCACAATTTCCAATTTAGAGATTAAAAATAAGAAAAAGAAAAACAGGTTTAGAGATTAAGCAACTTGCCCAGAATTATCCAGCCAGCCACTGGGGAAGCAGACATTCAAATGCAGGTAGTTACTTCCCCATAGCAAGCCTTTTATGCCCTAGCTAATATTCTTCCTCACGTGCTCTTCCCATGAGACTGAAACCAGTGATTCTCACATTTACATCATGTGAGGACTTGGTACAAATACACGCGCCTGGGTGCTAGCCCAAGATGTTCTGATTCAGGAAGGCGAGGAGAGATCTAAATTTCAATAGGCACTTCCCTTCTTCCCCCCACCAACCAGGTGACTCTGGTGCCAACTGTCTTCAGACTACACTGATGATACTGCATGAAACACAAGGAGGCTAAACTAATCGGGGGTGGGGGAAAAGGCTTTTGTAAAATGGCATTCATTTCTTCATTACCCATGATCCATCAGGGCTTTATTATTAGTTTTTTTAAAGGTTATTTATTTTGAGAGAGAGAGAGAAAGAGAGTACGAGCAGGGGAGGGGCAGAGAGGGAGGGAGAGAGAATCCCAAGCAGGCTCCACGCTGTCAGTACAGAGCCTGATGTGGGGTTCAAACTCACAAACTGCGAGACCATGACCTGAGCCGAAACCAAGAGCTGGACACGTAACTGATTGAGCCACCCAGGTGCCCCATGAGGGCTTTAAAACAGGGTGGCTGGGAGTTAGTGCTGAACTGGTAGAGACTGTCAGTTTGGGATGATGAAATAGTTCTGGTGATGGATGGTATCGATGGCTACACAACAATGGGACTGTACTTGATGCCACCGAAATGAACACTTAAAAATGGCTAAAATGGCCAATGTTGTGTTATGTATACTTTATCACAAAAAAGAAAAATAAAACCAGGGCAGAATGCTAACCTCTTAGCTGCCTTGCAGAGAAGTTTGTGATACTCCTTCCTGCTGAACTGCAAAGAGGTGAGATTTACTTTTTTTTTTTTTAATGTTTATTCATTTTTGAGACAGACAGACAGAGCATGACCAGGGGAGGGGCAGAGAGAGAGGGAGACACAGAACCCAAAACAGGTTCCAGGCTCTGAGGCATCAGCACAGAGCCCAACATGAGGCTTGAACTCACAGACCACGGGATCACAACCTAAGACGAAGTCGGATGCTTAACTGACTGAGCCACCCAGATGCCCCTACTTTTAAGGAGTCCCTTGTGAAAGGGACCTACTGAGAGACAAATGGTAAAGAAATTTGGCCCCCAGGTGACCCTTCCTCAGCTCTGGATTAGCTGTGCACACTCCAAGGCCAGGTGACAGGGCCCATGCTCAGCAAGAGTTCTCGGCACATGTTAGCAAGCCCCATCCCCTTCCTGCCCACAGCTTGGGAGCTTCTGAAAGTATATCCCCTGAAGCTCCCCTTGGGAGCTTCTGAAAGTATATGTCCCTGACATACCCATGGGTGTCCATGGACATGGTAGAGAGGGAAGACGGGTGCTCAAGGGACCTTGGGGAAAGAGCCTGCTTCACGGTTTCAGCCAGCTCCACCCTGGGATTTTCAGCAAGTCACCCCACTTCCCTCAGACGTCACTTGGTCCGTTCCTTCTCACTTTTCAAATTTCAGCTCAAATAGCATCACCTCAGAAAGGCTTTGCAGGCTCTAAAGCAGCCCTTCACCCCTCCCACCCATCACTTTCTGTAATATTACACTGCTCTTTGTCTTGTGAGCATTTACCACCACTGGAGATTATACATATTACTTATTTGCACACTAGTTACTGGCTGGCATCCTGAAAGGACAATCAGAGCTTCTGGAGAGCTGTGGAAGTGCTGGTTTTGTCCACTGCCATGTTCCCAAGGCCTCGCTGGAGACATAGTAGGAACTCAATAAATATTTATAGGATAAATAAATGAATCAGCCTCCTTTGTTAAATTATGTATAATCAGTTCCTTCTAGCTCCCAAGACAATTTATAGGGAAGGACAAAAGAGATCCGCTATGGCCAGGGTACTTTGTAAAAGGCAAGACTCCACACGCTAGGTGGGGTTATAGTGGGGATGGGAGCAGGGCAATTTGTGAAGCCTTGAGCACCTCAAGGAGCCTCCTCTGTGACCTTGACAGTAATGTGGCTCCTCCTTACTCCTGTTCTCTCTCTAAGCAGAGACTTGTCTGGAATCTAAAAGTGATGATGCTCCACCCTGCAAACCATCCAAACAGAATGCAACACAGTTATTTATTACAAGGCAAGTCTTCTCTGTGAGTTTTCTCACTAATGGGGCATTATTTCTCAAAGAACAAGATGTCACCTAGGACGTCAGGGATCTGTCAGGTGGGCAAACCTAGAAGAACCACAAAGATGCCCCCTGCCCCAGGTTATTTGGGTTCAACAAGCATAAACCGACTGCCCAGTATATTCCAGGTCCTGAGCACAGCCTCAGGAACAAAGAGGTGACTGTGACTGTCATACTGGGGTGGGGAATACAGGTACTAAATTTAAAAAATCAATGTTTTGTTTGGGGCACCTGGCTGGCTCAGTCGGTTGAGCATCTGATTTTGATTCAGGTCATGATCTCACAGTTTGTGAGTTTGAGCCCCGCATCAGGCTCTGTGTTGACAGCTCAGAGCCTGGAGCCTGCTTCAGATTCTGTGTCTCCCTCTCTCTCTGCCCCTCCCCAGCTTGTGCTTTATCTCTCTCTTTCTCTCTCTATTTCTCTCTCTCTCTCTCTCTCTCTCTCTCTCTCTCTCTCTCTCTCTCTCTCTCAAAACTGTATAAACATTAAAAAATATTTAAAAATCAATGTCAATAAGGTGAATCAGCATTGGAGGGGAAGTATGTGTGTGTCAGGGAAGGCTTTTTTGAATGATTGAGACCTAAGCTGAATTTAAAGTACAGAGGAAAGGCAGGTGGGAAAGAGTGAGCAGCCCAAGGTAAGGCACAGAATGGGAAGACCACATGTTGTGCTTAGGGAGCTGCAAGTAGTGAAAGCATTGGGTATTCACTGCCAGGGTGGCCAGGGTATTAGGAGACAGGTGGTGGCCAGAGAGGAAAAGATGCTGAGGGATGTACCCAAAGAAGTGGGTAGGTACACTTTCCTGTAGGTAGCAGATCAGAGCTGTTTTTCAGACATATATCTGAAAGCCGTGTGGAGAAGAGCACACTCATTCGTCCAGCAGCCCCTAGGGTCAGTTTGGCTTGGCTAGGAGTAAAAAACAGGTGGAATGAAAAAGATCAACCAGTCTTCACTGTGTTGCAAGCAGAAAACCTGAGTTGGGAGGAGCTTGGCTTGAGGAACTGGAGAGATCTCAAGAAATTTCCCAGCCAGACTTGTGTCACATGCTAGAGGACATGGCTGCCTAGGTCTGTCTAGGTCATTGATTCAGGATCGCCTGTGGAGCCCTGCTCTTGGCAGTCTCGCCCTGGGACAGTGCAGCTTCCTGACACCCTGGCAGAGCCTCCCAGGTGCTGAGTCAGTGCTGAACAGAGGGAAGAGGAGAAAGAAGAACCGGTATGGTTCTCAGTGGAACCTCCTCTGAGTCCTGAGTGAAGGCAGCAGAAATGAAGAGAAGGAAAATTATGGCCCTGGTGTTTCTGCATAAAATACTTATGTTCCAAATTTTCTCACTAGATGTGGTACGATTCAGAGCATCAAAGGCAGGTAAACCAGAGAAAGAGGGAGAGGGAGAGGGAGAGGGAGGAGAATGGCTGGGTTGGGATACAGCAGGTGTAGAAAAGCGTTCTTCTTCCTTCCTTTTTCCAGCTGTCCTTACACTGGAGCTGCCTCAGTCCCATGCACTCAAGAGAAAAGGGAATGATGAACCAGGGGGATATGCTTTCAGAAGCTCCCAAGCGGGAATTCTAAACTTTGCATATTCATTTTGATAATATTTATAAAAAGAAAACCGTTCTCAAATTCAACCTACCCCCTGCCCAAATTAATCACTCCACCTTTGGCTTGGACCTGGGGACAGAGGTGCAAGTCCCCATCTCATTAGCACAGGCTCACCTTTTCCCTTTCTCCCCTCTACTTCCAGCTCCTCCTGCTCAAGGCACTGAGAAGGCACTCAGCAAGTGGCTGAGTCTGACAAATTCCCTGTCATAAGGTTAATAGCATATTCACAGTTGACCCCTGGGGGATGTGCTTCTCATCAACCCCGACAGATTGCAAAGCCCTGGCTTACTATTTACCACCATATCCTAGTATCTACTAGGCAGTCTCGTGCACAGAACAAACAATAAATGTCTGTGGGATGGACAGGTGCAAAAGTTGGGAACACGGTATGTTCCATCAATAAGGGAATGATTAAATAAAACATAGTACATTCATACCCAGGAAAACAGATTTTTGTTTGTTTGCCTTTATGACTCAAATTTAGATAAATGTACCTGGAAAGAGTTTCAGAGCATACTATTTCACTTTAAAAAATAAAAATTAAATTAAAGAACAAAATATTCTATGAGGTCACTTATATAAAACAAAACAAAACCACACACACACACAAACAAAGGTATATCTTTATGTGTATGCATATGTATGACTATATAAACACATTAGGAAAGTTTGTAAGAACACCCACTGAACTTGTAACAGTGATAACTTCTAAAAAAGAAAGTCAGGGGTTAATGTTAATGGGGACTTTAACTGTGTTTATACATTGTTTACAATTCTTTCCAATCAATAATGTATTACTTGCATAATTTAAAATAAAGCATAATCTACAAATCAAAGACATAATTTTTTAAATCTGAAATTATTTTATGTGATTTTCTTCATCCTGTAAAACTTTGCTTGAATGAGTTAAAGAGTCTGAGGAAGTCAGTAGACCTAGTTCCCACTTGGGCAAGGGTTTATTTATCCTGCTTATCTCTAGTTAGAGCCAACAACGCTAATGATTCTGAATAGCACAGGCCACTCCTTGGCCGTCCCATCCACTCCCACCCACGACTTCAACTATCACCTCTATGTGGATGACTCCCAAACGCCTCTTTCCAGACACAGCCTCTCTCCACAAGCTGCAGTCCTGACTTTCCAACTTCCTGTTGGGTAGAGCCAACACCCCATGTACAAAACCAGACTCCTGTCCTCCTCCTCTCCCTAATTCAATTCTTTTGCCTAACTCCCTCCTTCCTATTAACTGTCATCTTCTTTTTCCCAAGGAACCAAGAAAGGAAATTTCCCATTCATCTCTAGCCCTCTTTATCCATATATCGACCCAGTTAACTGTTACATTCTAGTGATTTTTCAAAGAAATTCTTCCCAACTGTTAACTCCCTTCTGTTGTCACTGACACCACATCAGATCAGGTCCTTTTTCAGCCATAACCTGGACTAGGGGAATAGCCTTCTAAATGGTCTCCTTGCTCCTGACAGCTTTGATCACCAGAGGAAAGAAACTTAAAAACAACAACAACAACAACAACAAATTAGTGTTAGATGCTTTTTCATATACCATCTCACATGGCTGCCTAGGTCATACAACAATCCCTAGTACAAGGTATTATTGTCCTAATTTTGGAGGTTTTAAAACTAAGGTCGAGAATTTGCAAGGTGATTTGCAAAAAGCCTCACAGCTATTAGTTGCTGGAATTTTGATCTGAACCCTTATCTGTTGATTCCAGAGCTCGTGGTTTTTCCACCACAGTTGGGAACTTCCATGGATCCTTACCTTCTAAAAGATAAAATACATACCTCTTAACCTGCCTTGAAGGCCTTCAACATTCTAGCTTCAAACCTAACTTTGTAACAGTATAGAGTACGCACCTGTCAAACACACTAATAATGTTTCACGTGCTTTATTTCATTTAATCCACCACAAATCTATGAGGTAGGTACGATGATTATGTTCATTTTATGGATTCAGAAACTGATGCAAAGTGAGATTAAAAATAGATTACTATGTTGGGGCGCCTGGGTGGCTCAGTCAGTTAGGTGTCTGACTTCGGCTCAGGTCATGATCTCACAGTTTTTGAGTTCGAGCCCCGCGTCAGGCTCTGTGTTGACAGCTCGGAGCCTGGAGCCTGCTTCGGATTCTATGTCTCCCTCTCTCTCTGCCCTACCCCTGCTTGCTCTCTGTCTCTCAAAACTCAATAAACATTAAAAAAAAAAAAAACAACTAAAGAAAATAGATTACTATGTAAATCAAAAATTATCTCAAAATAAAATTTAAAAAATAGCTCAATCAACATTACCCAGCTAGTAAAGCTGGATTTCAAACTGAGGTCTGTCTAGCTAGAGAAATTTTTAGGACGCAGAATAACAGGTAATTCAGTTCATGCAATCAATCAACATTTGTCACAGGCTCAGTACTATGCTGGGGCTGGAGACAGGAGAAGTGAGCACTGACAGTAGTAGCTGCTCCTATGGAGCATATGCTCTATTGGGAAAGGCAGATATTGAAATGGGAAGGGGAAGCCCGCAGTGCTAAGAGACCATGGACTCAGAAGGAGTAGCCTTGGAGAGCTGAGGGTATCGGTAAGTCAGTCACTGCAATAAGGAACATGGGAGAAATAGGTTTGGGAAAAGACTGAGCTCAATTTGAGACACAAGTTTTGGGAGGATGTCACACAGGCAGCTGGATATGCAGGTGTGGAGCTCAAGAAGAGCACAAAAAGATCTGGAACCATTGATGCAAAGGTGAAACACAACTCATGACAGTGGATTTAACCTAAGGAACCCCAGCATTTATGCAGGCAAACAACGAAAGAGAGGCCTCAAAGGAGCCCCTGCCCACCTGGCTGACTAACACTCTCCTGTGAACAAACCTTCTGAGGACTGCTTCACCTTTTCCCAAGCAGGAACACCTTTCCCTTCTTTCTATCAAGCCACACCATGCCTCAGTTAAGCCCTCACCTTGTACCAGAAGACTCCAACCCAGAGCTTCCTCTCCTGGACTCAAGTCATGGAACAAATGGCCAGAGACTCCACCGTTTCTTTGTAAGGATACTGAAAATTTCAAGTATTTGTGCCCTATGTCTCCCTAACTGAACTGAAAGCTCTTTAATGACAAATCACTAGTTTCAAATTAGGAATACAGTTAATCCTCTTTACAGAACCAATCAATAGTAGTCAATTCCAAAAAAAAAAAAAAAAGTGTAATAAAGCAGTAAATCAATAGCCGAGCATTTATGTAAACTAGTTACTCCAGAAGGACCGGAATGCCTTCCTCAATACAACAGCAACCAGCATCCTGGGCATGCTCTCAAGTTTTCCCCTGAGCCTCCACACTGAATAGAGCCAGTCACAAGGTGACCTCTTCTTGTGCATTTCTAGTCTGTTCCTTGGAATGTGCCACGCTCTTTAGGCTTAGCAGCCCTTGCTTCCAGAATCCTTCAAGTTGAAAAAAAAAAATGTCTTCCAAAGGGAAGAAATGAGGGTGAAAATGATTTGCTCAAGGAAACACCAAGTAGCAGCCCAAGAAGCATCTTTCCCATGAGTCAAGCCACAGTTTTAACCAAGCCCCTTTAACAAAATCTTGTCATATTTTATGGCTCATAAATGATTCCTCACTCATAAAGTTTACACTACCCTTCCACACATAAATAAATGTCCGAGCTATAGAGAAAGGGAGAGAGTTAGTAACTTCTTGTTTCACAAATCACAGAAACTGTCAGGTTCTCACCCACATTATCACCTGGCTCAGGTAAGCCCAGGTTAGGCAGCAGCTTTGGGGGTATTGCTCATCCCATCGGCAAGCACAGTTGCTGACACACTGGAGTGACTCAACGTGACCTCTGTGTATATGAGTGATGAATGGATGAGAAAAGAAGTTTGGGAAAAAACAAAACTGTAGAAAAGAATGAGGAGGCAGGCAATGAAGGGTGACATGTAAGTAGCAAGAGTGAGAAGAGACAACCAACCACCCCCTACATCTGAGGCTCAGACTCTCCCCTACTTCTCCACAAAGACACCAACACAGTAGCAACATTTCGGGGTCAGTGTCTCAATCCTAAAGCTGTGAAATACACACTTAACAGTATTCACCATTTAGTATTTTTAAGTTTTGTAACTGCCTTCTTTCTTTCTCTTCATGTGCCTTAGGAACACTTTTTTTTTTTTAACCTTTCAGCTAAATTAAGCCTTGACACCGAAATTGACAACTACTAGATTCTTAGGCAATGATGCAGCCCAAGCTTGTCCTCTAGGTTTGCCTCAGTGCTGCTTTAACATCCCATTGCTCCAGAAAAGATCTGTCTTTGGTGTCTGGTATCCTCAGGGATGGTGCCTAACCCTCTAATGGCAGAGTTCCCATTCTGCCTATCTTATGAGAGACACAAAGAAGCATGAGTGTCCCCAGTATTTAAAAAAAAAAAAAAAAAAAAAAAGAGCATTGATCGCATTTTCACAACACAGGAAGAGCCCCAGTTAACCCATCTCTGATATGCACTTTATCCTACTTACTTTGCCACACAAACAGCATCTCTAGCTCCTCACCATATTGGAGGCTGCCCCTGTCACTCTCAGGAAAGCACAGGGTGGTCTCCTGGAATCCAGTCTATGCATACCCAGGAGCAGCAGCTAATTTTAACAGCAGCCTTTGATGACCATGGCTAAAATCTAGCTAAAAAGAATTCCAAAGTACAATCCAAATGGGTTCTAGATTAACCTCTATCTTAGAGATATAATTCATTAATACAATGATAATAAATTGCCACAACAAGACTGCAAGCATGGTTTAATGGTAGATTTGTTAATGTAAGGTAACACAGCAGTAGGTCAAATGTGAAAAAAGCATTAAATCACCTCAAAGATTACCCTTTTGGCATGTGACATAATGCAACTTCCTTTTATTTCTTTTTTAAAATATGTGACTACAAAATTACTTTCTCAAAGTGATTTAAGCTTTTTAAAAACAAAAGACAATGTTATATTTCTTAGTGACTATGAAAAGCATTTCCATTAAAATCGGGATTAAATTAAAAGGTCTATGATCCTTATTCTTAGTTAATAATACTCTGGAATTTCTGATTCACAAGAGAAATAATCATTACTCGTGGATAATACAATTCTCCACCTAGAAAGCTCAAGAGAATCAGCTAAAAGATTAAGATGATTAAATAAAAAACATTTTTTAAAAATAAGAGAAATATAATATGAAGGTTACTACAAAACTTAACTGAGAGACATTTGAGTAAACGAGTAAATTAAGAAACATACTGAAAGGATAAAGAAGATGTGGTATATGTATACAATGGAATATTACTCAGCCATAAAGAAGAATGAAACATGGTCATCCAACATGGATGGACCTAGAGGGCCTTATGCTAAGTTAGATAAGTCAGACAGAGAGAGACAAGTACTATATGATTTCACTTGTACATGGAATCTAAAAAACAAAACAAATAAACAAACAAACAGACCCTTAAATACAGACAACAAACTGGAGGTGGGGGGACAGATGGGTGAATTAGATAAAGGTGATTAAAAAGTATAAACCTCCTGATATATAATAAATAAGTCTTAGGGATGAAAACTACAGCATAGTCAATAATACTGTAATAACGTTTATGGTGACAGATGGTGATGACACATTGTAGTGAGCATTGAGTAATGTACAGAATTGTCAAATCAACATATTGCACAATTAAAACTAATATAACATTGTATATAAATTATACTTCAGTGATAAATTTTTTTTAGAAAAGAAAAATAAACATACCAGAATGTAAAGACTAATTACTATAAAGACATTCATTCTTCTTGAATTAATATATAGATTTATTTCAATCCCAGTCAGAATCTCAGTGGATTTTTGAGATTTGACAAAATGTCTCAAAATTTAATTTGCAATAAAAAGCAAAAAATAGTAATAATAAAGAAAATTTGAATAGCTATAATGAGAGAAAACTTTCTTTATGCGATACTAATATATATTATAAGGCTAACATAAATAAAACAGTGAGGTACTCAAGCATTTGAAGATAGATTATCTTATGCCTGAAACTAACTTTAGAATATACAAAATGAGATTAGAAGTTGCCTAGGATTATCCAATGTATGTATTATTGAGGGAAATTATATAAGGAATATAAATATATATGAGGAATAAATATATTATTAAGGAAAATTAAGTATTTAGAAAACAGGTTAGATCTTCAGCTAATAATATGTACAAAAAAAACTTATTCCAAATGAAAATTTGAATGTAAAATGCCCCTGAAAAGCTAGGGGCACCTGGGTGGCTCAGTCACTTAAGCTCTGACTTCCACTCAGGTCATGATCTCACAGCTCATGGGTTCAGCCCGAATCAGGCTCTGTGTTGACAACTCAGAGCCTGGAGCCTGCTTCGGATTCTGTGTCTCCTTCTCTTCTGCCCCTCCCCTGCTCACACTCTGTCTCTCTTTCCTTCAAAAATAAATAAACACTAAAAAAAAAAAAATATTTTTAAAGCCTGAAAAGCTAAAAAATATAATCATAGAAAATAGATAAAGACTACAAATTTAAAGGCCGTGGAAGTAATTATCAGGAAGGACTAGATCTGCCTGGTCATATGGAAATTAAAATTTTCTATATGTTAAAAAACATGCTAAACATTTCAAAAATATGATATTTCATTAATATATATAGTAACCCATAGTAGGGGTACACATAATCTGCTTAATTATGCTTAACAAAGTTAGGTGAAAACTTATAAAACATGAAAACATGATCTCAATTTGGGAAAAAAAAAAAACAGGAAAAAAAACCCTAGAAAGCCATGAACCAAATGTTAGTAATTACTCTAGACAATAGAATTGTGGTTGATTTTTGAACTTTTTCTTTATCATACTTCTATTTCCCAAAATAAACATATAGTTTTGCAATCAAAAAATGCTAACTTTGAGCCCCGCGTCAGGCTCTGTGCTGACAGCTTGGAGCCTGAAGCCTGCTTCGGATTCTGTGTCTCCCTCTCTCTCTGACCCTCCCCCACTCACACTCTGTCTCTCTCTCTCTCTCTCAAAAATAAAATAAACATTTAAAAAATTAAAAAAAAAAGAAAAATGCTAGTTGAGAGAAACAGCAGCAAGTGACAAAGACAGGAAAATACTTACAAAAATATAGGATGCAGGAATGTTATATTCTTAATTCATGAAGAAGTCTCAAGTTAAAAAAAGATAAATGGACAAAAATGACAATTAAACAACCAAAAAAGCACAATGATGTGTTATATATTTATCAATATGTATATTTATTTCTAGTAAGCAAAGAAATGCACAAACTATGAAACACCAAGTCTAGTATCTTTCACTGACATCCACTGGAAAGACAACTCTAGTATATCAGAAGTAGAAGCACAAATTGGTACAACCTTTTTGGAGAGCATTTTGGCAGTACGTATCAGGGGTCTCTAAGAAAATTCTACACTTTGATTTGTGGTATTTCCACTTCCAGGGACTCTGTGCTAAACACAGAATGAGAGATCTAGGCAATGGAGAGGTATTTAAATAGAAAAAAAATCAGGGATCAAACAGCGAAATTTCCAGCAGTAGGGGAATGGATAAGCCCTCCATGGGACCACATGATAGAATGAGACCCAACCACTGAAATCAAAGTTTGGAAACACCAAATGATGTGGAAACATCTTTTGTTGTTGTTGTTGTTGTTGTTGTTAATTTTATTTGTTTATTTTGAGAGAGACAGATAAAGTATGAGAAGGGGAGGGGCAGAGAGAGACAGACAGAGAGAGGGAGAGAATCCCAAGCAGGTTCCATGCTGTCAGCTCTGAGCCTGATGTAAGACTTGAACTCATGAAGCCATGAGAAATGACCTGAGCCGAAATCAAGGGTCAGATTCTTAACTGACTAAGCCACCCAGCCGCCTCTAATGTGCAAATATCTTAATGATGGACTGTTAGGCAAAGAACCCAGGATTCAAAATTGAGTATTATATATCTACAGTATGGTCTTAATTCTGTTTGAAACAAAGGTCTCAGTTTTGCCACTCCCCAGCTAGGTGGCTTTGATCAAATCCTTGAGTCTCTCAAGGAGATCAGTTCTTTCAACTTTAAAAGTAAGAGGGAGACAATTGGACCCCTCCTTTCTAGCCCTCAATTTTCACTGTTGGATGACATAGCACATAATAAAAAAGTAATAAACAAGTCATAAATGGGTATATAACGTCTGCATTAACAATTAAAAATTTTAAAAAATAAGTAAAAGAATTGTAGTTGTTAAAATTGTTTGGATTAAAGATTCTTTTTTTTTAATTAGTATATCCTAAATAGGTGACATATTTTAGATCTGTGCTAAGATAGTGATAATTCATTAGAACTATACTGTGTGGCTAGAAATAAGCACACTCTTATCCTCTGTAACTAATTTGATCTGGGCTTGCCTGCCTGAGTCAGGAACACACTTCACCTGTTGTCAGCCATCCCATGACTTGGCATTGGTGAGGCCCCGCCCATTCTCAGTCAGCAAGGGGGTGGTCATGGGAGAACTTGCAAGGCCGTCTGACTGCTATGTTGCATAGTGGATGATGGTCACTTTTTTGGAGTTCTTTTTGTAAATTTCTTTAGCTTCTGTGTATATTAGCTCAAGAAATTCTTACCTTCCTCTGTTAGGTTCAAATAATAATTGAGCATATTTCTTTCACAACCGCCTGGAGCTTTACCAATCCCTCCCACTATGAATTGTAAAACCATGCCGGAGGCACGATGAAAGAAAAACCTCAAACACAGTAAACCAGGCTGAGTTAGGGACTATTGAGCCTGCTGAGTGGCAAAGAAGTGAATCTGAATCTGCTTAGACCCCAGCAGTTAACAAAACTGCAGACAGACTGAGGTTTATGCTTTGCCCTATCATCCAAATTCATTCTGCCTTGGGGCAGGGAGGGGTGGGGGGAGGAACACATTTCATGCCAAAAGTTTTTAACTTCTGTGAATTTTAACCACCTCTCTGAAACTGACAAACCAGACTGCCAAAGAGGGCTTCAATTCTCCCAGGCAAACAAACCATAGGTGAAAATATGTTCATCAATGAAATCTGAGTTCCTGTTATTAATAATAACAAATGAATTGAAACTTCTTTAGAAATGACAGTAACTTGAACCAAATCCAGTGATATCCAAATTAAACTCTGTTATATGATATTTTAATCCCAGATGTGTATAGTATATACTCAGTCACATGTGTTTTTCCCAGTGATTTTTTTCCATTCCCTGGATTTTCCATAGTCAGTGATATTATATAGTTTAAACCTAAAATGAAGTCATCAAAACAGAGTCTCTCCTTGCTTCTGCCTCTTCCTTAATTCTGAATATTGCAGCCCTACTGTTTTATTATTATAATGCAGTTGTTCTTATAAGGCATTAAAAACATATAAATGATCATTGCGTTTTGTTGTATCTCTGGACTTATAAGGACTCATAATCAGCCCCTCTTAAGGGAGACTTACCAGTACTTTTATAAATGGATCACATTTTCTTGGGGCCACTAGAGCAGATCACGCCACAGAGTGTGCAGCAATGCCACCACTAAGTAGATAATGGCACTGACCAGCACTGTGTGACCAATAACCCTGTCAAGCTTAGCCACCCCGTTTATGTTTACATTTTGTTAAGTCCTAAGGGTAGAGAGGAAAGGATTCAACAGTGTTCAGTCTGTATTATGGACCAAATGCCTTGGAGAAGAAAAAGGGAGGAGACTGGAGTTTCATTTTGCTCCTCTCATCCCAGCCCTTCCATCTGGCAGGCAAGGGAGGAAAGAAGAAATGTCTTGCAAATCCTAAAAGTAGCAGAGACCCTGCTTCCTGGCAGAGGGCAGTGAGGCCTCAGAGACCTTGTGGAGGCGAGGCTGCTGTAGAGGCAGCCTCAAGTTACTGCACCTGAAGTCACCTGCGGTCAGGGACAATGGAAAGCTCAGTGGTAACCAGGCAGAGAGAGGAGGAACAGCAGACCTCCAGCTGCAGCCCCGTAGGAGAGCAGAACCCTGTGAAGACACAAGGCTAGCTTCTTCTTCTATTGTGTCATTGGGAGACTTAAAAATGATCCTGAGAGCTAGTGTTTGTTGAATTTTTATTGTGAATCGGGCACTGTTCTAAGCCCTTTGCATGAATCATCTCATTTATTATGTAGATTCTATTGCCCCTCCCATTATAGACATGAGGAAGTTTAGGTCCCAATAGACGAAGGTTATGCAGATTGTATATAAGTAGTAGAGTTGGGATGTAAACAGATCTAAGCAACATGTATCCAAATCCCAAATTTGTAAAATGCAATTAGAGAAAATACAGAGTTATATATCTTGCACATCCAAGTCTCTGGGCTAAAGGTCTTCTTCAGAGTGCCTTAACATGCAGGTTGGTTCCTCTCAAACTTCTCTGCCTCTCTAGCAATAGAACTGCCCTTCCAGGACAAATCTAAAGCAGAACTTCAATATATAAATAAAATTAATAAGAGCAAGGCTGCAGGGCAGAAGCAGGGTGAAGGGCTGAGGTCTTCTCCTACCATATCCTTCACCTGGCGGAGGCCCCAAACACTCCTGGAACATAGTTTGAAAACCACTGGTTTCGACCAATACCACTCTGAATTATGTGCTTGAGAGACAAAAGCAGCACAGCTAGAAAACCAACAATAGCCAGCTAAACCAAAGGAAAAAGGCAAAAATAACCCTCCCCCTGGCCCCAAGAGTCACAGTGGTACCTCACTATCCCCTGACACTAACCATCTCAAGTTTGAGCATTTGAGGGGCCAGAAGAAGGTGGAATTCAGGGTTGGAGCAGAGAGTCAGGAATGAGGCAAATCCAATAAACAGGCAGAGGTGGGAAGCAGAGCCAACAGGACTCCTGGGCCAGCGGTCTGTGGTGAGTGAGCGAGGCTGCTGTAAGAACAGAGGTGGGAACGAGAGGGAGGCCTGCACAAGAACTGCTCCCAGAGTTGGCGTCCTCCGGCTATGAGACGGGAATGGCAAAAACTCACCGAGCACTTCAGTACCAGGCTTTTGGGGCAATGGGGGGACTACACTGCCCTCCTTCTCACTGATTCAAATACTATCTTTTCCTTCCATACAGTAACATACTATTCAGGGGCTGATACTGTCAGACTAAGCAGACAGAAATGCCTGCTTCGGGGAGTAGTGTGGGTAACACTTAAGAGCGTCAGACTGCTTGGCATCACACTCTAGCTCTGCCACTACTAACTATGTAACCTCGGGAAAGTTACTGAACCTCTCGGTGCCTCAGTTTCCTCTTCTCTGATCTGCAGAACACAAAACCACCTATCTCAGAAGGCGGCTGTGAGGATGACAGGTTAAAACACGTAAAGTACTCAGAACAGTACCCAGCAAGGTTTGCACTAGGTATTGGCTGTTACCGTTCCCTTATTAGGAGAGCTTTTGTTTCTGCACCCAACCACTTTCTGGTTTCTCTTCCATGCCATATTAGTTTCTTATTGTTGCTGTGATAAATTGCCACAGTTTCTGTGGCTTTAACAACACAAATTTGTTATCTTACAGTTTTGAAGGTCAGAAGTCTAAAATGGGTTGGTAGGGCTGCATTCCTTCCAGAGGCTCTAGGGAAGAATCCATTTTCTTGCCTTTTCCAGCTTCTAAGAGGCCTGCATTCCTTGGCTCATAACCTCTACCTCCTACTAGAGACTCTGATCCTCTTGCCTCCCTTTTATAAGGACCCTCTTGATCAGACTAGGCCCACCCAGATAATTTCCTCATCTCAAAATCTTTAATTGCATCTGCTCAGTCCCTTTTGTCGTGTAAAGTAACATATTTATAGGTTCTGGGGATTAAGACTTGGACACCTTTAGGCGACTATTGGAATTATTCATCCTACGACACATGCCTCTCCAAAGTCTAAAACTGCACACTGGCAAGGCTAAGGTAGACCCAGAAGGCAAGAACAATAATATTAGTAGCTAACTTTTTGAGCACTATGTACCTGGCACTAGGCAAAGTGCTTTAAGTGCTTTAAGATCTTACTCAACCCTGTACAATTACTACCCTACAGAAAGGATAATTTCTTGTCTAAGGTTGTACGGCTAGTAGGTGGTAAAGCCTATGTAAACCAGGTAAGTTTGATTCTAGCGTCCTTGTATTTCACCAATAGAATACCTTTTCCCTACACCTTAAGCTATTATAACTTAGGGGGAGGGGAAAAGGGTTGCACCATGACAATCAGGGGCCTCAGAGACTATGCCATAAAAGGCAAAATGCTCCCTGGATACAGAGAGACAGGGGTCCTGCAGAGCCCATACTAAAAGATCCACACAAATAGTGAAGCACTCAGAACATTTTATTATAATCAAAGGAGAAACCTTGGGATTAATTAAGAATTTCTTCAAGTATACCCAGGAAGGGACCGCTTAGTCTTGCCACCACTTGGGGAGGGAAAGTGAAAAGCCCATTGCCGACCCTGGGCCAGGTCTACAGTTCTAGTCAACCTCCAAAAAGAAGATAGGAACTCACAGTCTCCTGTGAAGAGACTTCCAACTGAGTCACACGGATCCAGATCCTCTGAAAGCATACCAGGAAGTCTCAGAACCCCTGTAGGCCACCAGAGTGGCCCCACCAGTGTTCAGCAGTCAGTATACACCAGGACCAAACCATCCCCCCTGCCTTCTACCCCATAACAGTTATGAGTATATAACCTGCCACGTGCCACTGGTTTCAACAAGGGCCCAGTAATTTTACCAATACCACGATGAATGGCCTCTTTTTCTATCAGTTCTTACACGGTGAATGGCTCAAATTTTCTATCAGTTCCTACATGGTGAATGGCTCAAAATCAACTATGATGGGCACAAGGTGGAAAGGGGAAAGGCAAACAACTGCTAAGCACACGTGGTTTAACTAACCATTCATAGCATCTCAACCTCAACTGCTAAACTATTTAGCCACAGCCCTACCTGAAACTTTCTAATCAGCTGAGTTATAGCTATCTGGCTTCACCCAGCCAAAAAAAAGTGGCCATTTGTTTGTTTTGAGTGACGAGACCAGAGGCTGATGCAGAATAGCACAGTGGTCAAGGGAATGGACTCTGAAGCCAGCCTGCTCTGACTGCCTCCTGGCTCTGGCACTTTCTTGCTATGACCCATGAAAGTTACTTAACCTTTTAGGTCCCGGGTTTCCCCATCTTTAAGATGCACATGATAATGGAGGTCCATACTCCTTTATCCAAATCAGAAGATTTTTGGCTTTTATAATGGTAAGACAGTACCGTGTGCCATATATTACATAACACTGTTGGTAGGATCCACAGCAAACATGTCCATTCTTTCTGAAATAAGAATGTATGAACAGTTCTCACCAGGTGAGAAAAATAAAGACTACCTCATGTCAAGTCAGACCAAATTTTGTAGCCAAACTTATGAAAACCAGTTTTCAGAGCTTGTTTTGATTTTAGAATTGCAGGTAAGGGATAACACGTCTCTGGCACTTGCTGCCTAAAGTTCGAATGAAATGAGTTAATAGATGTAGAGTACTTAGAACACTACCTGGAATGCCGTAAGCTCTGCAGAAGTGTTACCAACAACAACTGCTACCATGATTTGCATCTAAATAGATTTGCTAGAGCATTATAAACAGGAACATTTTAATTTATGACTAAATTTGGTTCAGAAATCAATACCTTGGCGATGAACAGGCATGAACCCTTTAGAACAATATTCCAGGACAGGATTTCTGAAACAATGGAAATGTCCTGTATCTTAATTGTCTGATAGAGTAGCAACTAGCCACGTGTAAGTACTGAGCTGTTGAAATGTGGCTCATTAATTTCATTTAATTCTAACTAATCTGAATTTAAAGCCAAGAGCCATATGTGGCTTGTGGCTACCATACTGATGGCACAGCTATAGAGGGCTAGGATCCAACCTGGCCATGAAAACCTATTTAAGCCATAACACAGATGAAATATAGCTTTAGTAAACGTAAGCCTGAGTCCTGCACCCTGAGAGCAGAGAAGACCACATGATGCTGAAGAGAGTCTTCTCTTCCTTTCTAGGCCTTGTGCTTGGCCCATGGCAAAGTACATCTTTGACATCATCTTTACCCTCCCCACTTCTCCATCTCCGACTCCCTTTTTGGGGATCCCACATAACTGGTCCACATGCTTCTCTAAGCCCCATCATACCTCCCAGGCCTTCTACCACAGTGCCATGCTCCCTATCACCTGCCTTCCCTCTCTCCAACCAAATTCCCACTTGCTCAATGCCAAGATGTCAACCAAATGTGAGCAGGAAAGCAACTTGATCAAACAAGCCGCTATTACTTTCTCTAACAGCTTCCCTATGTTTCCTTCTAAATCCAGAAGCTCTTAATTGTTGTGTTCCCCAGGAATCCCCCTCTCCTCCCACCCACCCCCAGCAGAGGTAGCCCAGCGAGAGAAAGAGGAGTCTGGGCTGAAGCAGCTGTTGTCCTCCGTAGGCTGCCTGCCAGCCAGGTGTGTGGCAGTTGGGGACTGCCAACACACACACATGCAGAGCGGGCTCGCTCTGTGCAAATATCTCCTCCTGCCCAAGCATGAGAAACATTCCCTGCTCTCTGCTCTAAAAAAAAATCATGCACAATTCTTTCCAATTATCCTTTATTCATTTAGAAATTTGTAAGTAACAAATTGCACATTAAATTCATTTTTTTTCTAAGTACACAACAAAAACCCAGAAGAGACTGTGACTAAGAACAGTTGCAAATAAAAAAGAAAACCAACCACCTTCACTGGAATCTAGCTTCACCACAACCCACTTGAGCATGGAATTTTTAATGACACAGGTCAACCTTGGAGCACATCCAAGGAGCTTATGTTACTAGAAGGACTGGAAGAACGTCCCTACAGCTCAGTCTCACCTCTTACTTGGTCCCAAGGCATGGACCAAAGATAATTACTATGCATGGCTCCTAGGTATAAAGAAAATTTCCTCTGTCGGCCTGTAAATGGAGGACACATAAATGGTAAATATTATGTTTTTCAATATATCCTTTCATTTATACTATCTTCTCCAAAGTAAAGATTTGAATCAAAGAACAAAAGTCTTAACATTTAATAGCAGCCCACAATTATTTCACAGGGCCTTCTAGTCGCAAGCACTGTGCTAAGAAAGCCACCATTAATGCCTTCAGTAGGAAAAATGAGACGTGCACATAAATAACTCTGGAAGAAAAGAAAGGTCGGGAAGGTAAAATGCTGCAGGAATCCCAGCAGCGGCAGGTTGACTATTTGGGGCTGGGGTTGGCTGGGGTTACCTGGGATGGCCTCACAGCAGCAACAAAACTCAGTCTGAAGGATGGTTAGGATTTAGAATGGTGAAAAGGGGCAGGAAGGGCATTTGGGAAGAGGAAAGGACATTCTAGCTGACAGCATCATCAGGCATTCTTTAGAAAGTATTCGTGAAGACATGGCTGCATACATCATCCAGAGATAGTTCAACTCCCCTTCTCCCGCAGGGACACACTGTGGGACAGTATCTGTGGGGTCACCTTCACCAACCACCCAAGAAAGGTTTTCAAAAATTCTCCCTAGTGGGTCCAGCATTCTTGGCCTCCCCTGTGCCCATTCTGCGGTCGAGGCCCCACCCTATTCTACCAGGGGTGCCGACAAGAAACACAAGGAAAAGTGCCTAATCTTGCAAGGATCTAAAAGATCTACCAGTAAATTCTGCATAAATGCAACTACAATTATGAACAGCATGCAAATAAAACTTTCCGATGAAGTGAATCTCCCGTAACATCTCTTCAGGGAGCTAGTGAAAATGATGCTGATAAATCTTTAAACGATGAATCTTTCTTACACGGAACAATTGGTTGAGTCGGTTGAACCCACTGTCTCATGGATTAAACACCAGGCAAGGATTAAAAAAAAAAAAAAAAACCATACAATTTATACTGCGCATTTGTTATTAGCCACAACGGCGGGCTTCTGGCTCTATGTTACTCATTATCGCAGCACTAGAGAACATTTTAAAAGACGTGGCCATCCCAGTTACCAGTTAAAGTGAGCCCAGGTCCAACATGGGATTTTCTAGGACTTGATGCAGCTCAGTCTCTCCAGGAACTATCTCGTGGACACCTTCCTTGAAATCGTGTTGCTAGGTGCCGCCTCAAAGAGAACTTATGTTTTCCCTCCTTGGGCTGGCCGCCTCCACAAGCATACAGAAAACGCGGCGGAGACCGAGGCAAACGTGTGAGGGCAGCGAAGTAGGCGCTCAGGGTGCCCTCGGGCCGGAGTGGCCCGCGCGCCCTCGGAGCCCGGCCTCGGGTCGCCCGGGTGGAGGCGGGGCCCGGGCCCCCGCGCCAGGTACGGACCTCCGGGGCCGCCCTCGCGGATCCGCGGGGGTCGCACAGAAAGCGCCCACCTCTCCCCGGCGCCAACCTCGGGAACCGAGCCACACGGTCGCCTCCTCACCTCTGCTCTTCGGGCCAGTCGCGCCGCACCGAGTCCCCAAGTGCAGCGTCCCCTCTGGGACGCGCCTGTCTCTAGCGGCGTCGGGTGTCCCCGCTACCGTGTGTCAGCGGCGGAGCGGGTGCCAGCGGCGCGCCACAGCCACAGGCAAGTGCCCGGGAGGCAGAGCCCGGGGCGCGCCGCCCGCCCTCCCGCCCGCCGCGCTCTAGCGTGTGCGCCCCCGCGGGCGCCGCTCCCTCGCTCCGCGCCCCTGGGCTCTGCGCGCTGCCGGGACGGC